>NC_086333.1:20024311-20636150 GCF_032445375.1 Bacillus rossius redtenbacheri
TTTTTTATAAAATAAAATCTATACAAAAATATGAATACCTATAAAATGAAGTGAAAATATGGGAAATTAAATAAAACAGAAAATCAACCGTCATAAAAAAGTATCGATCATAGATATAGTGGACACTAGGTCACACAGCCAATATGTTACAAATACAGTTTTGCAGTCCGGCTTCTCACTTACCCGCCGGTATCATAACATACTATTTCTCTCTAAGGATATAAATTTTCGCATTATTTAAATTTATAGTAGCTTTCATACGGAATTTATATTGTTGGTATTTAACAAAATTTGCTTGGCCTCTAGGTTGTAGCCGCGTCCAAGGCGAATATATCACCAACGTTTCGGTTGACGTTTCAGTTGCCATCGAGCTGTGGATCAATATTTAAACAAATTTTGTTGTAAATAGATAATTTTCTATGAGAAAGATTCATGTGCTATTAGGTTTTAAGTATTTAACTCTATTTAGTTTCGTGTATTTTTTAGTCGTGTACTCACTTGGCTAGTTTATTATATTTAGGCGAAGAACTTTCCTTTTATATATTTTTTTATATTCTTAACACGAAATTCTGGGAAGACTTTATATACACGTCGTAAAATTTATTCCTTTATGACGCATTGCGCAGAAAAAACGAGCGTCGTGATTGCTGGAGGATTGTAAAAGCGCTCCGTGCCTGAGCCTCCGCGCCAATAAAGAGCGACGATGTGATTCCCGCTGCGAGCAGTCAAGAGTCTCGACGCTTATAAAAGCCAGTCGTGACGAGGGTTTGTTCATCGAAATGACTAGCAGGAAGAGAAGGAAAGTAATTTGCATTTCACTTTGCAGAACAAAAGTGAAGAGCCTCCTGTGCCTGGCTTCCTCCTCATCAGTAGGCCTGTAAGAAGTCAGCCAAACATTCCAAAACACCATCGGAATCATTGCCCCAGGGACTATATATTCCAGTTCCTCATTTGTAAAATATACAACTTCCCTTATTCCTTCTCTTTCCCATCTTTTTTTTTACCATGTTCCGTGTCACAGCAGTTGATTCTCAACTCATTGACATTCAGAAAGTAGCGTTGACTTCACAAATGGCCAATCCTCTTCTTACTGGCATTACGTTATAAAATTTCCCTTTTTTAAACCCAATTTAAAATACAAATAAAAATTTAAAATAATTATATAAAAAAAATTACGACCCTCTACTTGTACGAACCATACGTAACAATCCTACGAAGAATATTATTTTAAAGAATTGATCTTACTTTTATTTCCATCACGATATTCCAAAACATTTCATTAAAAATTAAAAAAGAATGATTCTAAATGACATCTTCAAAAACATTTTAAATTGACACACAAAAAAATTTAATTAATACAACTTTTTATAACAAATTTATCTTGATGCTTCAATAGTGTGTAAAATAATAACATATATTTTTTTTTGTTAATCATATGTCAAAAACTTTATTTTTTTTATTTTTTAAGTAAGAGAAAAAATATTTTTATTATATATTATAACTTAATAAAAAATAGTTTTCACATATCGATAAAGAGTGTTATACAGCTAAGCTTGTAAAGAATTAATTTCAGAAATTTTTTAAAAGAATTTGCAAAAAAAAAAAATATTTGTTGTCTTTAAATTCGGTTTATGGACGATAGTTTAACGTGACAACGTCATAACAAAACATTGATGAAATGATTGATCCAGAAGAAATGGAAATATCATATATTCGGCCTGAGACTGAGCCGTAATAGGTTTTTGCAACCAAACCATTTAGGCATTATAAATATTATATTCTTTGAGGAGGAATTTTTTTTAAATTTTTATATCTTTTGTATGATAAAATCTACCTCTGCATACTTTTATGAATAAAATTTTATCATCTTTATTGAATTATCACTATTTTATATGGATACAAAGGAGTGAAATGAAATGTACAATTTAATTAATAAAGTTACTTTTATTTGCATTCATTAATTCAAATATATTTATTACTTTTAAAAAGTTGTGTGCACCGTTTTTATTTTTACAAGTACAAAAATAAGTTTCGCAGCTGCCGGGATTCAAACTGACAACCTTTGGAATTGAAGTTATCGATTTTAACCGAAAGGCCACAACGCCATACTTGAAAAATATTTATTTTAGATGTTATATACACATTTATAAAAATTTTGTCCACGGTAGGGGAATAATATTATTTCGTTTTTACAACACGATTTTATAACAAATACGCATCTCAAATACACCAAACTTATTTATGATGTGTTACAATATTTTTTAAAACATTGTGCAAAAGATCCCGGGTGTAATTTGAATTATTGTGTGTAACTGTAAAACACCATTGTTGGTTCAAAACGTATTTGAATATTCAACATTACTTTTGAATAAACGTACCGATTGTGCTGAAAATCGGTGAACGATCGTTAAATTACATAATATTAATAATTGAAACGACGAAAATATGATTGAAAAGTCAAATCGATGGTTGTTCCAATCGAGTGGAAGAGAGATGCCACGCATGCGTACAATGAGCAAACAGGACACATCCGTAGTGGGACATCCGTAGTGGGACATCCGTAGTGGGACACTTTTTCGTGCGTGCAGCCGGCGTTCATCGATTTATTAGACGTTGTCACGTCAAAAAAAATGAAAAAAAAAAATTTAAAATATAATTTTTATAGACGTAAACTTTAAATCATTCTAAAGAGTAAATTTTTACATTCTGGTCAAAATACGATTTCCAGTGATAATAAACTTTTATAAATGTGTTATTTCTTTGTATCCTTACTAATATTATAAATGCGAATGTGAGTTTGTTAGTTTGTTTGTTTCGCTTTCACACGGAAACTACTCAACCGATCAGTGTGAAATTTTGTGCGCATATTTTCAAGGGTATAGTACCGGACCTAGGATCCTTTTTATAAATTTAAAAAGAATATATTTGTTAAGGGAAAAAAATTGATATTGGTAGGCTATGTATGATCGTCCGACTGAGAGTTTAAGTAAGTTTAATGAAATTTACCGCCATCTGGCGTTTATATAAGTAAATTAAATTATTTACCAATATAATACTGTAATACCAGCGGTCAATTCACTTTTCAATTTTATTTTTCTGTCACCACAAAGCAATACTTCAAAGTTTTTAATTTTGAGGAAAGGTGTATGATTATTTTCTTCGGTGATGGTTGTTTGGACGTTGATGCTAAACGTTATATTTTACTTTTAAGAGAATTTTGTTAATTTAGTAGAAAATGATGTGGATATTATTACCTAAGTTTTCCCGGACTTGCAACAAAATCTGAATAGTGATCAGTGTTTGTGCGCAAGAGCAATATTGGCGCCATAAAATTATATCGTTAATAAAATCAACACTTATATTTTAAAAAGGTGCAAGGGGAAATGAAGGTGTATATGTCAATAGATACAATCATCACTTGAACTTTCGGGTGTACCCTCACATAAACTACAAATAAAATTAAATGTACAATTCATGCATATGCGAAATCTAGTTGCTCCTCGACTATATAATTGAACGAGGCATCGGATCATACATTGGGGCAGAATATACTTGGTGCCACCATTTTAACACGTATTGGTAAAAGGAAAAGTGTTATCATACCTCAAATTCCAAAATCCCCACTGAACTACAGTTCCAATTCAAAATAATTCTGTTTCCCGTCAGGCTTAGTTTTCCTTTTACCATCAACAAAGCGCAAGGGCAAACATTGTAGGAAGCAGGGGTGCATTTGGAAAAGCCGTGCTTTTCCCATGGCCAACTATATGTAGCCTTTTCGCGTGTATCCAATGTCCGAAATATACATATGTTTGCCCCGGACAGAAAAACTTATAGTATTCAGGAGCATCATAGAATAACACTCTTGATTAAAGGTCTTTTAAAGAAAAATTAATTTATTATACGTTAATACTTTGAACTTTTTAAAATGTTATAATTTAAATTTATTTATTGTAATAGTGAAACATAATTCGATAAAGCATGTTTTCAGTTTTTTAAGCTAAATTTTATGTTAGAATTTTTAAATACCGATGATCCCAGTCACGCAATAAAAAATTAATTACCATATTTTTTTTTTCTTTGCAATGATTTTTGATACTTATTTAAGGATATCAACGTGAGTGAAGCTGCAGGTAAAAGCTGGTACATTAATAATAATTATTTATTATTTTTCTTTAAGTGATTAACTTTTTCGCTGTTTAGAAAAAACATGTTAGTAGTATGTAATAGGGCATACTGGGACAGGATGCAGGTAGTGGAGCCAGAGCCGGTCCTCCATCATTGATTGTGACGTCACGGTGGCCATCTTGGATGAGTGTAACGGGACACGACGTAACGGGATATAACGTAACGGGACAAGTAGATCACGGCGGCCATTTTGGATCCGCCATTTTGGATGACGACATTTTGTTTTCTCAAACTTTCCGGCATTGTGTTTTCCGCCATTTTGAATTATGACATCACCGTTGCAATTTTTGTTACGGTCGCCATCTTTAAAATCTTTATTTATTATCCGATTTAAATTAAAAAAAATTCAAATTTATAAAAAAATTCAACAATTGAAATTGTAATAAAAATTTTTTAAAAAATGTACTTAAACGACACGGAGCTCGGAATCCTCGGTTCGAACCCAGTGAGAGCAAAAAAAATTAAAATGGTGACCGAACCTTCCCCCGTGGTGGCTGCTGGCAGACTGACTCCCACCACTTTTTTTTCAAAGCATATATATCGCCAGTGAGCATGAAATCATGTCCGCCATCTTGAAAATCCGTAATTATAATGCTAGAGATTCGGGAAAAACTCCAAAATTCACAAAAAAAATTAATCAACCTAATTAAATAATAAAAAATCCTTAAAACCACCATTGCACTTTTCGTGACGGCCGCCATATTGAAATCACCCGCTGGAGATCACCATCTTGTTTTCGTCCGCTAGAGTGTGCTGATACCATGTTAGTATAATTAACTGGTCACCACACCTTTGACCTGGACCTTGAAATTTTAACTTGACCTTGAACTTTGACCTTGACCTTAAAAATTTTCCTTGAAATTGAAATTTGACCTTGACCTTGAACTTTGACCTTGACCGTGAACTTTGACCTTGATCTTGAACTTTGACCTTGAACTTGAAATTTTACCTTGACCTTAAAAATTGCCCTTGACCTTATAATTTTACCTTTACCTTGAAATTTGACTTTGTCCTTGAAATTTGACTTTATCATTGTCGACCATCATGGATCCGACATTTTATGTTCAGTACATGCTACCAAGAGCTACCACCTGCTGGAGTACACCATCTTGTGTGTGTGTACTCTAATTATAGAGTACATTTCCATCGGGATATTTTTATTCTAACCCGCTACAGTGCAGTTATCATTTATTACCGAGGTGCCCCCGCCATCTTGAAATTCGGCCACCATCTTGAAATCATGTAATAATGTAGCTAGAAAAGTGGGAAAAAATCCAAAATTCATTAATTAAATTGGCAATAAATATACTGATTGAATCTATCCGCTCCATTCCTTGGTTCGATACTCTATCGATGCAATAATGTTTAATTTTATGAAAAAAATAATAATTTCAATAAACCACGTTCAACATTCTTAAAGAGACTTTAAATCCTCTACTACCATCATCCTATCAGACATCAAGACCACCATATTGGAAATTCGTAATTGTAATACTAGAGATTCGGGGAAAAGTTCAAAATTCATTAAATAAATTTTTATTCTGTATACTGATTGATTAGATCGACTGAGGTCCTTGGTTCGATCCCTGGCCGATACAAAACAACTTTAATTTTAAAAAAGTACCAGAAAAGTGTAAGGTTCGAGTAATAAAACACCACAAAGTCTTTTAAAAACATAATATTTATTACACAATTTATATACTACTACAGAATCACTTGCGAAAGCCAGCAATCTTATAAACATTTAGCCCTGCAAAGACGTGCAACGACTACTTCTTAGCTCCAACAGCTCCAAATGCTCCAACAGCTCCAACAGCTCCAAGAGCTCCATATGCTCCAACTGCCTTTTCTTTCAACAGCTTCAATGATATTGGGCTACAATGCTACGAGTCTAAGAGACTACGAGGCTACAAGGCTACGAGTCTTAAAGGATCTAGCTGGTTCCGAGTTATACATGGCTGCGAGACTGCATGACTAAAAGACCGCATGGCTACGAAACTACATGTCTATGAAGCTACATGGATACAAGTCTACTCGACTACAACACGCAATTTTTACACATTACACACAGGAAACTAAACGTACACTTAGTACACACAGGAAACGGAACGTACACACAGTACACACAGGAAACGGAATGTTCACACATACAGTAGCGGAAACACACAGGCTTAGTTGGAAATCAGAATACAACAAATAAAAACATTAAATTTTTACTTTCAATATTTAATTACTTCTCAACATTACACAAATACAAGTAAAAGAAGCCATTATTGTATGTAGCCAGCTTTCCTCAGTTCTTTGAGTATGAAGGATATTTCTTTGATGCACGAATAGTTTCCTGCACAAAGCGAGCCATGTAGAAGTCTTAGCCGGTCAACCAATATGTTTGGATCTTTCCATGATGTGTAATCAATCTCTTCTACCACCATCTTACTTGCTTGTTTATTATAAATACTTTTAATATCACAATCGTCCCAGTGATCATATTAAGCATTATCAGATTTATTTATTATAACACGACGTTTCCATTTTGTGAGTTACAGGAGTAATTTGACTGTCATTATCGGTTCTCTTGTCTGCTAGTGTACCGTTAGTAAATAGTGTTTATTTTTATCTGCTTTAAAGCAATAGTGCCATTAACCATATATATATATAGTTTAATCCTGTAGCCCCGGGTCTATAGCTCAAGCACCGGGGGTCTACAAAAAATCTTCCACACTCCACTGTTACAGGAAAGCCAAAAAGTCAACGTCGCCCTTCCCTGTTGCGTGGGTGTAGGATCCAGTTACCATATACAAGTAATAAGGTGGCATGGGAGACTATGGGGCTAGACATCTAACAAAAACTCGTGTTTAATAAAAAATAACATTTACTATATAAAAACAAATACTTGCATAACTATTTTGCATAAATACTTTGAGCACCTTTTCGTTACGAGCTCTATCAATTAACAAGCATATTACCATCCTCATATCCCTAGGTAATACTATTCATGCAACTTATAATAATACTGTAATACATTAAAATATATATATATATTAAGAAACTAAGAGTCCACTAATGAGTCCAACTGACTAACGTAACATTACCGCAGGGCGCTACTTGATTATACTTATGGTACCATTAATTATCTCTCATCTGTCCCACGAAAAAGTTATTATTATTATCTTGAAGTTAATGAAAAGTCAATGAAAGTTAATCAAAGACGACACTTTCTTCGCCATGACTGAGTGCACACGAGTATCGTAGTACTATGTCTGGTTTAACTCTCAATATGACTTGTAGCCGGGGAAACTCTCATGGTGGAGAATAATGCAGTTGTTTGCCTTACTTTGTGTTGCGCCGTGCTGTCATGCCGCTACCTCGGTGCTCGCCTGGGCCCGGGAACTCGCCGACGCTGCTCGCGTCGCGTGATGCCTCTCGCCATACCCTCGGACTTGCACTAGCCCCGAAGACGATACGTGCTCGGCCGCAAATCTGCAAGGCCTCGCCGCCACTTCCCGATGTGCCCACTTCGGCGTCCAGACCAGCACTCTCCTCAGTCGCGCTCGCTGCAGACTGCTCGTCGGCTCCTCACTCGGCAAACCTCGACTCCACCGAAAAACCCCGAAGGTGTCTGTCACACTGGTACCAATTTCACAAACTGTCAGTACGTTCTGATCGCACCAACACGAGAAATTTCGGAAGAAAAAAATAAAAATATATTACCTGCTACTAAAAATAAATAAATTTATATTAATTAAGCATAATAAATAAATACCGTTAACAAAATCATAGGTAACCGGGTGATGCCGTTACCACCCCAGTGGTAACAATCCACCATTTTGTAAGCTATCTTGGCCTCCGTCTTAGAAATCTTAAAACATTCATAAAACTAGGCAAAAAGTTTTTTTTTTTAAAACAAGGTATATTTTTTTAATAGATAAGTTAGTTTTACCCACTGTGGTTGTTCAATCGATCACTTACTAAGAAAAAACCATTCTAAGCAAGGAAAATTACAGAAAATAAAACAACACAAACCTTATAAAATAAAATAACATAAGAATTTATATTTTGATTAAAATGAAACAATTCTACAAGAAATAATACAAAATAATAGATCCATTTTGCATTTACAAATGTATTAACTGGAACTGACAAATTCTCAGTCCCACTCTTTTCACCAAAGTTAGCGTCTAGCCAGAACCTTCTTCCTGGCAGAGTTTCTCGATACCTAACGTGTTTTAAGATTGTTTCACTTGGTAGGAATTTCAGACCTGTCATTTTCAGCGTGTTAAAACCTGCTACGTCACTTGTTTATCAAGTTACTCAAGTTTACCGTGAACTCAGACTAAACATTAGTTATATTTATCAATTTCATGTGTTTATGATTCATCCGCAAGCTGATTGATTCTTTTTGCATGAAACTGCAAAGGAAAGTAAAAAGTCTTTAAAATCACTTAAGAAACAAATTTTTTTTTCAGAAGTACATAAATGCATATTTCGTTAATTAGATGCGATAAGCATTTATTTGTAATGTACTTACTAGAGGCTTGTTTAACTTCATGTTTAGGAGTTGATGCAATCGGTTGCTGCACGTTTGCTTTCTTCTGGAGCGTGTACACAAAACTTTTCCAACCTAAACTGATGAGTCATATAGGATATAGGATTCAAGAACGTTGCACTTTTCGTTACGCCTGCCATCTTGAAAAACTACAATTTTTATGCTAGAAATGTAGAAAAAAATTCAAATTTTTTTATAAATATTTATTAATCAAATTTTAATAAAATAATATTTTAAAACGCACTTATCCCTTGAAGTACTCAGTTCGAACCCGGTAAGAGCCAAAATTTAAAAAAATAATCGTTGACAGATCCTTCCTCCATGGTAGCCGTTCGCAGACTAACCTCCCACCACTAATACCAAGATGGTCGGCTGGTATGACGTCATGTACGCCATCTTGTCTTCGTTTTCTAGAGTGCGCTGACGCCATGTTAGTTTAATTCTTACTCGCTAGAGTGCAATAATCATTTATTATTATTACTGTGACACCTGCCAATTTGTCATTTGGGCGCCACCATGGAATTGTGTAATTATTTAGCTAGAAATTCGGAAAAAATTCCAAAATTCACCAAAAAAATTTGCAATCAATTAACAGATTGTTTCGATCAGTTCCTGTCTTGATTCGATTATCGATCGATGCAACAAAGTTTAATTTTATGTAAAAAATAATAATTTCAATGAATCGTATTCAAAATCCTAAAAAAGACTTAACATCCTCTACTACCAGCCTCCAGTAAGCCATTATAACCGCCATCTTGGAAATTTGTATTTGTTGACCCATAACTTTGGAAAAAATGTAATATTCATCCCAAAAAAAACACTCATTTATTAACATATTGAATCGATGCTTGGGCAATGCATAAATGAAGTAATTTAATTTAAAATACCAAAAAAGTGACAGTTTCAAGAAATAAATTAACACAAGTTCATTTATAAACATACCTAACCTTTAATACATAAATTCTACACAAATACAAGTACAAAGAAAACACCGGCAATTTACTAAAGTCTTGAGCAATTCTCGATTTCTGCATCTGCTACCCACGAATTAAAGCGAGGTGGAAAGCCCATTCACTTGATGTAGGATGATCCATTTCTACGTTTCATAATTTTCTTCACCAAGTACGTATCGGGATAAAACATAGGCTTAATCTCTAAGGCATAGAAGCCGCCACGAATAGGTTTGTGGTCCAAATCTTCGATGTAGTAGGTCCTAGGCTCTGATTCACGAACATGTGTCACACGGAAAAGTTCGGGACTCCAGTTCGCAGTAAAACCTTTCTCGAAGATGTCTTTCTGCTTGGAGATTCGTAGAATTTCACTGACGTTAGCTTTACGCTTTCGTGGATCTTTCTTCTTTGTGTTGGAAAACACTGTTCGATGCAGACGATTGTTCGTTACGTCCATTGGCTTCATTTTCTTGGTAGAATGCATTGTAGAATTTTACTCACCTATTAGTTTCGGCAAGATGTCAAGCAACGTGTAATTTCCATTAACTCTGAACTGTCGCCACATCTAAAATGCAAAGTTCTGTTAAACCTTTCGACAATGTAGGCTTTGACATTACTAAATGTAGAGTTGTGTTTGATGCCATACTTCTTCATCAAAGCTTTGAAGGTTGCATTAAAGAAATCTTTCCCGAAATCCGTTTGCAGGTGCGACGGTACACATCTATCACACAAAATATTGCCCATGGCCTTGGCTACTTCAGTTGCAGTCTTTGGTTGTACAGGTCTATCCCAAGCGAACTTGCTTTAAACATCGATTACTGTCAACATGTGTTTGAAACCTTTATTCAATCGGGAATATGGTATCATCTCAACAAGGTCCACCTGGAATAAATCATCAATTCCGCGAACTATAACTTTGCGAGGAAGGTATTTTCATCTTGCAGGAGCATGAAGTTAGTGAGCGATTCCGGTTCTACTCATTGTAGGTAGCCGGCTTCCCTCAGTTTTTCGAGTATGGAGACTATTTCGTTGATGTGCGAATAATTTCCTGCACCAAGCGAAGCGTGTTAAAGTCTAAGGCGATCAAAAAATTCATTGGGGTCGTCCCAATACACATAATCAATGTTTTTACCAATTTCTCGCTGTTTTAAACCTTCTACATGTATTGTTAGTTCACTGAAGAGATAAGCGAGAATATCGATTTTTTCATGATCTTCGTCTTTACATACGCCACTATCTGGATTGTTTTGCGAAAATGTGCATTGGTTAGCTGTAGAAGTTTTTTGTACTCTTGTAAATCTTGTGAGAATATACTAAAGGCTCCCTGCGAAACAGCAAATCGTACAGACCCGGAGTCCCGCGCGTTTTGAACTCTTCTACGCGCACGATATTTCCTGGTAGAAAGTCTATTTCTTTAGCACCGAGGAACCAATAATTATGTGTTTTGTACACTCCATAGGTCGTGTCATTATTCCGACTCGTAAACGATATCAGGTATGCATAGACAATTGCATTTACTTGGTGTCCCTTTTTAGGTATTTTTTTCTTGTACATGGCCTCTGTTCTCGTAAAGTCCTCTTCTCGATCTGGTTCATACTTTGTATTCTTTATAGTTGACATTTCATCTTCAACTTCTGCTTCAAAGTGATGGTTGGTTCTTCCTTATTTTTAAGTTCGTCCAGACGACTAGTGATTGGTTTAATTAAATATCTCTTCATTTTCCAATTCACGTGCAAGTCTGGTTCTTCTAGCAAGTAGATATTTTTCACGGACAGACTATATAGCACGATGAAGGTCACTGGCCTAGTCCGACATTGTACTGGCTGAGAACATATTGCAAGATCTGCTTTTATACTTTTTTATTCGTTCACAGAAACTTCTTTCTTATGTTTGGCTAAATCCGAATTTTTTGACAAGTGTGTTAGTGATGAATTCAGACTACTTTGGAAAGGTCTCAAATCGTCATGTCTTTGTGCATTCAATACTTCGATCATGTCGCGAATGCGAGAATCCGAGACTTCCACGCGCTTGTCGATAACTATAGCCCGTCCCACTTTTAGATTGCAGTACACGGCTTATGGCGCGCGCTGTTGCCAAATCTCTAACACATTACGAATTTCAGGAGATGCGTATCTTTGTAATTTGGACCGAACAAGAAGCATTTTAAGAAATTATATCGTAATTTATAATATTTTATACTATTACACATATAAATTTGTAATAATGCCACTTTTATGTCAATTTCAAATAAAAACTACCTATTGTAGACGAAATTTTCTTATAGTTTTCTTTTCTGTTTTAAAAATCCCATATATATAATTATATGTATATATATCACATTTTCATGGGCCCGATAAATGCCGTACTTTAGGACAAGTCATGCCCAAAATTATAAATAAAATACGGTAATGGAAATTCTCGGTCGAGTAAGTTATGGGAAAAATCCGAACAATTGGTTCGAAATGGGGAAGATTTTTTGAAAAACAAAAAAAATCGCAACAACTCCCATAAAATGAATAATATCGAATCCGTTTTAACGTATGATAACTCGGATTACCTAATGCCGAAAAATGTTTTCTAAATACATTTTTGATACGACCAGCCATAACTGCATGGGTTCGAAAAAAAATTTCACCGGACAAAAAAACGTAACTGCCTTAGTAGACACCTTATCAAATCTGTTTAAATTGATTGTAATAATATCATAATTATTTTCCAAAACTTTGTCTAAAACAATGTTTGATAAGATGCTTGGTGAGAAGGATAGAAAAATAATTCAAAATTTTGTACCATGATCGCTATTAAATTCCTTCGTATTTATTTCATACATTTTAAATATTATGTTCAAGAATTGATTATAATATTTTTTGTTGACTAAGGAAGCCATGTATTTGAAATTGCTTGTAGGACAGAACCCCACTTATCTAAACACACGACCCTGTTTCCTCTTACGACGGCAGCGCGCGCTATTGTACTGATAAGACACATCTTTAACAGCTATTTCCACGGAAACTGTAGAAGCAATTGAGATGGAGCTGCTTTAAAAAACTAATTCAATTCATTGTGAACATTTTTCTCGCTTTCGTCCCCCATCTACCTTTAATAGAAAAAATGTTTTCCGCGGGTCACTTTTTGATGTGTCAGTTTGTGAGAAAATGCATTTCAATATATTAAAAAAATTATTTAAGTGAAACCTGTACAGTTTTTGTCTTAACATTTGTTCGGTGGCGTCCTAAGGCATTAATTTACTAATAAAAAAAATCTGAATGAAATACACATGTAGGTTTTCTTTTTTTGATGTGAAACATATCGGAATGCTTCAAAACAGTTCGCAGCGAATAAGTTATGTTTTTTAATTTTTTAGGACACTTAAAATATTGTTAAGTATTCAAAATAAGCATTGCCTGATGCGTATTTTTATTCTATACAATATGAAAAAAGTATGGTCCAAAAATTAAAATTTTAAATTTCGTTTGATATTTGGCAACAACGCACGAAGAAACAAGGACAGTGCTAACGGCAATCGGCGTGTGTGTTAGAGAGAGAGAGAATGCGCACATTTACTTCCATACTGCAATCTAAGAGTGGGATGCTCTATAGCAGGTACTCTAGTAATTCGTTTTTCACACTTTCTTATTTTTGAGCCAGTAGTGAAATGTATGTGCGGATATCGTCGCCGTGAGACTTTATAGGAGTACGTAAGTCTCGACTGCATCGGCCGAATTTCGAAATGCTATGACTTATGTTTGATGATAAACTGATCGAAACCTTGTCTGTACCTGCCCTTATATAGAGGCCAGTCCTTAACCATAACTAGGAATCCGTGCTTGATTTTCCAACACAAGAAGGAAGCACATGTCTTTTAATTCCTGGAATGTATTCTTGGTGTTTACGTGGTCATCATAAGCGTGACGTAAATTAAGTTCATCCATGCGAAAAATTACTATGACGTTCGCGTTTTCAAGTTTCAGATGCTCTGGAATACGACTGTACGCCTGACATGGGTAAATACAGTCCACTTTGGCGTGCCTACCCATTGAAAAGTACTCTTGTATTATGCCTTGCTTCTCGCACACGAGATCGTCGAAAAGAAATACGGAATTGGCTCTTGCTTCGCCATAACGCACCACATCCTCATTATCATTAAACGGAAAGTTCTCCAGACCGTCCACCGATCGTAGAATCGTTGCCAGGCGCCGATACTTTGGCTGTTCAACGATTTGGAATATAGGTACACGTTTCCGAACCTAAGAGCATTTGGTTCCTCTAATAAACTCAGTAGAACGCACGTTTTACAGCAGTTGGACGGACCCGCCTTTAATGCATCGTACGGCAGAAGGCAACAGTAAGCCATGTCGTGATTCACGCGCACTAAATACATCGTCTTGCGTAATGGGCACGATCAACACACTTCTTGCTTGACGACTTGCATTGAACTGACAAAAAAAATTATAAATGAAGTGTATTTATACTTTCTGGTCAGTTGTGTGTACTGACTCGAAGAGGGAAGAACAAAAAAAAAATCGGTGCAGGACTCGTGAACCCGCTGATAAACAACCCACACTTCGAGCTACTCATTCCCAGCTACAGATTCTGCTGCCCCGGCAGTAAACTAGCGAAAAGGTTAGCTCGCGGTGACGTAGGCATTAATTCTCTCGACGAATAGTGCAAGCAGCACGATATTGCATATTCATTAATCAAGGATCTGGAATCCAGGCACCGGGCCGATGAGATATTGGCACAGTAAGCCGAAGATATAAGTAAATCGTCGAACGCGGGACTAGGAGAGAAAATCGCGGCCAAGGGCGTTTCCAAAATCATGAATGTCAAGAAGAAATTAGGAATGGGTTCTCGGCGAGCAGCTCCATCAAGTCAAAGACTAATTCACGCAAGATCAAACGCAAGACTGGAGCAGGCGTACAAAAAGCCAAGAAAAAATTACAGACTCTCAACAAGAAGATTATAGTAGGATTTCTCCTGTTGCTTTTACCTGCATTGGGTGCTCTCTGTGTCCTCATCGGTGCGACGAGCGGTATAGTGCGAGCAGTCAACACTTCGAAGAATGAGCGCAAGCAGTTAAAAGAAGCACAACGACACAATGCCAGCATGGAAGCCATTGCCATGGGTAAAAAAAAAAAAAAAATGCGCGGGGCTCAACTTGCAACCTCACAAATCAGGACGAGGCATGAGAATGAAACGAATGAAAAAATTCTAAGTTCTTTGCCGAAACGTTCGATCACAAATATAGATTTAATCAAGTACGCTCGAAAACTGAAAATACCAAATTTCCAAGGCGTGTTTATGCGGAACACTTTACGGAGCAAGCCAAAGACTCGCCAGTGCGCTATAATTAATTTACATGTGTTGTCAGGTCGTGGCACGCACTGGGTGGTGTACATAAAGTCCGGAAAAATTACCGAGTACTACAAAAGCTTTGGTAATTTAAGACCTCCGCCAGAACTAAGGCCGTACCTGGGCACCGTACCACACTGTTCTACAATAACGAAACCGAACAGTCACCTAATTAAACAAACTGCCGGCACTTGTGCCTTGGCTTTTTAAATAAAAAAAATTGGTTGTTTTGTAAAGTCGGTTTACAGACGATAGTTTAACGTGACAATGTCATAACAAAACATTGATGAAATGATTGCATACTTTTATGAATAAAATTGAATCATTTTTATTTTAATAATAAAAGAATAAATACTTGAAATTATACTAGAAATCATATTTTTAAAATGCAAGAATAATTAACCTATATTACCGAAATTGTTGTTGTAATAAGTAATGAAAACCACATTAACTTTTCACTTCACTTTATAAACAGTTGACGAAACAGTTCATGTGTAGATGACTTGTAATTAATTTAAAAAACTGGCATTTAGCTATAAAGTTTAAATATAATTATGAATAAGTTTTCATATAAATAAACTTTAATCAAATATCTATCATCAATTATATGAATCACCATAGTTTTTTAGTCAATTGTAACATAACCTATTATTACTGCACTCGCCGACAGATGCTCCTTTTTTTAATAATAAAAGAATAAATACTTGAAATTATACTAGTAAAGAGATTTTTCAAATGCAAGAATAATTAACCTTTATTGCCGAAATTGTTGTTGTGATAAGCAATGAAAACAACATTAACTTTTCGTTTAATAATAATTATGAACAAGTTTTCATATAATTAAACTGTAATGAAATATCTAATATAACCTATTATTACTGCACTCGCCGACAGATTCTACTTTTTTTGACGTGACAACGTCTAATAAATCGATGAACGCCGGCTGCATGCACGAAAAAGTGTCCCATTACGCACATTGTCCCAATACTATGTGTCCCGTTACGCTCATTGTCTTCCGCGGAAAGCAGTCACTCGTTAATACATATTTTCCTTTGTTTATCGCGAGGGGCGTTATTATTAATGAATTATAAATAAAATTTCGAGCTTGGGGCTACAATTTCATATCATTTTGAGCACTGGAAGACATAAAAACGTAAAATATTCTCGACAAATTTTAATCTCGGCCCCAGCGCACCACGTGCGTCTGGGTTGGAGATTAAAGACGAAATCTTTCTTAAACTTACTAATACTTTTTTATTAACTGCAATGGCATTTTTATTCAATTCTACATTTAATTTCACGACGAACAAACAGCGTCGTTAAATGTGTAATTGCGAAAAAGCGTAAAACATTCTCGATGATCTTGAAGTTAGTATAAACATGGCGGCCGACTAGCAGCCGACAATATATTTTAAATTTCCCGCCTACCACAATAAGAAATAAACATGGCGGACTTCATACGTTTTTAAAACTTCCACAACACAAAATGAAATTTTTTTTAACTATACATACAACATCTAAACATTTATTTTCCAATATGGCCTCGTGGCCGTCCAGTTAGCATCGCTGACTATCAATCCAAAGAATGATATATCGAAACCCCGCTGCCGCGAAACCTTCATTTTTGTACATGTAAAAATAAATACGGCGCGCGCGACACTACAAAAGTAATAAACATATTTGAATTAATGAGTGCAAATAAAAGTAAATTTATCAATTAAATTGTAGATTTAATTTCATTCCTTCTTTGTATACATACAAAATAGTGATAATTCAATAAAAAGTATTCAGTTTTATTCATAAAAGTATGCAGAGGTAGATTTTATCATACAAAAAATAGAAAATTAAAAAAAAAATTACTTCCTCTAAGAATAAAAAATTTTTAATGGCTAAATGGTTTGGTTGCAAAAACCTATTACGGCTGAGTCTCAAGTCGAATTGGATATTTCATTTTATTTTGGATCAATAATTTCATCAATGTTTTGTTATGACGTTGTCACGTTAAACTATCGTCTGTAAACCGACTTTACAGACAACCAATTTTTAATAATAAAAGAATTAATACAGTTTAACGGGACAATGTTCGTAACGGGACACAGCGTCACGGGACACAGCGTAACGGAACAATGTGCGTAACGGGACACTTTTTCGTGCGTGCAGCCGGCGTTCATAGATTTATTAGACGTTGTCACGTCAAAACCTTAATTTATTTGTTGGTTAATATTGGGTAATTATTTGCAATTAATTTTTATTTCTTATATTTGTTGTGATATAAGAAGTTAGTACTGTAATTCAGAAGTTTTAACTAATAAACATGAAGTAGAATGACTTACAGAGCACTCAAGGGCCAGGCTTCTCTTAGGGGAGTTCCATTTCGTATGGCAAGCGTGTTTACTCCATTAAACACTAATCACAGAATGTTGAGGAAGTTTGCAGTAATCCGGGATGACGGCTGTAGGGCACAGATTGCAGCAACCAAGAGGCTCAAGTTTCTCTGCCAAGTTCAGCGAATAGATCTAAATCACCTCCTCAACAGAGTAATTTCCCACTACTTGCCAAGCACATAAGTTTTCTTGGCCACCAAATGCTTTACTTGAGAGACTCCATCTTGTGGCCTCGACATAAGTTCGAAATAATTACGAAAAACGTTGTGACATAAGTTGGTACTTTTGTAAGATTTTGTAAGTATTCTTTAAAAGTAATTTTTTACTAATGTTTGGTTTTATTAATATAACGTAGAATATTAAAATTTTATTCTTTGTCGGTTTGGATATGTGTATGATACAGTTTATATCAGAGGACATTTAAAATTGTTTGTTAAGTAATTCGCTGTTTTTAAAGTCACACTCTTATTTTATAATAAATCAGAGTTATTAATTAAATGTTTATATTCGTGCAGGGAAAAAATGTCAAACTTTGTTTTCGTTACATTTTCCGTCCACAAAAAAAGACAAAAGTTGCCAACAATTTTAATATTAAAATTATATTATGTGTTTAATATGAACCTATATAGCGTACAAATTTCAACAAAAAATGTTAAGGCCTATTTCTAAATCATATTTTGTACACATTTTAACTTTTAAGGAAATTATTGTTCTCAAACAAAAAAATTGCAAAATATTTAAATATTAACATTTATTTAATTAATAAATAATATCTGTCAATATCAGACAAATATTGTATAGTAAATACATAGAATATAAACATTATTCTTGGCATATGCTGCGCCAGGTTTCGGGGAGTGGTCCTTGGTTCGTCCACCATCTTGGATTCTGACGTCACGGCGGCCCTTTTTGGTGTCTCGCTTCCTCAAAATTCCTTAAAAAATTACACAAAATTCCTATAATCCTTCCAATTACGAGGGCAAAATTACAGTTTTGAGGGAACATTGCCCGTTTTATTTGAAAAAAGTTAAATAAAAATTAAAATTCGAAATGCTTCAATATAGTTGCCTCAGAAAAAACGAAAATTCCTAAAAGCGGCTTAATTTTCCTATCGAAAAGCCCCCTAATCAGCCCAGGTCTTGACCTTAGCCCTTAGTCGCAATCTTGAATCTCGCTATCTTGGAATCAAGCGCTCCAATCCCCGAACGTTGCAAATTTTTACGGCCACCATTGAAAAAGTTATTTTGTTACCGTTTTTTGTTATAGTCGCGATCTTGAAAATCCGTACTCTTTATGGTAGAAAATCGGGAAAAAATTTCAAGTTAACAAAAAATTTATATATTACATTTTTGATGAAAAAGATAATTATGCCATGGAGGTCACAGTTCAAACCCAGTGAGGGCAACTGATTTAAAATGGCGAAATATCCTTCCTCCACGGAAACTACCGGCATACTAAAATCCCACTAACAATTCCAAGAAATATATTACATCGGCCGGTATGATGTCATGACAGACCTCTTGTTTTCGTCTGATTAAGGCTGCCATCTTGGATCCTACATATTGTTTTCATCTTGCAGAGTGTGCCACTGCCATATTAGTTTAGTTTTTACATGCTAGAGTGCTAAATCACCTGACTGTCACGATATCCACCATCTTGTTGGCCGTCTTGGCTGCCATTTGGAAATACTGTATTTAATTACCTATAAATTTGGAAAGAAATTTCGAAGAACATTAAAATAATCATTTGTTGAAATAATGATTTATTCAATCGATTCCTGTCTTCGTTCGAATTTTTTTTTAAATGCAAAAAAGGTAACTTGATTTTTTTTTATTTCTTAAAAATTTACAGGGTCAATAAAGAAATATCAGATCTTTTACAAACAAAAATATTATTACATATATTGTACAACTACATGTTTAGAAAAGCCAATTAATGCTTAGACAACTTAAAAAAAACTATAAGCCCCGAATATCGAGACTAATTATAGAAAAAATTAAAACACATATTACACAAAAAAATCTTGCGCTGATGTTTTTTAACTTGTGGTCTCACAAGTCGGAAAAGGTTTTTGATGTAACATTAGTGTGCAGAATTGCCTTCATTTGTCACAAACCACAAATAGAAACGGTATTTTCTTCTATTTTTTAGTTACACAAATTGAACTTTTTTTCTTCTTTTATAAGTGCTAACACATCAACTGACACTATATATTTTTTTTTACTTAAGTTTTATCTGATGTAATGTTGGTGGATAGTCCAGGCCACTTAAGTTGTACTTATTCTCCAGAGCATAATACCTTTTATAAACAACACTTTGGTAAATTTTTCTCGACAAATCTATCCAAAATACTCCTTTTAAAACAAATCTTATTATTTATATTCCAACAGTTAACTACTCTTCGTTTGTTGACGATCAACTCAAGAACGACAATAAATTATGACACCTTGTGGTATTAAGGCATACTAGCAGTAGTTTTTATTCCTGTCCACATCTTCTGGCGACTATCTATACTGTTTCAATGTAAAAAAAATATCTTATCACATTTGTCACAATTATATGTTTTCCAAGAAAATGTCAGAGACCTATATAAGGCGTTTTTGAAGTTATCATTATGTCCAAATTGTTTATTACACTTGTCGCACTAAAACAGTGATTTTATTAATAATTTGGACATCTGTTATTTTAATGTATGCAAGCAATTTAAGCTGTGGTGAAAGACATAATACAGTACCTGCACTGGTGTGATGAGAGTCCATCGTTTTTTGAAGTCTCCAGAGTTTCTGACGACTCTTCAACCGTGAAAGTCTACGATGTCCCGTCTGCAGTTGCTAGCACACACATTCTCTTGCACTGCTGTAACAGTTGCAGATTTTGTCTTCAGGATCTTCGTTACTGCCAGCATCGTTTCCATATATATCCCTGACGAGGATTGTACAACTTCCATAGAGACCGTTGTTAAAGATGGTACAGATTTCACTGAGTTCTCAAAAAAGAGACGATAATGAGACTAATGCACCAGACTGTCAAACTAGATGATATATGCTGCACCACAGTCAGAGGTGGACTGAGGGTCCTGTCGTCTGTAACTCACTTATATACTCGTGGTTGCTGGTATACTATTTGAGAAAATTAAAAAAAAAATAATATTTTTATAAAACTATAAATTTTAGGTACCTTAAATAATTTCAAGTAATTACACACCAGTTTCAAGTTCAATAAATTTATTTAAAAAAAATACAGAAATACTTATTAGCTTAAGGCATTAAGCATTTTCTTAAGCCAAAATCTTTAATGTGAAGCCACTTGTGGCGGCCTCAGTCGTCTTGGATATTATTATTTTTATTTTGCGTAAAGTTTATTCTAAGGTGATTTAATTTTTTATAACACTATTTAAGTCCTTATATTATATAATGGTGTATTTTAATATTTATTTATTGTAACTTTTTAATAGTATAATTGGTTTATTTTACGTTAAGTACTCTTACTCTGTAGTGGGACGTACGAGAAGTAACCAGAACGACCTAGCGGAGTGAGTGGTGGTAGCAGAGGAGGGGGGGTGACGTCAGCTGACTGACGTGTGGGAGGCGGCTGCCAGCTGTTTGCGAGTGGAGTGTGTTTGAGACAGCCGGCCGCGGAACTGCTCGTGGACAGTAGAAATCGCATTCCAGCAATGGGGAAGTTGTGTTACGTTACGTGAACAAGAATTAACGGCAATATGACGGTAATGCCATGGCATGTTTGGCGAAGCGAAAAAAAGTGGTGGTACGCGAGCGTGCGATGGTGTGGGCCTAGTGCACAGGCCACAGAAGCATTGCGATGCAAGAGGCGCAAAAAGTGAGTGGGGTTTACACCCGACCCCGGGAGTCGCCGGCTTCAGAGGTATGCTTCAGTAACAAGTAAGTGTGAGAACTGGATTTTTGTACTTTTTTCCCCGGCTGGTACGATTCACAGAAGATGTGTATTGAAAACAGAGTGTGGCGACGGAATTTAGTGGTTGGATTATCTAGGTTGAAGAACGTCATAATTTCGGTTCCTCCCCCCCCCCCCCTCCCCGGTAATAGACTTTTTTGGGACTTTGGATTAGAATTAACTATAGTGCAAGAGTGTCTGTAAACCAATGTCGTGAATGTAATTATACCAATTTAAATGATACCTTGAATTTACCTTTTAAGTCCCTTTGCCTTTTTACAGTATTTAAGTTTGAGCATCTTTGATTTGGTAATTCATTATTATACCTATCACGATAGAGTTTCCAGGACTGTCGGTAAATTTAGTATGCTAATATTTTTTTTGCGTACTTGCCAAATGTTAGACCAGTCGATGCGCGTGTTTGTTAAACTTAATTTCTTTACACTCTCAGTATCAGTATGTCAGTGGTAACGCGAACACGGGACTGGCGTGGTGAGTGCGGGCGTGTGCAACTACCCCGGATAAGGGGAGTTGGCCACAAGTGCGCCACTCTGCTACGGCAGTCTTGTTGTTGGTTTTTGCAGTTATAGCGAGAATTACGTTTTCAAGCATAATGGCTACCTCAAATGAACCTTTGAATTCAAGTTTGGAACGCGAAGATTTGGTAGTATGTTTACGGGAAGCGGGAATAAATGTAACACCTGATGATGATGTACCTTTTTTAGAATTGCTATGAGCGGAGTATAATTTAAAAAAGGAGCGAGATATGTTGGTATCAGGATGTGCGGTAGAACCCCCCGCGGAGGATTCGGCTGGTCGGATTGTGTGTGATTCTTTTGGTAAAGACATAGATATGTTTCCGGTGTTGAAAGAAAATACGATTGATGAATTAATTAGGTTTTGCTGGGAAGTGGATCGGGTGCAAGAAAGTTATATTTTTGATAGTGATTCGCAGTTGTTGAGAAGCGTAATTGGTAAAAGCTGTGGGTTAGCGCGTCATATTATTACGCGTGGCGTAATAGATAAGTTATGTTGGGAGAAGGTTAAAGTGTTATTATGGCGGAATTTATGTCGTAAGCGGGTCAAGATGGGATTAATACACAAACGGGTTGGACGTTTTCAGAAACCCGACGAGAAGGTGGCTGTATTTATGTTGGATGTGTTACAACATATAAAATTGTTTGGGGTAGAATTTTCTGAAGTGGAAATCATTGATATGATTATTGAAAACATGCGTCCGGATATAAGGAGAGAATGTTCTTTTATTAAGAGGCCACGGAATTTAGAAGAATTACATGAATGGGCTGTAGAAGTCGATAATATAAAATTTGTACAAGTGTATGCGAGAGTGACAGGTGATGATCCTTACTCCAAGTCGGTTCCTGATCCTATGGTTGGTATGGGGGGGATAAAAAAATGAGGTTTAAGTGATTTAAGGCAATAATCATTACAGAAATGGGGAGAGCAGTAAACAAAAATGTGTCTTTTGTATGAAAAAAGGGCATTTAGTACAGTTTTGTTGGCGGCGTTTAAAGGGCTCTATGGGGGACGGGGATATGATGAATAACAGTAACAATAAGAATAAAGAGGTTATTTGTTATTATTGTGGAGAATTTGGACATTTTCGTAAAAAATGTAGTAAACAATGGCGGAAATGTGAATTATGTGGCTATTGTGGGAAAAGCGGCCATAGGTCGCGGAAGTGTAGGCTAAAACGGCAGGATAATCTTTATAGATTTAAAGATAAGCATAGAGTAATGGTCATGCGGGAATTTAAAAATTTCTATGCCTCTGTTAAAGTGGGCCCAGAGTCGATAAAGGCCTTAGTCGATACGGGAGCGAGTAATAGTTTTATAAGTTGGGAGTTTTATCACCATTGTAAACAAAACAAATTAGTTAAAAAGGGAAGTGACCTTATTGAAGAGGGGATAACCATTCAGTTAGCTGACGGGAAAGTCCGAGAAAGTAATAAGAGGGTAAAATTACATATAAAAATTCAGAAATTTTCGTGGGCTCGTGAATTTTATGTAATCCTCGACCTTATTTGTAAGATGATTTTAGGTTTGGATTTTTTAAGCGACACCCGAACTGTATTCGATTGTAAGAAACAACAGTTGTGTTTTGGTTTTGAGCCCCGGTTTAAAGTAGGTTTAGTGAAACCCTTGGGGAAAAGAAAGGTGATTTGTGGTGGAATTGAAGGGGCGAGAGAAAGGCTTAGTGAAAAATAAATTGGGAAAATTCAGGGAATTATTAATGAGTTTCAGGACGTTATTACCAATAAAGTAGGAAAGTGTGTTATGGAGCCTTATGAAATTAAAGACACCGATGAAGTCCCAGTAAAGTGTGCCCCTTACCAATGCGCCCCACCTAAAATGCAAGCCTTTAGGGCTATAATTAAGGACTAGCTTAAACAAGTAATCATAACCGAATCTAACTCCTCCTATGCTTCTCCCGCCTTTTTAGTGAAAAAGAAAACACCTGGCGAATATCGCTTAGTTCTTGACTATAGAATTTTGAACCAAAAGATCCGGGTAGATCCTTTCCCCATGCCTAAAATTGAGGTTATTTTTCAATATTTAAGCCAAGCCAAATATTTTACAATTCTTGATTTGAATGCCGCCTTTCATCAATGTTTGCTGCAACCCTCTAGTCAAAAGTACACAGGTTTTGTAACCCCATGGGGGCACTATGAGTGGAAGAGGGTCCCTTTTGGGGTGAATTTTAGTGCGCAATGCTTATCTAGAATATTGGGGAAATTACTTCAAAATGTACAAAAAATGTTTGCCATGAGCTTTTTAGATGATATATGCATATATTTAAATTCCCTTGATGAACACCTGGAACATTTGCGTGTCGTACTTGGTAAACTAAGGGAAGCAGGTTTCACCTTGAACCCCGAAAATTTGTTGGGCGCAAAGGAAAATACACTTTCTATGTTATATCGCAGGAGATGGAAAGATGGAGATGGACCCCCAAAAAATAGCCCCAACTGTGAAATTTCCCCCACCTAAAAATGTAAAGGGGGTGATGAGGTTTCTTGGAATGATTGGGTTTTTTAGTGGTTTCATCCCCCATTTTGCTGAATTAAGCAGTCCTCTAAATCACCTAAAAAAGAAAGGAGTTGTATTGGAATGGGGTAAATAGCAGGATAACGCCTTCAGAGAGTAAAAAGAGCTATCTCTAATCCTCCGGTTTTGACATTGCCCGATTTTAGCAAAAGATTTGTAGTATAGATAGACGCTTCAAGCCGTGCTTTAGGGGGGGGGGGTGCTTTTACAAGAAGGGGAGAAAGGATTACAACCTGTGATGTATATAAGCCGCACGCTCAATAAACACGAGCAGAAATATAGTGTATAGGAGAAAGAGGCATTGGCATGCATTTACGCCCTGGAGCGATTTTAAAATTTTATTGAGCATGACGAATTTGATCTGTGTACCGACAATCAAGCTATCACATGGTTGTTTACCCATCCTCGCCAACTAGGAAAAATAGGTCGATAGGTAATGCGGTTAACAAGATTCAGGTTTAAGATTAAGCATATTAAAAGAAACGAGAATCCTGTAGCCGATGCCTTATCTCGTATGTATGAGGCCGAAGGACTGCAAGAGCTGGAATCGAATGAGCCTATTCAGAAAAGGGATGAGGATGAGGAAGAAGGGGTAGTAGATGATAAATTTGTAATGTATTGGGGCAGTTTCCGGAAAGTTTTGTAGACTTACGCAAGTGGCAAGAGGAGGATGGGGAAGTAAAGAAAATTAAGAAAGGAATATTAGAATCACGGTATAAGAATTTTGTATTTTTTAAGGGATTGTTGTATTATGTGAAAGATGGTAAGAGGAGGGCCTTCGTGCCCCAATCAGTAGTAAATTTAGTTCTACGGTATTATCATGATTCTGTGGTAGGAGGACATGGGGGAATACAGAAAAAACCTTAGTGAAGATTTCTGAGTCCTTATATTGGCCCGATATGAAAGAAGATGTGGAGAAGTATGCTAAAGGTTGTCGGGTCTGTCAGGCCGCAAAACAGTCACCTACCACTAAAATTGGGGAATATGCAGTGGAAAGGGTTGAACGTCCATGGGAACGTATCTTTCTGGATGTCTTTGGGCCTTTACCCAGGTCGTTAAAAGAGAATGTATACTTGATGAACTTGGTTGATGGGTTTAGTAAGTTTTTTTTTTTTTTTTACCTTTGGGTGGTACTTCTAGCGGCCGTGTAGTCAGTGCTTTGATTGAGAGAGTATGGGGTTTGTTTGGTGCGCCTGAAAGTTTAGTCACTGATAATGCTACCTATTTTACGAGCCAGGTTTTTGAGCAAATGTGCTTTAGTTGGGGTATCAAACACTTCACTACGAGCCCTTATTACCCCAATCCGAATCAGGTTGAAAGAGTAAACAAAAATATTAAGATTGCTTTGACTATTTTTAGTCAAAAGGAGCATCGGAGATGGGATGAAAATATGCAATTTTTGAACATGGCCTTTAATTTGAATAGGCACGACTCCACCCAGCATACTCCCGCGGAGGTGTTTTTAGGGAGAGATTTGAGCCATCCTCTGTTAAATGTATGGGGAATACACCGGAAACTTTGAGTATTCATAGCCTTAGACGTTTGGAAGAGGTATGGACAGATGTAGCGATGAATTAAGGAGAGGCTAGAAAGAAAATTTGCTCACAGTATAATCAAGGTCGGACTCCAAATCCTTTAGCGGTGGGGGAGGAGGTGTGGTGTCGTGAACATCATTTGAGTGATAAAAGTAAATTCCGTACTGCCAAGTTGGAATATGCCTTTGGTGGGCCTTATCAGATAATCAAATTTTTGGGGCCAGTGACGGTCTTGTTACAGAAAGTAGGTGAGTCCTTACACGCATGTACACGATGACATGATGAAATTAAAACATCTTCTTGTAAATCAGACAACAACTGAAGACACGAAATGTTGCATGCCTATTATATATGAAGACTCCACTCACACCATGAGCGCCATTTCCATATTAGCTGCAAATTTTGTACAGGCACATACTCGTTCAAAATTGTCTTGTGGTAGCTCGCCATACATTGCACTAAGATTGTGCTGGTTAGGACAGCCATAGTCGTTTTGAAGTTCTGCAATTTCGGTGGCTCTATCGTAAAATTTTCTCAGACATTTATTATGCCCAGGTCCGGTGACATAAATGATGCCACGCTGATTCTACAGCATCAAAACATCTACAGTGTTTTACACTTGGTTGAGTGTAATGTTAACTTCGTCCCACGCCAGGCCACGGTAGTATTTGCATAGCCATTCATTTGAGCATTTTCTTTATTCGTCCAGTAGTTTCCAAGGAATCAGAGGCCAGTAGGTGCGAGTTATTGTCCTACTGTAAGAAGTGACGGTAATCTCCTTGAGCAAAAATCCTTTCTGGCTCTAAAAACCTTGTATGTTGCAGTACATCTTGAGATTACAATGTTCGACAGTAACTTAATTAATCTTGCAAAAGTAATCCGTATTTATGAGAGAATTTTTACATGCTGTTCTCAAATGTTGTACGATGCAAGTCGATCGTGAAATATCAGGCAAAGTGTTCGCTGAGGCCGGAAAAGTACTTTTAATTTTGAATCATGTTTTTAAACTGTATTATAGAAGAGTTAAAATGGCTAAAACGGATGTTTTAAGAGTAATTTTTAGGTGTAAAACAACCAGTTCAGGTTATTAAAAGCACTTAAGGGACTTGCATTACACCTTTATCTTCATTTATCGGCCATATCATATTACGGTCACAGCTAAAATTTCACCGTTTTCCTGTGACGACGAGAAAACTCCGTGCCAGTTCAGAGCCTTGTGCTTATAGGTTATACCGCGCTAGAAATACCATCGAGCATCGCACTTTTCATCCCGCCTCACTAACACACATACACCTCTGACGAGGCGGGCCCCTTAAGTAATAAAATTTATTTTGTGAAAGAACTTGTGGTGTTATATTTCTCGAAACTGTCACTATTATGTTAAATTGTAGTTATATATATTTTTTTCATTATCCAGGATAGTATCAAGGACCTAAGTCGATCTAATGAATCAGTATATTGATTGCAAATTTATTTAATGAATTATGATCTTTTTTCCGAATTTCTAGGTTAATTATTACGAATTTCCAAGATTGTGGACATGCTGTGTTCCCAGCTGACGACATATACCTTGGTTTTATTCGTGAGAGGTGAGTCTGCTGGTGGCTTCCATGGAGGATGGATCTTTTTTTTTTTGCTCTTACCTGTTTCGGACCAAGGACGGGAATCGGTCTAATCAATCAGTATATTAATAAGTTATTTTTTGATGAATAGTGAAATTTTTTAAATTTAAATCTGATAATAACAAATAATGATTTTCTTAATATCAGCGTTACGATAATTGTGACAGTGGTGACATAATTAAAAATGTCGGGTGTGGCATGAGATGTTCTTTATAACTTTTTATTTAATTTTTTTTAAAGATATTAATAAATAACTGGTTTACTCTCGTTGTGAATCTAACAGAGGACCGAAATCGTTTAAGTAACTTAACATTTGAAGTAGGCAATATTTAAAATAATACTTCTTTGGAATTTTTTCGGAATTTCTAACATTAAAGTTATTGTTTTTCAAGATGGCTGTCGTTACGAAACATGCAACATTAAAATAATCCAAAATGGCAGCCGTATCGTTAAGTGTATCGATGACATTGTACTTAACCAAGATGGTGGGCATAATTAAACATGCAATCTTTGTATAATCCAAAATGGCGAATGAAACGATATGTGCAACGGTGGTTTTTAAGTAATATTTTATTATATTATAATTAATATTTTTTTATAAGTTTTAGAATTATTATTAAAATCGGATAATAATTACTGATTTTGAAGATGGCAGACATGATGTCATACTAGATGACGATATATATATGTGTATATATATATCTCTTGGCATAAGTGGTGGGAGGTCAGTCTTTTGGTGGCTTTGTGGAGGAAGGACTTGACATAATTTTTTTTAAACTTTTGTTTTCGCTGGGTTTGAACCTAGGTCTTCGAGCTCCATAGTGTATGTTTATGTTTTTTAAATGTTTTTTATTATTTTTTATTATTTGAATCTTTTTATGATTTTTATAAATTTTCCCGATTCTATAACATAAAAATTACGTATTTTCAAGATGGCGGCCGTAACGGAAAATTGCAATGGTGATGCATAATCTAAGATGGCGGTCGTAATGGTAATTGTAACGGTAACGTCACAATCCATGATGATATCAGAGGCTTATAGTAGGCTATAGACATGGATGCTTAAGCCTCTTGCAACGTTACTGGTCTTTATTTATTAATTTTATTAATATTAATAATATTATTAGAATGATGACTGGTTTAATAAAACTAAACAATCCTTAACCTTACAACTACACATACGTTAGTAGTAATAATAGCAGTGATACTCTTTATGTTATTTCTATGATAACCTATTATTTATTACCATAACCTCTATAAGTAGTGAACATTCCATAAAATGATAATTTAACTTATTAATAATATTAAATTGAAATTCGTGTCATGAGGTTTGATTATTCTCTGGATCAATTGCAGGAATTAAGGTTGGCACAGTAATACAAATTCAAGAGTTTATTATTAACAATTATTTAATCCTTTTGATTTCATTCACGGTGTAGGTTGTTAGAATTATTAAAGTTATTATAATATTTGAGGGTTCTATGAAAATTATTTATTATTACCACGGCTATTAACTCAGGGTCAGCTTCGAGAAACTATTAAATCAGACCTCTGGTTTTCGAATACTACTTTCCAAACTGCAAATGTTGATATTCTATACCATTTAACTGAATTTACTCAAACACATATTATGTTTCTAATTGGTTGGAAATTCATGTTCGTACTGGAGGATTTAACACGTATAAATGTCCAGGATGATGTTTCCAATCACGTCCCTTACGACGCGAAAAACGTATTCGCTAAATACGTAACTGAACTGTCCAAGTATGTCATAATTAATACTCACAAAAACTATGTGACGTCTGATGAATTCTTTAAAAATATATAAGAACACTGAAGTTAATTCTTACATGTTCAATCACTAAAATAAGTGGCGTATTGGTCACAACCATACGATGAAGACGCCTTATTTTACATTCTCTTTTTTTTAACAATTAGAATTTAATTAATCTCCCTGACCTGAACCGGCTGCTGATTGGCTGAAGAACATATAAAACATATGGCCTTCAGACAACAACCCGCGGCAAAGAACCAGGTAAGATATAATTAAATTTAAAAGAAAAATAATTAAGTTTAAAAACCTACTTGAACCCAAAGATATTACAAAAGTATTAAAAAGTTGTGCTGAATACAAATACAACAAACCATATTATAGGTTAGTGTTCGAAAATAAATATCTTCAACTGTTATTATATCGTCGTCCTGGAGCAATTAGTGTTTGTAAAATTTAGTCTGTAGCTGTAAACATACAAATGTGGAAAATAAACATAATTCATTACTCTTAAATAAAAATAAATAGTAATAAACAGAATTACTGTGTGGGAAGTCTTGTTACCGCACACTCTATATGGAATTTGTGTCCTTTTAAGCCAAAAAATATTTTAAATTTTCGAAATCCTAATTTTTGAATTGTGGAATTTTTTTAAATTTTGGCAGGTTTTTTTTTTCCATTTAAAATGAAACGTTTGGCGAAGTTTGGCGAATTTCGGGTGATTTTGGGCTAATAATGATTCATTTTGGCTAATTTTGAAGGTCAAAGGTCAATGTCAAATTTCAAGGTCAAGTTAATTTAAGATGGCCGCCGTGACGTCACAATACAAGATGGTGGACTGTCACCTCGCACCTCACTCTAAACCCTGTGTCAGGAGGAACCAAAACATAATACTCTGGTTTGAAAACTCACCTTAAAGATGTTTGAAAATGATGGTCTACCCCAGCGCCCAAATGCAGCGAATCATCGTGTAGTCGTGGTACCTGCCGTGTAGCCTACTCCTTCCTAACGATGCTCACACAGACTTTGGTGGCACAGAACAAGAGCAGAACACCAAGTTCCGAAGATTACTTCCACAGCTGGGCGAAATCACAGCCACACCTCTCTTCCAAACTCGTCGGCATTCGTGAACTGTCACACTCTTAATGGAGGATTATTATTATGCAAACATATCTTCGTTCTTTCCGTTACAAAGCTCTCTCATTGACATAAACTCGCCACACTTCACCAAATTCAACTTCGTCGAAAATCGAAGTTCACTGTCATGAATAAAAGGCAATATCGGGTAAGTATTGTGATGCCCTTCTATTTCAACCACTGCCCCCAGGCACACACTAAGTCCCCTTTATAGCCTTTGGTTACATGTGCACTTATAGCATTAATAAACTCTTCCACTCGCTCACTCGCACTCGTTCGATGTGTTAAAAAATATTCGTTAACGAGTATCTTCGTACCTTGGTGGCAACTTGCCGTTACCGAAAGGTCGCTATTCAACTGAGTGGTTTTTCAGTAAGTACTCGCTCAGCGAGTAGCAAATCGCTTTGTGAGTCACATCGACGAGTCTCTGAACCAATGTCGAATTACCTCTCCTGTTGGCATCTCGACGCTGATCAGGTTGAATCCGAAGTCTCTTGCAAAAATGTTACAGTATGGCTTACCGATTTATGAGGCCAAGTCTAACAAGCAGCTCAGTGTAGCACCAGGCAAAGTGTCGTTCCTGGTTGACGTAGTGACGGGTAGTCTGACGGCAGGATGACGTAGTCGTGTGTGAGAGCTTCTTCTTTCACGACTACGAAGAGTGTGAACGTGGCACGACAGGGCTGCTATCCACTTCGTCGTCGAAATTTCCAGAATCATGCCGTTACTTTCCCATCTCCAGGGTTCGAAGGAGGGGTTATAATGTTTGTTAACAAATGACATGGTGTATGCCTGAGCGGTAGGCCACCAAAGACACCTTGCTGTTCTGTCGGAAGTGTCACGTTCAGGGACTAAGGTCCAAAAACTCGTTTAAATCATGATTGATTACATTGCGGACGTTGATAACCAACTGTAACACCACACAAGTAATGTTACAAGAGGTAGTCTAACGCGCGTAATATTTTACTAAAGAAAATAATTTAAAAATTTGAATATCAAGAGGGTCAATTGTAAGTGGAATGGCACAAATCATAAAAAATATCAACAACGCTTTAAAAACAGAAAAAATTAGTGGAATATTAAACAATTCAAACAAACTGTGATAAAACAAAAAACATATGTAAACACCGCAATAACTCAATTTTAAGAGGGAAATATTACACAATATCTGATATAAAAAATCACCTTAGATTTAAAATATATCCAAAACACTTTAATTTATGATGCATGTTATTGTGCTGGATACAAGGTAGCGAACCTTTTAGATGACTCCACATCCGCCATCTTAAAATTCATAATTTTTTAAAATCTCTTAGTTTTTATGCAGAAATTCGAAACCAAATCATTAGCTCATCGAAAAAATCGCTTATTATTTCACACATTGATTACATTGATTTAAATGTTCTTCTTTTTTGCGAAAGTCATATAAATGTTACGTTTATATCGAGTGTGCTTCCAAATGTGCTACCTTTTTAGCGAATGTACTTCTAAATAAGCTTCTTTTTTTTGTGAATGTGCTTAAAATATGATTTTTTTTAATATTCTTCCAATTGTGTTTCCTTTAATGGTTGTGCATTCACTAGTCGGTAGTCAGAACATTATTGGCATCGTGGTTGGGAGATGCCTGAGCCATACGCATAAAATTTAACATGAGCTATTATATTGTTAGCTTATTATCAACAAATAATACATCTTTGTTTGGATTAGATTGGCCCTTATGAATATTTGATGTGGCAATTTTATTTCTGGAATATGGCCTGGGTTGGACTCAGTGTTAGATTACATGTGCTAAAAAAAAATAGGCAGTCATGGAGACTATCGGAAGAAGTGAAAACTTAAAACATTTTTTAATGCGTAATATGACATCATTTCTACGTCAAATGTACTTAAGAAAATTATTTTTATAATACATCAGTACGATGACAGCAGGATATAATTTATCCTAACATCATTTTTTAGTCACAACAGATGTCATTGGTATGTCATAATTACGTAAAAATTCATTACCTAGCTATGACTTACCAGTGATCTCAGACCTAGGTCATGTGTTCAGTTGACAATGCACATTAAACACTAATTAAACTATACACGTAGTCATTTTAACTTCACTTACTGCTACTACAGCATGTCGGTGACGCGAACTCACGAGATTTTACCCATCCAAAAAGAGTTTCACACGCACATGATACAGTCGAGTATATACTTACAATGTATTAGTGTTTATACGCGTATAAATGTACACAGGCCGCTGCACGTCGCCAGTCTGACGCAACACGTGACTAGCATGTCAGTGACGCGAACCCATAAGTTTTTCCTCTACCAAACATCGCTCAACGCGACTAAAAAATTTATAACTTCAAAAAATTTGGAAATTTTTATGTTACTTGTTAAGGCTAATTTCCTCATATCGTTCCATTTTTAATTCCTTGATGCGATTCCAACAAGTATTTTCATGTACTTGATTATGATTTCAACGACTTTATACTGTTAGTGAGAAGGCCGGGAAGAAAGATCCTCCTCCCTCAAGCGAGCAGCTAGCTGGTATGCCAACGTTTCTTCGAACTTGAAAATCTCTCTAGGAGCACGGGGTCAAAGTCTTTCTTCACGCGCCGGCAGGCGTGGCCTCGCTCGGCTTCGTCCAGCCTCTGCCTCTAGGCGTGAGAATTTTTTAAAAATGTTTTGCTGACATTTTTTCAATTAAGGTTTTAGTTAAAAAAGTTAAGAAAATATTATCAAGTCATTGCTATGCTTGTGGTAGGTTAAAATTCTTTGTTTTACTATTTCGTTGACTAACACATTGCGTGTGCTAACTCTTTTCCCCTGTTTACTGGTGTTCCAATTATATTGATACAGTTAAATATTGTATCCCAGATGTTTGACCGATTAACATATAATAAGTCAATTCAGTTAACTCCGTATCCCACCACGGACAGGAATCGTTTAAATAATTTAGTATTTTTATTAGTGATTTATTTGATTAATTTTTGAGGAATTTTCCCCGAATTTATAGGTAAATAATTGCGTTTTTCCATGATGGCTGCCATTGTGAAATCAGCGTTTTACTGGAGGTTTGCAAATGGTAAATTATGCCTATTTTAGGTTTTTTCATAATTTATTATTGATTAAGTCGTTTTCACATATTTATTTTTGCATAAGTCAAGGATTTAATTTATCGCTGTAATTGATCAAGTATATCATTAATTTAATAAGTAATATTTTGTTGAATTTTAGAATTTTTTCTCTGTTTATAGCTAAAAAATTACAGAATTTCAATATGGCGGCAAAGACAGCCGACTAGATGGCGAACGCTACGGTAGTAATTACACTGCACTAAATCAGGTAAAAATATAATCAATATGGTGACACCAACCTCTTGAAAATTATGTGTGTACTAGTGCTCCTTGTATCGATTTCTGAAAGCACGATGGCGGCAGAGCTTTCTAGCAGGAGATGATATTTTTTTAAAATTAAAAATTCTTATGTCCGAATTTGTGTGTTATTTTTATATAAGTTATTATTCCTACCAACCTAGAGGTCCGAGCTATCACGGTTTGAATCACCGCGGTTACAATGTATTTTGTGTAAAATATTATTTTTAATAATTCAATAAGGACCACAGCCACATTGGCAGATAATGAAACATCGACCTTATGTGCATGAGACAGAGCGATGCTGATGCTCTCTTGTAACAAACAGCAGAAACAAAATTGTCGGTATCCTAGATGGCGGCCTCCAGCAGAACAGAAAAAATTAAGATGGTGGTTGTGATGCCTACCCAGATGGCGGCTGTGTTGCCAGAATTGAAAATGGCTGTGATTTGAGATCCTAGATGGCGAGCATGACATCAAATTTTAAAATGGCGGACATAACGGAAAGTCCAGTGTTCTAGAATACAATATGACGAAAAAAATGAAAAGTACAAAATTAAAGAATCCAATATGGCAACAGTAACGAAAATTCCAACATAATAGAATCTAACTTAATGACCGTAACGAAAATTCCAAAATTAAATAATCCAAGATATTGACAGTTACGACCAGTGCAATGGTCTAGAATTCAAGGTGGTGACCAAAACGCAAAGTGAAGTGTTTTCGAATCCAAAATTACAACTTTAATTTAAATGCAACGTTTGAGAATTCAAAATGCCTGTCATGACACCAGAATTTCTGAGGTATGTTTTAAGGCAAGATAAAATATCACATCCACACTCATACTCCTGGGCTCGGAGACATCAATATATACTACTGAGTTATATTAAATATTTCGCTTAATATTCAATATTGCAGATTATTGAGCTGCGATTAATATTTAATTATTAAGCGGTTATAATAACCAGAGATCCGTTTGCCTGGAATACGCTGAAATAAATGGCTCTTAGTAAAATCCTAAATAAACCCCGAGTCGCATACATATTCTCGCAGCATGCCAGTATGTGTAACATCATATGCAGTCCTTGCAGCCGAGGCGCCCATAAAATGTTATGAAGCCATTTATTTTCTTGTATATGTCTATGGTTCCATTACGGGTGCCCTCCCCTCAGCCACCTGAGGACCAGCGTTAAGTGCATCCCTTTTTAAATTGCACCTCCCACCACTTCCAGCCAATGAACGGAATTCACCACCACCCTTCCCCAGAGGCGAGTGCACGATTCCCTCAAGGGGGATAGCGGAGTCATTGTCTTAACTCAAAACATAAGAACTGCTGGGTGGGGGATCGCGTGGGGACGGGCGAGGGGCGAAGGAAAAAGCTTAAAGCACTTTGTCCAACCACGCGACCTCAAAAACTTGTAGAGCACTAACGCTAATGGCGAAGTTACTTTCACGGCAGCTTCTTTGATTCACTAACAGCCAAACGATGACGAGGAGAGAAATGCAGGTGGGGGAACGGACGCTTACCATTATAACGCTATTTAACTTTTACCTGCTTTTCAACACAAACTTAATGTTTTTTAAAAATAAATAACGTTATATAGTACTATTTGTTTGAATTAGTACCTCGCCAATTTTCATTTGTTTCAATTAACATTGCTTATTAATATTAATATACGTACTATTATATTAATTTACAGTAGGTCCATAAAATAATATCCGTGTTATACATTTTAATAATAAATACTCTTTAGTTCCAGGTCACAATTAAATAGTAACTTAATCAGTTTTAGAAATGAGCATGCGCAAGTACTGCTTTGTTATTTTATCGCTTGTAGCATCACCTACGCAGAACGGAGACTCCTGAGCGTATAGTATTTTGTACTCTACAATTTGCTAAGAAAATAATCTGTAATTTAAGTACAACGTACGTTTGTTTAAAGTTTAACTGACGAAGAATATGGCCGTTGGATTGGTCGTAATGGTCGGAAGGACAGAGTTACCTTTTGCTGGCCTACAAGTTCACCTGACAGAAAGCCATGCGATATTTTACTTTGGGACATCATAAATGATCTTCTCTACATTCTGCCTCTACCTAATGATTTGCTAGAGTTAAACACAAAACTGAAGAGGCTGTTAGTAAAAATTAATGTACAAAATCATATGCATAGGCCAAGTACCTCCAAACCAAGAGGTTTCATTCACGGATATGCGACCAACATTTAAAAAAGTTAATGTTCAATGTCACGTCTATATACCAGTAGTCTTAAACCATAATGCAAATCATGTCCAGAGTAAAAACTTAAAAATTAAAATAAATAAATAAAAATAAATAATCACAATATTTTTATAAAAATAATAAAAATAAAAAAAAAATAAAAAAATTACAAAAATATTTTGGCTTGTACTAGAACTATATCCTTTCTCAACAAATGAGAAGTTCAGAAGCGGTCATAATCATTTGTAATTTTTTTAAGTTTTTGTATTTATTTTCATTATTTTTATAAAAATATTCTATTTTTTTTAATTTGTTTTCTACGATTTATTTTTATATTAAGAAAAACTTGCTCTAGTTTTCTCCGTGTGCTCCTGATTATTTCTGCCATAATTTTTATGGTATTCTTCACGTGCTCTGTATAATTCCTAACTAGACTTCTGCTGGTGTTATCCGAGTGCTACTGGTTATTTCCGAGGCATCAATATCTGCACAAAAAATACATAATGAGTTACACTTAAATGTGAAATTCTGCTACTAAATTATCACTAAACATATTTTTTATTACGTGGAATTCAAACAAAAAAAAAACAATAGCTCAGTCAAATCATATCCTTAGTGACGTCTGCGAAGCACTATAATTCAAGACGAATTTCCTTCTACTTGAGGTCCAGTAAAGCCTTCCTTCTCTAAGCCTGCTTACAAGTAAGAGGACAACGATGTATCTACTAATCTAAAGAAGAGTCTACTGCACTACATCAATAATGTTCTTTGTCTTGAAAATATTATGTTCATAGCTCTTACGATATTGACCAATAACTTAAATTAAACGACGATGATGATGATTTATGGAAAAATGATGACAAAGGAAGAAACTCAACATGAAAAGTTAGAAAAAATTAAAGCAGAAATCAAGTAGAATCTCCGTAATTTGTAAAAAAATGGTGGACTCTTAAAAAGGAAGCTTGAAGATCGTGAAGAAGCTTCGACATCAAAATTTTCAAATTCTAACAGTATTAAGGGTGAAGGCATGACATCTACGATGGTGTCGACAGTGAATCTGAGGCTTGAGACTAAACAAACGACTGTGAAGAACCACCTAAATCTGTCAGGATCGAAAGCTGTGATGAAGCCCTGAATCCGAAACAATGGAAACATCGTAATGAAATAAATAATTCTGATCAGGCTTATGATGAACACTGTGACGTATATGATATTAAAATTTTTAATCACACAATTTCCAGAAAGATGACGGTAGAAGGGATTGATTATAGGTCGTGGAAAGATCCTGACATATTTGTTTATTGCCTGAGACTGTTGCTGGCTCTTATCGTTGAGGAAACTACTTGCACATCGACGAAGTAGCCTCCATAATTAAAGAACTGAGGGAGGCTGGCTACATACAATAATGCCTTGTTTAACTTGACGTGTATAATTTTTAGACATAAAAGATAATTTTTTATTTAAAAAATAATGTTTCTTTTTTTCTGATTTCTACGTAATACAACTTCCTTTTTTTTTAATTGTGCTTCTTCTTTGTCAACTATATTTTGATTGTGCTTCCTTTTCATTGATTGTGCTTCCGATTGAGCTTCCTTTTTGTTGATTGTACTTCCTTTTTGTTGATTGTGCTTCCTCTTTGTCAAATGTGCTTTCGATCATCCTTTATTTTCGTTGATTGTGAGACCAAAGGGGTTCCTATTTATTAATTGTGATTCCGATTGTGCTTCCTCTGTGTCACATGTGCTTCCGATTGTCCTTCCTTTTCTTTTGTTGTGCTTCCAAATGTGCTTCCTTTACGTTTAATGTGCTTCCATTTCTTTGATTATACTTCCAATTGGCTTCCTTTTTTGACTGTCGATCGTTATGTATGTTATCTGGAAATGATGAACTTTATGGTTCGGAGACGACTGGTATATTGTCGTGACATTGAACATTACCTGTTTAAAATATTGGTCGCATATCGCTGCATGAAACCTCTTGGTTCGGAGGCACTTGGCCTATGCCAATGATTTTGTACATTAGCTGTTAAAAGTGATCGTTGAGTATCGGCAAAAAAAACCTCTTGCCTGCTGACTGGATGTGTTAAACTACCTACTGGTTGCGATTGGCTACCAACTAGATATGACTAGCCACCTAGTGATAGTTGGTACCTGAAAGCTGAATAGACATTCCTGGTGACCGACTGGGCGCGTATTGTCACCTACTGGACGTGCCTGAAAGTGAAATACCTGCCTGGCCACGGACTGAATGTGCCTAACCACCGACTGGATGTCCCTAGCTGATAACTGGTCATAACGGTCACAAAATGAATGCACATGGTCGTCGATTACGTGCCTGTCTACTGAATAGGCATGCCTGGTTAATCAATTGTTATACATAACTGACTCGAAAACATATGTCAAGGCATGCATTGGACTAGCTTCGCCTTCCAAACATACTATAGTAATCGAAAAAAGCTAGTAATTAACTTATTTGTATCTGTAGAAATTATGTAATAAATTTGTTATTTGAATTTGTGACTTTTATGCTAATTTTAATTAAATTAGTATGCTTTTAACTTAAATTATATTCTTTGTATTGTTCAAGGATCGAATTAAGGACAGGAATTGATTGATTTTATCTTTATATTAATAAATAATTTCTTTATATTTTTGGAAGTTTTCCCGAATTTCTAGGTCAATAAATACAAATTTCCAAGATGTCATCCAAATTTAAATATGGTGGACGCCCCAGTTTTAATAAATGAATATTGCATTCTAGCGAACAAAAATTTAACTAACATGATAGTAGCGCACTCTAGCAGACGAAAACAAGATGGCGGAAATGACATCATACAGGCTAACGTAAAATATACCTTGGAATTAGTGGTGGAAGGTCAGTCTGCCGGTGGCTTCCGTAGAGGTAGGAACTGTTGCCATTTATTATTTTTGTCCTCACTGGGTTCGATCCGAGAACATAACTGCGTGTTTAAATAATATTATATTCAGTTTTTAAATAATTTTTTATATATATTTTAAATTTTATCCAAATTTCTAGCATAAAAATTACTGATAATTTAAGATCGCGGGCGTAACGCAGAGTACTACGTTCTAGAATCCAAGATGGTGTCTATAACTAAACATGGTAATATTATGTCATACACGTCCAAGATGGCGGGCAAAACGAAATGTGCAACTATTTTAGAATGCAAGATGGCGACTCTTACAGTAAATGCAATGGTGTCGTTTCAACATTTTTTTAGTGTTATTAATTAAATTATTTTATGATTTTTTCAATATTTCCCAATTTTCTAGCATAAATATTACAGATTTTCATGATGGCGGGCGTAACAGAAATTGCAACGGTAACGTCCTAATCCAATATGATGGTTATAGTACCCTAATTGACAAGGTGTGGCTTAGAGCGGCTATTCACTAAGGCATTTAAGCCGTTTTTCTGAATTACGAAGCCGATGGCATTTTTGAGGAATAAAACGTGGAAATTTTCTTTAAAACAGAAATTTTTGTTACGAAAATTTGAAATTTTTAGGAATTTTGTGTTATTTTGAGTCATTCTTGAGTCATTTTTGAGTATAAAATGGCCGCCGTGACCTCATAATCCTAGATGGTGGTCGGCCGCCTCTCCTGAAAGCCTGTTCCCGTAGCCCTCTCTCTACACTTGTTTCCATTGCACCGGACGTGTTAACCTAACTGTTGGAAGAATTGCACTTAGTTTGGATGCATGCCTCATAAATAAAGTTAAAAATATTGAACATTTGTAAGTAAAACTAGGTTTGTCTACAATCAATTTAATCAAAGATTAGTTGTTTATAGTCTTAATTTAACTGTTAATATAGCATTCATACTGGGAGGTTCCTTTATAGTATATCTTGAAACATAATATTTAAAAATATGATTATTATTGATTGGTTACTGAAAAATTTTTATATGTTTACATCCATTATTCATACATTAAGATTTAAAAAAGATACATGAAAGAATATATATCACTATTTGTTCATAACTTAGTTCTATTTGTTTAGGAATTATTAAAAACTAAGCCATTATTATTTTAATAATTTTTAATATAACATTTTTCTTATTATACTTTTTCAGAAGATATTTTAACTTGAAGGTGTTATAAAACATATTTCATTGCTTTTGTAATTTAAAAGTTGATGTTTGTGTTTCTGGCTTATTCTCACAAGAATTAAATGTTCAATTAATTGAGTTTCTGTCGGTGTGTCTGTATATTTATGTACTTTGGTGGATATGTTTATTTTGTGTGTCTGCGTTCTTCAGTGTCTCTAATGATTTGGCTCAAGCAAAAAAGGTAATAATGAAGTTTATTAACTTTTTAGTTTTTTATTTACAGTAGTATGTAAATGGGGCTCAATGCACAGGCTTCAGGCTGTGGAGCCGGGAGCCGAGCCTCTATCTTGTGACGTCACGGCGGCCATCTTGCATGACATTTACCTTGACCTTTGACCTTGATTTTGCCCTTGACCTTGACTTTTGACCTTCAAAATTTGCCAATTTGGAATAATTACAAAAAAAAGAAAGTGAATGAAAAAAATACAAAATTTTTTTGGCTTGTCCTAGAACACTAACTTTGCTCAACAATGAGAAGTTCACAAGCAAGCAGAAGCTATTTTGTATTTTATTTCATTATTTTAATTTTACAATTTTTTTTTTATTTTTTGTAATTTTATAATATCAAAGAAAACGTGTGACGGTTTTCTCCGTGTGCACCCGATTATTCTTGTTAATAAAATGATGGTTTTCTTCGTGTGCTCCCGATTATTCTTGATAATATTTTAATGGTTTTCTCCGTGTCCTCCTGATTATTCCCGTCGTTTCTCCAAGTGCTTCTGGTTATTTCTGAGAAACCGATCTCTGCATTAGGGACTTTTTACTTAATGAGTCATGTCATTTTATTCAAGGTTACATTTATTAAGTGAATTTCTGCTACGAAATCAGCACTTGAAATATTTTTATCAGGTGTAATTTAAAAATATATATATCATTACCTAGTCAAATAATAATTAACTCTGAGACAACTAAGAAACACTAACAGGAAGGACAAACTTCCTTCTCCTAGTTGTCTAGCGAAGCCATCCTTTTTTTTTTTTGCTATAGTTAGTGAGCATCCCGCATCCCACATAAAATAACTAAATAATATTTACCTGCAAGCAACACGTGGCGACATCTGTTGACGAGAATCAACACTACTTTAAACAAGTTATTTTACATGAGATAAATTAACTCTCAACACTGAATGGAGCCAAAGACAGCTAAGAGCCATGTAGTCTCGTAAACTTGTAGCCACGTAAACTTGTAGCTATATAGTCTCGTAGCCTTGTAGACATTCTGCCTCGTAGCCAGTTGAAGCCATGTAGTCCGGTAATCATGTAGTCTCGTAGCTTCTTAGCCTCGTTGTGTAGTTGCTAAATAGCAGCTAGACTTAAGACGCGTTGGAGCAAAATACTATTAAAGCCAATGAATATTGGAGCCAATGACTGTTGGAGCCAATGACTATTGGAACAAAAAGATTGTTGGAGCCAATGAATGATGGAGCCAATAACTTTTAGAGTGAATGAGTGCTAGAGATAATGACTAACGGAGCCAATGATTGATGGTGCCAATGACTGATGGAGAAAATTAATTTTGGAGGCATTATAAAATACATAAAATTGGTGATTGTATCCTGCTGAGTTGAATGTTTGTGAAAATGTAGCATCCTTTTCGTTAAATGTGCTTTATTTTGTCGAATTTTCGTCCAAATGTGCGTCATTTTTGTTAAATGCGTGTCCTATGTAGACATTGCGTGTTTGGTGTGTACATTGCGTGGTCATTACGTTTACATTGCGTTCCCAGTGTGTACATGACGTGGTCATTGTGTGAACATTGCGTAGTGTTCGGTGTGTACTGTGTGTACTGTGTGTCCAGTGTGTGTACTGTGCGTCCAGTATGTGTACTGTGCGTCCAGTGTGTGTACTGTGTGTTCAGTGTATGTACTATGTGTTCAGTGTGTGTACTACTGTGTGTACTGTGTCCAGTGTGTGTACTGTTTGTACTACTGTGCGTCCAGAGTGTGTACTGTGTGTACTAATGTGTGTACTGTGCGTCCGTGTGTACTGTGTTCAGTGTGTTCTACTGTGTGTACTGTGTTTTCAGTGTGTGTACTACTGTGTGTACTGTGTGTCCAGTGTTTACACTGTGTGTACTACTGTTTGTACTACTGTTTGTTCTGTGTGTACTACTGTGTGTACTGTGTGTACTACTTTGTGTACTGTTTACTACACTGTACTACTGTGTGTACTGTGTGTCTAGTGTGATTACTGCGTGTACTGTATGTTCAGTGTGTCCCCTGTGTGTGTAATGCGTGTACAGTGTGTGTTCAGTCAGTGTATTGTGTGAGCATTTCATTTGTCGAATTTTCATCTAGTTTTGATTCATTTATTTAATGTTCTTTTGACTATTGTATTAATGTAAATGGTTCTTGTTTTGACTATCATATTATTCGACTGGTTGCGGGTACATAAGCGAGTAGACGACAGGACTTTCAGTTTATTACTGACTACAACGGTGAAAGGATCACCTAGTTTAACTCGTCTAATACATAAGTCCGATAGACTTGTGAACTCGATGGCATCTTTACCATTTTTAACGTCAGCTTCGATGGAAGTTGTAGCATCCATGGAGACATCGATGGTCGCGATGACGCTGGCGACGTCCTTGGTGGATATTTTAACACCAGCAGAGCAGAACCTGACGGCCAATACGTCGACGACAGCTGAGACCTTGACGACAACGGAGACCACGATGGGCGTGGCGACGTCGACGCCGAACTCTATGGAATGTGTGTCATCTTCAGCGTCAACATTAGAGAAGACTTCAACAGTCGAGGTACCACCAGCAGAAGAGACTTTAATGCCAATAGTGCTGGTTGCAGCTTCGACTTCCCAGCATCGGTGTCATTACTGTGACAAGATTTTCTCGAACAACAGTAATGGTCGACGAGATGAGAAGAGAGAATGTGATAACAATCCTCCTCGCAAAATTATTGGTTGTGAATAATGTCATAAGCAGTTTGCCAGAAAAGATAATATGAAAACGTACGTAAATACTTGCCGAGGTCATGCTGTACGGCAGAAAGTACGGGTTTCGCTAAAACAGCGATGCATTGATGTTCATAAGAGTATGCCAGGAATTAGTACAACTGCACCAACGTCATTATCTGGTTCGGGTCTGAAAGGCTCATCTTCATCACCGCGGTATTCTTGCAGCTACTGTGATACGTCGTTCGCATTTTCCCATGATGCACGAAGACATGAGCGGAGCAAATGTATGAAGAATCCTACTCGTACGGGGTTTCGCTGCGATCAGGGCCATGTTTGGTTTACATGTATTAAGAGTTTCCGACATCATGTGAAAAAATGTAAAGGTGAAGTCCGTGTGCCTACTGTTGAACTACCAATATACTTTTCGACTCCTCAGTTTATATTGGAGACTCGTGAGCGTACAATCACAAAAACAGAAGCTCAGCAACCGATTGCTGTGATGCCTTTACATGAAACTAAGCCCGAGACTGTACTCGGTGCATTACAGGTGAATTTTAATGGGTTCTACTTGGCACAGTCTGCATTTCATGGAACATTGAAAGCCTACTATCATCTAAATACGTTTAGTGAGTCTAAAGACATATGTAATTATCTTGACGATATCAGAAAAACATTTTCAATCAGCTTACTGATGACGTAGCAACAAACGGACCTTTGAAATATAACTTGAGGATGGATTGTATATATGGTAATCCGTATCCGTTCTCGGAAAAAATGCAGAAGTCTGCTTTCAAGACATCGGCTGCTGTAATTTACAGTTTTGACGATGTGAAGCAGACTGTTAAACATGGTGTCCAGAAATGAATATTGACAAAATTCTTGCCAGGAATAACCATGAGCACATGGAGGAAACCAAACCAATAAGAATATATATAAAAATGTAGTTTTATACGTGTAAGTTTAATATTTACTGAAAGTATTGTGATAAATTAAGAGTAATCATATTTGTTAAAACCAATTTAAAACTGAATTTGCATTAAAAACCAAAAAAAATTAAAAAAAATTATAATATATTTTAATGCAAATTATAAAAACGAACATTAAATGTATTTTTTTTACATGAAGTTTTTCATTTTAAGAAATTTTGAAGTGGAACAAAGAAAGTCAAAAAATAAAATATACATAAACAAAGATAATTTATTCTTTTTGTGTAGCTTTATTATGGCTATACACACAGGCTATACGGAATTTTTTTCAATTATATATACAAAAAAGAAAATATTACGTATATAGTTACAAATTTTTTGGAATATTATTTAAATTTTATGGATTTTTTTTAAGTTGTGAATTTTTTTTATTGATATTCTTTTTGTTATTAAAAATCATTTTTTTTAGAAATGGTAGAATTTTTTCTGGCTGTTATCGTAGCCTGACAGAGTTATGAATTCTATACTTAATTTACAGTATTTTATCAGAAAGAATTGAATTTAAAATATTTATACAATAATATCATTTTTATATTTAATAATATTTATTAATGAATTTTGATATAGAAATAAAACATAGCAATAGTTAAAAATTTCCACGCAAATTACATATAGCATTTTAATATAAACCTTAAATGTACCTAAGATAATATTTTTACTTAAGCTATGATGAGTTTGTTTAACATCTGTTTGACTATAGTTGTGATAATGTTTTATTTTTAAATATTTTTTTTGGCGAAAACACAAACACAGGTGTATATATATGTAACAAGTCTATGCAAAAGGACCAAGGTAATGTTGTACTACTCAATCCAAGATGCAGAGTTATAGGGAACAATTCGCCGCTCTGCCAGTCGGTAGCAAGACTAGAGGGCTTGTCCGCCGAGCGCAGTGCGTGAGAATGCCCAATAACTCTTGTGTTTTACGGCGACTTCTGCGCAACTGCCACCACCCCCTCCTCGGCACCCTCCACGAGGTGGCCTGTAGGCAGGCCTCGCCTGCATTGCCTCTCTCTTTCGCTCCCCGCGGGTCGCGCGCATTGTTCCCCGTTGCCTTCATTAATAATTCCTGACGTTCCTTCTCCGCCAGACATATCTGCAGGCCTCACTGCCGCGCCTCAAATTGCTTCCGAAAGTGACAGGCGCGCACTGTCATTGGCTGCCAAGTAACGCAGTTTACGGGACGAATAAAAATAGAGGTTGGCCGGAAAAGAAAGAGAAAAGCGCAAGAAGAGTGTGGGAGTGTGGGAGTGTGGGAGAGTGGGATTGTGGGAGTGTGGGAACTCTCGCCCTGTGCGCTCTGACCCACCTCGTCCGAGTGAAATGGACAGAGTCCGAAAGACCGCTTGGAATATCTCTTGTCGAACACCAACAGCTCCCTCCGTACAGTGCAGGAGCGGCAAGAAGTTTTTACCATGTTTCTTGATCCAAGCATCATCCATACTTGTGTTTATACTTTTGTTTGAGCTCCGGGAAGTATTAATAATATTTTAGAAGAAAAAACATCATAATGAACAAGGTTATTGCTTTTATTTTACAATTGTAAGAAACGTATGTGATCAATTAAGAAAATCTTTACTATAGAAACTGACACAATAAATAATGAAATGAAAAAAATACTTATCTCACAACAACCTTTCAGAATAATTTTTTATTGTGTTGTAAGTGTAAACACATTTAATTTGTATTAAAGATCAAGTATTCGATTTAATAACTCTGGTTTAATGTGTTCAATGATTAATTTTACCTTGATAAATTTATATCTCTTTTTTATATCATAAGGTTGTCAATGTAAAGCAAAATGCATAACACGTTACTACTTTTTTAAATTTGAGATTATTCGATTGTTACATTATTATCATTTTCATTACGGATATCATTAAAAAATTATCTCATTAAAGATTCGTACATTATTTTAGGAATTTAAAACACTAGCAGTTTTTTGAAACCTAAAGTGTTTATAACCAATTAAATATATCAGATTTTTAATAATATTTTATCCTTATTATTACTTAAAATAAAATCCTAAATTGTTAACCCCTATCATATTTTCCCGACGAAATATCTGTGTGAATATTAAGAACTAGAGATTTGGTAAATAAAGCAAGATCTATAAAAAAAAAAATTCAGCCCATATTTTTAGCACAAATGTAAAACAAAAATAGATTTTTAATATTTTTATTTAACTAAACATTGAACATCGAACTAAAAATTTTCTTGCCAATACTGATAAAGTTGTTTCATGGTACATATTTATAAATATCTATGATTAAGAATATTTATATTTATTTAACTCAGCCCTGTTTAACGTAAGAGGTAACATTTCGGGAAAAGTTGATTAAAAGAATGTAATTTAATGTATGTTTATTAACCACGGCCAATTTTTAAAATAAAGTTTAATTTTATTAGTCACTTTTTTAAAATTTTCTTCCATTAGCGAATTAAGAATAACTTTGAGAGTGAATTTTTACGATGAGCGTGCACTATCCAACAAAATTTTCACAGAAGGAAAAAAGCTACATACATATAAACATATTATATGTGTTTTAAAATATTTTTCCTAAGATTATTAGTCCAAATATTAAAAAATAATTTTTTATCTCTTAGTGATAGGAATTTTTTTTAAAACCTTTCCAAGTGTATTTTCAAGTGTATTTAGCTTTATAAACTTTAAGATTTGTTAACGTGTGTTAAATTAATTTGCATGAAATATTATAAATTATTAAATAAGTATTTAATAAATAATCATAGTCAATTAATTAGAATTAAAAATATAAATATTCACTGAATTTCATTATTAAGTAAGAATTTTCTATATTATTTTACTAGATCTATTTCTTCATTTTAAAAAGTATTTATGCACACTGAGTATTAACTTTTTTTTTTAATTTTATTGAATTTTTACTTTACCAAAATTTTTTGTATAATATTACTCAAGGAATTTTATTATTATATTTATATAAATTATATTCTCACGAAAAATTATTATTATTTTTTATTACACCAACAATGTTTAACATATAACGCGTGTACATAAGTACAGGCACCCATATTTTAACTTGAAACATATATTTACAATCATTCATTCACCCATTTAAAAGTATAATTTTGTCAAGTACGATCAATTATTTGGTAGATTTTATCATATATTCATAAATAATACTGCTTAGGTATCATACCGCTTGATTTTCTTCAGAGATAAAACCACTATAATAAAACAATCTGGCCGGTTTTATTATTCTTTTGCGGTTCATGTCGCGTCTCCGTAGCAGCTTAGAAATTTATCATGTGAAACTTTTTTATTGCAATATCAACGCTATAATTCGTGTATAATCAACTTAACATTTTTTTAGTATAAATTTTAATCATGTGTGCCGAGAAATATACAAAAACTGTATTAAAAATTTATATAGAAATAAAAAAGCTTTTTTTTCTGGTGTAATCCAGACACGCTGATTGACGTTATCTTCCATTATTCTCGTGCATACAAACAAAAGTTGTGAAGAAGAGACACGATAAAAGAAAACATTCCCTCCTTTCAACTTCTTAAAAGTCGTGTTTCGGTAAAAATAAATTTAAAAAATCGTCTCACTCAAAGGTGTAGCTAAATACAAATAATGGGTTGATAGTTTTTATGACCGTGAAGAAATTGACGATTTTTAAAAGGAACAATATAAGTTAACTACTTTATTTGCTTTTATCAGTCGTTTCGGAACGTTGGTAGGGTTATTTCTGGCCAGTGAAGACTGAAAATATCGGAACCCACTTCCTGCTGTTTCTTCATAAAATAATGATCTTTGTACCATTGTGGTTGATATTAGGAGATGTTAAGATTCCCAATGGTGAAATGCTTTAACTGTCTAGATATGCGTTGCATCCTAATAGTGTATATGGATATTAGTTTCATTTTTACAAATAAACCTATACATTATATTAAATAATAAATCAAAATTAAGAAACTATATTTTACTTTACGTACGTAGATAATAATAAATTAATTCTAACATTAAAATATTGTATTTTAGTATCGGCGTCCCTTAAAATATACGAAATGGATTTTCTAAGAAAATTTATATAGGTATTAGTAGGACTTTCGCTTCCTTAAACACGTGTCTTCATGACATTTAGATATTCCACATCTAAGGGGATAAAACAAATGGTAATTTATTGTTTCAGTAATTAAGTTTACCTCCAAACCTAACCGAAAAAAATTAGAATTCTGGTTACGAATATTAAATATACATTAAATAACTACTTCAATTTTCCTTTTTCAGAAAATCTACCCCAAATATGTGTGAAAGGTGCAGTTTTAGTTTAGTGACGTGGAAAATCATTTTTACAAGAGCATTATACAAGAAACTATATATTATTAAATTTACGTCATAATTCGATTGTTTAGAGGGTAAGTTTAGGTATACATATAAAAAAAAAAGGTTCTTTAACTAATAAGTGGTGTGAATTACAAATGACTATTAACAAACAAATATATTTTACGTTTTATTATACATATGTAGTTATAAGAGGTTGGACATATAAATAATTTGGTTCCAAAGTATTCAACAAAAAAATTATCACCTAAAACCAAGATATTGGATAAAAATAACAAACAAATAAAACGGACTCTTATTTGTCATGCCTACTATAAGCGAATTTTTTACCCTATAGGAACGTAAAAGTGTTGAGTGTGGTGCTTAAAAATTATGATTTTACGCGTAAACACTAAATGAAAATACACAATACTGAAATCTCGAGATTGCATATTTAGTTATGTATGTTATTATATAATTTTCGACAATTTGTCTTTTAATTTTTGGTTATTATTTCCACGAAATTAGTCTTTAAATTAAAAAAAACATCTAGCTGGTTTTTTTATTAAATAATACAATAAACTGAAATATACGTCTACATAAATATAGCTTAAACTAGCTGCTACTTATTGAAAAAAAAAACCTTTGGTCACTATTGGAAACAGATGTAAGGTATTTGAAAATTATATTTTTAATAGAGTTAATATGTAGTGAAGATTTTTATTTTTTTTCACTTTATTAGCAAACAATCAGGGCACATTAGCCGATGCGAAAGTAAAATGATTGCATAATGTGCAGTCAGGAGTGTAATAGACATGAGAGGCATGTTTAAAATAATATTATAGTCTGGTCTACCTTAAACACTGATAACAATTTTAATGCATGTTTCGAATGAAAATATTACTTGTAGACCGTTCTAAAAAATATCCCTTTCGGCACAACCTACAGGCGTATGTATATTTAAGAGTACATATTTCTCCCTGAAATATTTTGGAGTCTTCTATAAACTTCCGTAACATTTTAAGAACTTAATGAACATAACATCTTTATGTTTCCCAATATTACAAAATGATGGTTTTAACATTTTCTCATTTTGCATTCAGAGAAAATAGTATGAATGGTTTTAACTCAATGCATCCAGCACTGAAAAGCTTAGAAGGAATTTCATATTATGCCAACTAAGGTAGTTATTCAATATTTTACCTTCTCAAACTATTTTTCATCCCTTGTACTAATAACTTGGTCGTATAAAAATTTGTTTTGAAAAGTTTTTAGATAATAATATGGTGGTTTAAAATAATTTCAAACGAATTTGATAAAAAAAAGTTAAGAAATTTTTTTTTCAACCACTGTTTTTATGAAATTATTCATTTCATCGAAAATTGTTTAACCAAAGTTTTAAACAAAGTTTAGATTTTCGCAAACTGTATAACGAATTTTGTATTTTATCTATTTAAAAAAATTAATTAATTTTACTTTCAAAACCTTGTTATTTCCACCCTTTGCAGTAATGGTTGGTACATTAAATGTTTTTAAACAAACGTTTAGACCATATTATGAAAGATAAAAAAAAATTTTTTGATAGTGTACATTGTAGGGAATTTTATTATTTTTCTTATTCCAGCCCCAGGTTTTTTCAACTCCTTGCAATAATTCTTTGTATTATCAAAAAAAATTTCGGACAAAGTTTTTAGATAATTTTTATTAGATATACAAACAATTTGAACAAATGTGTTGGTTTTTGGTTTATGGTTGTTAAGATAGTTATGAATTTATTTTATATTTTAACCCTTCTTATTCACCCTTTGCAATGGTTGGCTATGAGGTGTTATTTAGGAAAAAATATTTAAATAATATAAACAAACAATATAAAAAGATTTTGAAAGTGTGTCTATTATGGGGGTTACAAAGATTTTTTTTCATTGAACACCTTTTATTCCACCATTGGCAATAACGGTTGGTCATTTTAAACCTTATTTCGGATTAAATTTGTAGATAGTTATTTATGGTCCTACAATAAACTATGATAGTTTAATAGTGAACATGAATTACAATTTAAATTTTAATGCTATATGTATATAATTTTACCCCTGTTTTTTTTCCAAACTACTGCAAAAATGGCTCATCATATCAAGAATTGTTTCAGACAAATTGTTTTGATAAAAAATTTGAAATTTATACTTATTTATACTATGGTGTGCCTACGAGGGAAGATGCGATTTTTTTTGTCCTCCAAACATGACTTTTCACCTCTCGTAGTAATGGGTGGTCGTATAAAAAATTTATATTAACACAATTGTTATAGGAAATAATGTATGGATTTTTATTAAATAAGAAAGCATTAAATATCTATAATTAAATTTTTATATGTATGTACATCTATTATAATTCGTGTAGAATCAATTTAATAATAATTTTTGGGTAGTGGCTTTAACTAAGTCTAATAAATATATCGGTCCATCCATTTTGTTAATACATAATTTAAGATATGTCGATGGCTCTTAGTTTCTTTCTTAATATAAAAGTAAATATGTAACTACAATATAAATGTATGTAGGTTTATTAATAATTTATTAAGTTTATATCCTCTATGACATGAAATAATTTTCAGATACAAAAACTGGTTACCAAATTATGATAATGAATTTAAAAAAATAACTATTATTGAGGTATAAATCAGACCCTCTCATTTTTGTCGTATTCCATTACTCTCATGTCAACGCAAATAAACAAATGTTGTGTGGGTAAACGTCAAAAAGCGGGCCTGTTCCTCGATGTTCAACTTTTTCTAGCCTCGCGCGGGGTACCGATTATTAATACGGCTGTCGATCTGTGGTTTTGCTGAGAATCGATTTGGGCACGGTCCGCGAGTAAAGTTACATTTGTGTACCAACAACGACCAGAATGTCTTGGAATACTGCCATTTGTGACTTTTTCATTGTGGCTTACCATAAATATGTAGCTCTTAAATCATATAACATTAATTGGTACATAAACATACTCATGCATACAAAAATATATATTTATTTCAATTTATACATTTATATGTTTCGAGCTTGTTTTATGTACTCGAATCTTGGTTATCTAAATGCGGTTCCAGAGAGCTGACCTATTGGAGTTTTTCGTCTAACTGCAAAAGCCTTCGCTCCCTGGCATTATGGATACTTGAATTTAGAAGTGTTTCCACGATTGACGCTTAAAAGAATGTCCGAACTTCTTTCCAGGAATGTTATCGTTTCAAAAAACGATTAAGGCAGTATGTAAGAATATTCCTGGCAAGACATATGGCAAAAAAAAATATTGGGCTTTTGCAAGTTAGTACCATGTCGTAAGAAAACTAACCATATTTGAACAATGATACTATAATACTTAAATAATGAATTTACGCTGGCACGTACTTCTCTTCATCAACGTTAGAAATATCATGTTTATCTTAATTATGTTTACTGGCTTACCAACATTGATTGTTTTACTTGAAGAACTCCTGAAAAATCAAAGAAACACATTTACTCATAAAGTCTATTCATCAGAACCAATATATAACAGTCTATTTAGATGCAAACAAAAACATATACATTACTGAATTTCAAAATGATTAGTTAACTTTAAATGTTTTGCATAGTTATGTAAATAAAAATGGTAACTGCACGTGATATTCGTCCAATGTTATCTGTTAAGTTTTCTGGTGAACATTTACTGATTGCTCTAAGTTCTCAGAAGAGCTTCAATTGAATGGTATCCCTGCGGTGTTCGTCTCCCCACTATTTCCCACAAGATACTGCACTTTTCCAGCAACATTATTTTTGACGTAAAACAACAAACACGTTATATTAACATTGATTTCATAAGCGAATAATTTTATTGAAAATATTTTACTCACACATACGTAGTGCCTCTGGCCTGCGCCTATTTTTCCTGCGTGCTGATAAAAGCAATCTGTACTTACCAGACTTCCGAGCCATGTATAGCTATGTCTCCTGTTTTCTCGCGAGTGGCGTGCCTCAGTTTTGGGGCAGCTCCGCTGGTTCTGCGAATTCCCGCTCTCTGCACTCTTCCCTGTTTTCACTGTTCTGACAGAGCCCAGCGCCCAGCAGGGGTGAGCCTAGCAGCCAGCAGGGAGGCCCTCGCCTTTTTCCTCTCTCCTTCTCTTCGCTGGCTCGCGCCCTGTCTGTCCCGCTCCGAGGACGACTCGCCTAGCAAGGTGTGCATTGCTTTAGATGTATTCATTTTTCTCAATAATCTCAGTGTCGACAATGAGGGTACCCCTAAATAACGGTTTCATGACGGGCTTAACTAAGCTTGTATAAAAATTATTCTAGAAATATATAATAGGGATTATAAAAACTCGGCTGAAGACAGCTTATAAACAGTACAATCAGATAATGAATAAAAGTTATTTGTGTCTACAAAAGTTAATAGTTATTTAGTCATATTTAATTGTTTTTTTTAGATTATTTAAATATGGATTACAATACAACGATTATGAAACTTCTGAGACAGCAATACACTGGTTCAACAGCTATAATTAATCTTCTTTAGGAAGCAGGACAGTACATGGCGAAGAGGATCGTCCTCTAGGAGAGTATGCAGGGGCAGACAAGTTTCTGCCTTCAGAGGTATGAAAACTTGGACCAAAGTCCACTTTGTTTCGTTTTTTCCAATTCTGAATTTTGTTGTAATAATAGATGGATGCACTCTAGGTGATAAATGGCTACTATCACCCACCCGTCACCAGACTTGCTCCTTTAAACTACGAAAAAAATAAAAACTTACAAACTAGGCACCCTATTAAACATATTGTATAGTGTTCCTTTTGCCCTGCAAAGGCGCAACAATTGACCTAAGATATATTTTTTTCAGTGCACAAAATATTGGACGGTATATGTTTAATATTTATATATAAGTATTCTAGTATGCCTCACTACAGTGATGTCATGCATAAGACACCACATGGGAATAAATATATATATATATATATTTCACATATTACATTTTTAGCCCCGATTTGTTTCCCAAATGTTTCGGATTCCATTCAACACTCGGGAGCCTTGTCACCTTAGGGCTCTGCTCATATCTATGTGACGTAAAGAGTAGGGAACACTGGGTACGGTTGTGACAGGGTACGGTTGTGACAGTCGTTATAACTTCGAAACTATACGTAGTATGGCGAAGAGTATAAGGGAAGAGAGGCGCGGCGTGCAAGTCTGAACACGTTCCGTAGGATTGCGTAAGTCACCGCGCGACATTAACCTAAGCAGGAGCCTACATTGCTTTTCAACAGTCAAAAGTAAGTTTCTTTGTTTGATTTCTTATTATTGTCTCGTAGATCAGCTCTGCGTCACTTAAACAAATTCTGTGACGTCACCCCTGCCCTTCTTCTCGATGCCAGCTGCAGTACAGGCGCGCGCGCGCCTTCGAATTCGGCGCGCAAGATGGCAATCCTTCGGACCCGCTCGGCTACCTTCGGCTCCGATCGGCTTCGCGGGCTCGTCGGCTCAACTAAGCTGCGTGTACTTGCGTTGACCACGACCCGCACCATCGACCTCGTCCGTCCCGCTGCCCGCGGTTGTGACTACTGCTGCTGCCGGGAACTGCGGTAAGAGATGTCACCAGAAACCAAGTCCTTAACAGACTTAGAAAATATCTGGGACGTAGCAAAAAACCAACACAAGTCAACGTCGGACTTAGAAAAATTTCGTTGGAAATCGGTCGTCGTTGGACTTAGAAAATTTCACGGAGTAGGCACTTAAGAATATTTGCCACGGCAGTAGAAAGTAAAGTTCTCGTGAAGTGTCACGAGGGAATACAGTGTTTGATACGGCAGTGAGTAAAGGTAGCAGTGGGGCTTGCGTCGGACGAGGCGTTGAGGAAGCACATTTTACGTAAATTTTAACAGCTTTCGTTTACGTGGAAGGCACATAGGTTATGTATGTTTAGCAGCCTTACGTTCAGAACAAAGGGAACATATCAGTCTGTGTATCCATGTACATCGTATACCTTACGTGTGTGTCTTACACCTAACAGTCGGGCGCTGATACATCTTTCCTGGACAAGACAATACGTGTGTTCACGAATATCTTTCTTAGCTGCAGTGACCATAAACTCGTGCAGCTGTTGACGCAGCAACAGAGAGGGTGCGCATCGACGTCCATCCCAGCAGGCTTGGTGGCAGCTATAGCCAAGCTTTCAGCCGGTGACCAAGCAAGGTACTACAACCGACAGGGACAGTACGAGGTGAGTATGTGGCTACCAGACTCACGTAATATTGTCGTAGTGGATGTCAAAATAGGAGTTCCCTTAGGGCTTCGCCTCGTTTTTAATTCTGAACTACTTCTTTCTCATTTTAAGTTCAAAGATGCTAGAATAGTAACCTATCGTCAATCAGGTTCATATTAACTGGGCACTGTATAGTATAGGAAAGACTTATATGTACATTTATATATGCTTAGGGTAACTGATTGGAGCATCCATTTTTCTTGGTTTTAGAATCATATGTAATATAATTTTTAAGGATGTTAATACGATGTTTATATTCCAGTTCGTTGTGCGCTTGTTTAATATTGTAACTGGTTTGTGTTCATAAATTGAATTTCCTGGGGCGTTAACCTAAGATTTCATGGTAGCCATAATTAATGCTATTAAAACGTTGTCCGTTCCTTTTGTTCTGTGTTTATATGTAACTTTATTTAGCTTTGCTGTTAGCTGCAGATTAAGACGCCTTTCATCAATTTAAATCCCCCAGAAAAGTATAAGAACCCTGTGTTTATGGATTACAGAATGTAAAACTCAACTATTGTTACTTTGTTGTCTTCACAGCTAGGCAACGTGCTCACTAGAGTCGCCATCTGATGAAAGTGTCTGGAGTTATTGTCAAGCCTGGGGATCTGATATTTGTCTATAGTGTTGTGTTAATTGAGAAACTTTTGTTGTAAATAAACTTTATATTGTTTACTCTGACATACAATCTCTGTGATTGAGACTCTTCCCCTCCCGTCCCTCTTTATCGGACAGAAGGTAACATAATAATTACTGTTTTTTGTATACAGACAGATTACATCGTAATTTATCTTGTTATAAGTTGAACATTAGTAGTTAACTACGAGTGATTACTTTTTATGTAGATCGTTAAGTTGATTCATGGAGATTTTTTGTTTTCGAAATTGTGCGTTGGGTACGGTTGTAACATATATTTATTAGGTTTTTTTTAGATGCCCAGAACATGAACAAAAACAAAATGTTTGATGGCTAAGCAAGTAAAAAAAATCTAACTGAACTCAAACGAAATAATAAAGGGAAAGGAAAAAGGAAAAACCAATTCCAAGAAAAAAAAGACTTCACAATCATCATCCGATGAAGGAGACTGTTTCTGTCTAGTTTGTGTAGGCGCATATTCTGAAAGTATGTATGCCACTGTGCGCCTGCTGCTGAGAAATAATCTCTCTTTACAAGTCATTTGAATCCTTGGACGTAGCATGCCATTAATCAAAGACGTGGTTGCTTTTCGAACAGGTGTATGTTTTTTTCTTGAACTTGACTTGGTTTACCCCTGATTCTTCTTCTGCCTTCATACTCATTTGCTTATCTGATAGCCTATCCTTCAAGCAAGGCTTCATTTTGCTTCGTCATGAGGTGAGGCCATGAAGCCGAAGTGAACGACCACGTGACCACGGGACCTATCACGTGATAACACCACTCCTCTACCAAAGCCAAGAAAGGGCAATTTGGTGACCGTTACAAACGCCCCCCCCCCCCCCCCTCTTTGCCATAGGGGTTTAATTAGGTCTCTGTTAGCCCAGGTAGCTTTTACTAATTCAAACATACAAATGTATGCCGACGACACGATAATTTTTACCCACAACCCCAAACTACCCTACGCAGTTCTCTGCACCCAACTCCAACTTAACGACTTCGAATCCTGGTTCAATAAATGGAAAATCAAAACAAATCCTGCCAAATCCCATTCATTAAATCTCACTACACATAGTTCTCAAACACTCAAAAACGTGACAATAAAAAACGTAATAATTAACACTAGTATAGGAATGGGCATCCGGGCACAGGTTCCAGGGTGAGGAGCCGAGGAGCCGACCGCCAGCTTGGATTGTGACGTCACGGCGGCCATCTCGGAGGAGTTTAACGGGACATAGCGTAACGGGACAAGTTTGACCTTGACCCCGGCGGCCATTTTGGATCCGCCATCTTGGATCCGCCATTTTAGATGACGTCATTGTGTTCTCGAAAATTCCGGTGATGTGATTTCCGCCATATTGGATGATGACGTCACCGGTGCAATTTCCGTTACGGCCGCCATCTTTAAAATCTTTATTTATTACCCGATTTTAATGATTTTTTTTTTAAAAATTATAAAAAAATTCAAATAATAAAATTTTAATCAATTATTTATAAAAATCATACATTAACGACACGGAGTTCGGAGTCCTCGGTTCGAACCCGACGAGGTCAAAAAAAAATGGCGACCGATCCTTCCCTCACAGTGGACGCTGGCATACTGACTCCCACCACTTTTTTCAAAGCATATATATCGTCATCTAGTATGACGTCATGACCGCCATCTTGTCTGCGATGCTGGAAGCCATCATCATTGTATCGTCGGCTAGAGTGCACCGACGCCATGTTAGTTTAATTCTTACCCGCTAGAGTGCAGTAATCATTTATTACTAAGGTGTCCGCCATCTTGTCATTTGACCACCATCTTGAAAATCCGTAATTATTTAGCTAGAAATTCGGGAAAAGTTCCAAAATTCATTAAATAAATCACTCATTAATTTACATATTTATTAGATCAAATAAGGTCCTTGGTTCGATCCCTGGCCGATACAAAACAACTTTAATTTTAAAAAATACCACTAAAGTGTAAGGTTTGAGAAATTAAAAACACCGCAAGTTCTTTTAAAAACTTTTATTACACAAATTCAGTACACTACTACAAGTACAAAAAAAATACACAGACAAATTACTAAAGTTTTGGTTAAGATTTATTTCCGCATTTAATCTTGTGCTGTTCAAGACACTGTATAGCTGTGAGTCCTGATTTTCGAGGTCGATTAGCAAAATACTTAAAGCACATCTTACACATATAAATCTTATGTTGATGTTTTGTAACCTGGGGTCTCACAAGTCGGGAGAAGTTTTTGATGTAGCAGTAGTGTGCAGAACCGCTTTCATTTGTCACAAGCAACAAATCGAAATGATTTTTTCTTTCTTGTTTGGTTACCCGAATCGGACACACCTGATTATCCTCATTTAGCGCATACACATTAACTGAGACTTCAGGGTTATTTTTCTCAAAAACTTTTATCTGATTTAACGGTGGCGGATAGCACAGTCCATCGAAGTTGTACTTATTCTCCAAAGCATAATACCTCTTATCAACACGGTTTTGATGACTTACCTCGACAAATCTTGCCAAAATACTCCATTTAAAACAAAACTGATCCTTCAAGTTTTGGCAATTGACTACTGCTCTTTTGTTGACTATCGCCTCAGGTAAGGCAATAAATGATGATGTCTGATGGTATGGAAGCATACTATCACTTGATTCGTTTCCTATGCACATAATCTTGTGACTGTCCAGACTGTTACATTGCGAAAAAACCTTATCGCATTTGTCGCACTTATATGTCTCTCGAGAGATTGTCAGAGACCTACTGCAGGTTATTGATGCACCACAATATTTGCATTGATGCGATGTACACTCTTCATTAATTGATGTCTGGAATGCAGATGATGAAACGTCAGCTGATGGTGGAACAGCACGTATCGTTGTCTCCTCTGCAGCAGGTATCGGGATCTCCACAGCTGTCGACACCTCAGCCATTGAGCTCTCCGCTGCCGTGGTCTCCTCTGCAAATGGTATCGGGATCTCCGTCTCCATCATCGTTGCTACCATCGAGGTCCCCGCTGCTGTCGGTAAACATTCTATTCCGGTCGACATAACTAAATCTCACGACAATTAATGGAGAGAGCACGTCCGTACTGCACCGCGGCCAGAGGTGAACTGCGGGTCCAGTCGTCTGAACCTCGCTTATATACCTGTGGTCTACTGGTATACTACTACATGAGTCAAAATATTGTCTGTATTAAAAATTTTTTATTAGGTACCTAAAAATTGTAGAAATAAAAAACGCACGCGTTCAAGTTTTACACATTTATTTATAAAAAGTACACAAATACATATTAGGTTAAGAAATCAAGCATTTTCACAAGCAAAGTTTTTAATGCCGCACGAACTGACTCGTCGACTCCGGTTCCAACTGGTTCGTTGACTCCGGTTCCAACTGGTTCGCAGGCCACGCGATCAGGAACACAGGTTTCCAGCTGGTCATCTTCTGCAACGTCGACAACTCCGACAAGACATGGTCGGTGACGTCTGTGACCACGTCTACGCCTGGGCTTTGGCTCAGTGCTAATTGGGACAGATTCACTGCCTGAACTGCGACGACGAGACACACACCGTTTGGACGTCTGCGTAGAAGCATCACAGGTCGCAACAGGTTGCAACACGTCCATGTTTGGTGTTGCACGTGAAGACGAGGCGACTATCTCAGCGATGCTAGCAGGAAGGATTGTGTGTCGTCTCATGTGATAGACGACACAGTTTCCAGGTTCGCAACAATCTACCAGCTGCTGGGTCGGTTCGTAGGACACAGGAAAGTGCGCAAACCGCCAATGCTGAGCGCCTCCATCACAGGTTTCTGTATATGTACGTAGATACCCGGAATCCCAGTAGCTGTACTCGACACTGCTGAAGCTAGGTCTTGCGCTCACGTACACGTTAGCAGGATGAAACGTAAACATCTTCTTGCAAGTCGAACGAAAACTGAAGGCACGTACGTAGGTACGCCATTTATAAATGCAGACTCCTACTAACACTGTGTGTGCCATTTCTGCATTAACTGCGAGTTTGTACAGGCACAGACACGTTCAAACTTGTCACGTGGCTGCATGTCATATATTGCACTAAGCTTGCGCAGGGAAGGACAGCCGTAGTCGGTCTGTATATCTACGATTTCAGCTGCTCCGTCGTCACACAACTTGCTCAGCCATTTCTTCTGTTCAGGTCCGGCAACGTAGATTATTTCGTTTTGCAGTAGTAAATCTTGAAGTGTGTTTTTCACTTGGTGGTACGGAATTTTTCCTTCGTCCCACTCCAGGCCATGGTAGTATTTACATAGCCATTCGTTCGACCGTTTACTTTTTTCGTCTAGTAGTTTCCACGGATATGGAGGTCGGAAGCTGCGGGTTCGAGTCTTGTCTCCGGAGGTGACGCTAATTTCCTTGAGCACGAATCCAGTTTGACTCTGGAAACCTTGCAGGTTGCAGTACATCTTGTCGCTAGCAATTCTCGGTCGTAACTAAATAACTATCGGAAACGAAACAGTATTTATGTCAGAATTTTCACAAGTTTGTCTCGACAATTGTACGAAGCAAGTCGATCGTGAAGTATCAGACAAAAAGCGTAGGTGTTTGGGGGAATATTTCCGCTAGTCCTTATCTCGATCCTACAGTCGATGATGTTTGAATTTATTCGATCATCCTGTTTGGAAACGTCAAACACCATTAACGGAGCCTTGTTCTTGAAACTGTCAGGACTCAGTATCGGTGACTGTCTCCGCCCATAGTAAGCTTGATGAAACTTGGCATACATTTGATATGCGAGAAGATATCTTCCACTTTCAAAATCCATGTTCATGTCAACGTACGGATAACTTTCGCTGTTTAAAAATATTTTTACATTACGTATTTGACAGTTATCGAATACGGAGCGACTTACTCCTGCATTGAGCTGTCTTCCGGTCTGAAGCCCAACGATGATGTATCTTGGTTTTTCCGTAGCGAAGCTGGACTTTACTATCCAATTGATACGCTGACTATGAGGCAAGCCAGGATAAGTTTCCAGGCTCCAGGATCGGAATGGCACATCGAAGTTCTTGCCATTTTCTATGTTCTTCAACATCTTGACTCGTTCAACGGTGCTCACTTGGATGTGGGGCAGCATCCACTCGATAGACTGTAGTGTTAGCGAGACATCTTGAGGGTTTTCTGCAGCGGCGACAATTGCTAAATGTGCGTGTTGGCTAGAAGCAGTACGAGCTCTTGTTTCGAATTAATGATTATATGCTTGTAGTCCTCAGCGAATCCGAGAAGCATGGACAGAGGAACACAAACTTCGAACTTCCCTTCGGCATAAACCGGAAGCTTATATTCATCCTCGAGAGCCCAACCGGCCATCTTTGCAGCAGACAGTTCATTTGGAGTGAGCGAAAGGTAATTTTTCATAGCAGATGTTATGCCTACATCTCTCGTCTGGTCTACCTCGACACCATTGAGTACATAAGTAATACGCTCGATTAGGGTGTAGAATACCATTGCAGGATATTGACGTCGTTGTCGGGTGCGTACCATCCGCTTTTGTAAGCGTGCCTCTTATACGTAGAAATGACTGCGAAGGTAAAGTACAAATATCTTGGTGTTGTACTGCAATGCGTACTTCCGATGGTAGTGCGTACGGTCCGAGCAGGAAAGGCTGGTACTCGTGCAATTCCATTTTCGTAATGCTGTCTTCAAAAATGACCGGATCTTCCACCTTGAGGATTTCGTCTTCCATATTTATTCGGCACTTGTCCAATACTGAGAAGATACTTTATGTTGTCAGGTGTTAATGTACCGATGTCTGGTAGAGAACTGTTCTTATTCAAGGCAATACGATTTCTTTTATAACTGTTCGGTGTTACGAACTTTATGCCCATCGCTTCAAGTGCAGACGTAATGTAATTTCTTCGTCTTGAAAATTCACCAATCGTCCTCGCTGGTCAACGATTCGGACGACGACTTCGTGTGCGCACTTCACGACGACTGGAACGTAAATGACACTTTGCGGTACTTCTACCAGTTTATATCCTGGCGGGACCATCGGCGAAAACTCGTGCAGCATGTTGCTTAGTCTTCCGTTGAGATACGTTCCACTTGCCAAATTACAGTTTATTCTTATGACATTCACAGGCAAAATGTTTACTGCGCGCGTAGATTCGTACGTTCTTCCTGTATCATACACCTTTGATTCGAATCCGAGCATGGTACCTATGGTGCCAGGTTTCGTAAAGTCGACATTTTCACTGCATGTTAGAATACTTTTTTGAGTGTTTGGATTTCCACGCAGTTGAAAGTCTACATCCTGTGGTAACATATCCCTGCTGTAATTTGCAATGTCGTCAATTTCGTAAGAGCCAACAGGTAACTGTATTTCATGAGCGGTCCCATCGCTTTTCAGGAAGCAGATCTTGCAGTTTTCCTCGTCAATGTTCGGTATGGCATTATACGTTTGAAAATCTACGAGTCCGATACACCATTCTCCGTCTAAATCCAGAGGCGGGAAATGAACCGCCCGCAGCTCAGATGCGTGACCTGTCAGGGTAAGTGTTATCGACATGACTAATAAATTATCGTCACTGCACAACCTTTAAGTAGCAATTTTTATTTGTCAGCTAATTTTTGTTTGTTAAAAAGCGAAGACACAAGTGTCCGCAGTTTGTTTGATTAGGCTTCTGTTCCGTTTCGTAATTGTAAAACAACGTAGTGGTCCGACCCAGGTACTGTCGCAGTTTGGGCGGAGGGCGTAAATTTTCAAAACTATCGTAGTACTCGGCCATTTTTCTCGTCTTTACATAAGCCACCCAGTGCGTGCCGCGACCCGCCGACGTGTCTAAATTAATGATGGCATGTTCGTGCGTTTTTGGCTTGCTGGGCAAAGTGTCTCGCATAAACACGCCGCTGAAATTTGGTATTTTCAGTTTTCGAGCATACATTATTAAATCTACGTTGGTGAGCGGTCGTTTCGGCAAAGAACTTAGGATTTTTTCATTCGTTTCTTTTTCATGCCTCGGCCTGCCTTGTGAGGTTGCAAGTAGAGTCCTGTGCCGTTTTTTTTTTTCCATGGCAATGGCTTCCATGCTGGCGTTGTGTCGCTGTGCTTCTTTTAACTGCTTGCGCTCATTCTTCGAAGTGTTGACTGCCCGCACTATACCGCTCGTTGCACCGATGGGGCCGCCGAGAGCACCCAATGCAGTCAAAAGCAAAGGAAGAAATCCTCCTATAATCTTCTTGTCGAGAGTCTGTAATTTTTGCTTGGCTTTTTGCACGCCTGCGCCAGTCTTGCGCTTCTTGGTCTTGCGTGAGTTAGTCTTTGACTTGATGGAGCTGGCTCGACGAGCACCCATTCCTAATTTCGTCTTTGCCTTCATGATTTTAGATACGCCCCAGGCCGCGATGTTTTCTCTTAGTCCCGCGTTCGACGATTTACTTATATCTTCGGCTTCCTGTGCCAATATCTCGTCGGCCCGGTGCCTGGATTCCAGATCCTTGCTTAATGAATATGCGATATCGTGCTGCTTGCACTTTTCGTCGAGTGAATTAATGCCCACGTCACCGCGAGCTAACCTTTTCGCTAGTTTCGTGCCGGGGCCGCAGAATCTGTAGCCGGGAATGTGTAGCTCGAATGGTAGATTGTTTATCAGCGAGTTTACGAGTCCTGCACCGATGTGTTTTTTGTTCTTACCTCTTCGAGTCATTACACACAACTGACCAGAAAGTATAAATACGCTTCTTTTATACAATTACTTTAGTACAATGCAGGTCGTCAAGCAATACGTGTGTTTGACCGTGCGCATTACGCAAGACGATGTATTTAGTGCACCTGAATCACGACATGGCTTACTGTTGCCTTCCGCCGTACGATGCATAATGGCGGGTCCGTCAAACTGTGGCAAGACGTGTGTTTTACTGAGTTTACTGGAGGAGCCAAACGGTCTTCGGTTCGAGAACGTTTACTTGTATTCCAAGTCGTTGCAACAGCCAAAGTACCAGCGCCTAGCAACTGTTCTACGCTCGGTGGATGGTCTGGAGTATTTTCCGTTTAGCGATAATACTGATGTTGTACCTCCAAGCGAAGTAAAAGCCAATTCCGTGTTTGTTTTCGACGATGTGATGTGCGAGAAACAAGGCATAATACAAGAGTACTTTTCCATGGGCAGACACGGCAAGGTAGACTGCGTTTACCTGTGTCAGACGTACAGTCGTATTCCAAAACATCTCCTACGAGACAATGCAAACGTCATAGTTTTGTTTCGCATGGACGAACTTAATTTACGCCACGCTTATGACGATCACGTAAACACCGACATGTCGTTTCAGGAATTCAAAGACATGTGCTCCTTTTGTTGGAAAAAAGAACACGGATTTCTCGTCATCGCAAAGGACTGGCCTCTATATAATGGCAGGTACAGACGAGGTTTCGATCAGTTTATCGCCAAACATGAGTCATAGCATTTCGAAATTCGGTCGTAGCAGTCGAGACTTACGTATTGCTCTCAAGTCTCATGACGACGTTATCCGCAAATACATTTCTCTACTGGCTCAAAAAATAGACGGGGTGAAAAAGGAATTACTTGAGTACCTCGTAGCCATAGACCAGCGCGTGGAAGCTTTGGATTCTCGCATTCGCGACATGATCGAAGTATCGAATGCACAAAGACGGGACGATCTGAGGACTTTTCAAAGTAGTCTGAAAGCATCACTATCTCACTTGCTAACAAATTCAGATTCAGCCAAACACAAGAAAGAAGTTTCTGCGAACGAATAAAAAAAGTATATAAGGAGGTCTTGCAATAAGTTTTCAGCCAGTACAATGTCGGACCTGGCCAGTGACCTTCATCGAGCTATACAGTCTGTTCGTGAAAAATATTTACTTGCTAGACGAACCAGACTTGCACGTGAGATGGAAAATGAGGAGATATTTAAACCAATCACTAGTCGCCTCGACGAACTTAAAAACAAGGAAGAACCAGCCATCATTGTGAAGACAGAAGTTGAAGATGAAATGCCAACTGTAAAGAAGAGAAAGTATGAACCAGATCGAAAAGAAGAGGACTTAACAAGTACAGAGTCCATGCACAAGAAAAAAATACCGAAAAAGGGACATCAAGTTAATGCAATGGTCCGACCATACCTGATATCGTTTACGAGCCGGAATAATGACACGACCTACGGAGTGTACAGAAAACATAATAAGTGGTTCCTCGGTGCTAAAGAAACAGACTTTCTACCAGGAAATATCGTGCGCGTAGCAGAGTTCAAAACACGCGGGACTCCGGGTCTGTACGAATTGCTGTTTCGCAGGGAACCTAAAGGATATTCTCACAAAGACTTACAAGAGTACAAAAAACTGCTAGAGCTAACCAATGCACATTTTCGCGATAACGATCCAGATAGTGGTGTATACAAAGACGTAGATCATGAAAAAATGGACATTCTCGCTAATCTCTTCAGTGAACTAACAATACATGGCGAAGGTTTAAAAAAGCTAGAAAGTGATCAGGTATTTGACTATGTATATTGGGACGACCCCAATGAATTAGTTGATCGCCTTAGAATTCTACATGCTTCGTTTAGCGTAGGAAACTATTCGCACATCAACGAAATAGTCTCCATACTTGAAGAACTGAGGGAAGCCGGCTACATACAATGAGTCGAACCGGAATCGCTCGCGAACTTCATGCTCCTGCTAGACGGAAATACCTTCGTCGCAAAGTCATAGTTCGTGGAATTGACGATTTATTCCAGGCGGACCTTGTTGAGATGATACCGTATTCCCGATTGAATAAAGGTTTCAAGTACATGTTGACAGTCATCGATGTTTATAGCAAGTTCGCTTGGGCCAGACCTGTCAAATCAAAGACTGCAACTGACGTAGCCAAGGCCATGAACAATATTTTGCGTGATGGACGTGTACCATCGCACCTGCAAACGGACATCGGGAAAGAATTCTACAATGCGACCTTCAAGACTTTGATGAAGAAGTATGGCATCAAACACTACTCTACATTTAGTAACGTCAAAGCCTCCGTTGTCGAAAGGTTTAACAGAACTTTGCGTTCCAAGATGTGGCGACAGTTCACGGCTAACGGAAATTACAAGTAGCTTGACATCTTGCCGAAACTAATAAGCGAGTATAATTCCACTGTGCATTCTACCACGAAAATGAAGCCAAAGGACGTAAAGGACAATCGCCTGCTTCAAACAGTGTTTTCCAACACGAAGAAGAAAGATCCACGAAAGCGTAAAGCTAACGTCGGCAACATTGTGCGAATCTTCAAGCAGAAAGGTATCTTCGGGAAAGGTTTCACTGCGAACTGGAGTCCCGAACTTTTTCGTGTGACACACGTTCGTGAATCAGAGCCTAGGACCTACTACCTCGAAATTTGGACCACAAACCTATCCATGGCGGCTTCTATGCCGAAGAGATTCAGCCTACGTTGTATCCCGATACGTACTTGGTGGAGAAGATTATAAAACGAAGAAATGGACGGTCCTACGTCAAGTGGTGGGGCTTTCCACCTCGCTTTAATTCGTGGGTGGCTGTTGCGGAAATCGAGGAATCCACAAAACTTTAGTAATTTGTCTGTGTATTTTTTTTGTACTTGTAGTAGTGTACTGAATTTGTGTAATAAAAGTTTTTAAAAGAACTTGCGGTGTTTTTAATTTCTCAAACCTTACACTTTAGTGGTATTTTTTAAAATTAAAGTTGTTTTGTATCGGCCAGGGATCGAACCAAGGACCTTATTTGATCTTATAAATATGTAAATTAATGAGTGATTTATTTAATGAATTTTGGAACTTTTCCCGAATTTCTAGCTAAATAATTACGGATTTTCAAGATGGTGGTCAAATGACAAGATGGCGGACACCTTAGTAATAAATGATTACTGCACTCTAGCGGGTAAGAATTAAACTAACATGGCGTCGGTGCACTCTAGCCGACGATACAATGATGATGGCTTCCAGCATCGCAGACAAGATGGCGGTCATGACGTCATACTAGATGACGATATATATGCTTTGAAAAAAAAGGTGGGAGTCAGTATGCCAGCGTCCACTGTGAGGGAAGGATCGGTCGCCATTTTTTTTTTGACCTCGTCGGGTTCGAACCGAGGACTCCGAACTCCGTGTCGTTAATGTATGATTTTTATAAATAATTGATTAAAATTTTATTATTTGAATTTTTTTATAATTTTTAAAAAATTTTTATTAAAATCGGGTAATAAATAAAGATTTTAAAGATGGCGGCCGTAACGGAAATTGCACCGGTGACGTCATCATCCAATATGGCGGAAATCACATCACCGGAATTTTCGAGAACACAATGACGTCATCTAAAATGGCGGATCCAAGATGGCGGATCCAAAATGGCCGCCGGGGTCAAGGTCAAACTTGTCCCGTTACACTATGTCCCGTTACACTCCTCCGAGATGGCCGCCGTGACGTCACAATCCAAGCTGGCGGTCGGCTCCTCGGCTCCTCACCCTGGACCCTGTGCCCGGATGCCCATTCCTATACTACTATTAACCTACACTGAAACAGTCACTTAACTATAGACAGAAACAATTTGCTGGAATACACACATAAATAAACTCACGTGGTCGTCCATGGCTAAACTAAACCAATTATATCCATTAATTAAAAGCAAAATATTGCCAAGACATTTAAAAATTCTAATATACGTATCTACTGTCCGCACGGAATACATGTACGGAAAAGAAGTCTGGGGAAATGTCATCAGACATCAGAAAAAAAGTATTTCAAATAATACAAAACAAATAACTCCACATAATCACAAACGCCCCTCTCGGCAGTAGACTTACACAACCGGTTCAAAATATCGCTAATAAAAAGTAAAAATAAATTATACTCAAAATTTGCACTTCATGGAAACCTGGCAATAAAAAGTCACGGACAACAACCCAAATGTAAATTTCCGTTTAAAACGCCCTCAAATGGTCCTGGAGTAACAAAAAACTAATATTTTAGCATATCGGCTGAAACGCCGTGAAATAGGCGCAATCTCGCTCAACATAACCCTTTAAATTCATCCTAAGAGTTAAAATACACCGGAAAATAAACCGGCACTGAACACGCCGCGGCGAGCTCCTGCCGAGGACCGAGCCGTGATTGGCCACCTGCCAATCAGAGCGAAGCACCGTCTTCGCCACTGCGCTGCTGCCTACAGCCCACATTTAACAGTTTTGCTAACTTTTTACCTTCACAAAACAAGTATTACACTATTAATCAACCAAATACAATATGTTTGTATTAAATACCTTAATACGACCCGCAAACGTCACCGAATGCCCCGACACGGGCTAAGCTGTGAGTGGCTAGAGTCAACCCCCACGACCATTCAGAGCGAAGCACCGAATTTGCCACATACGTGGTTTCACTTACTAAAACTAAATTTACTATGGGAATTCGACAACCAATTAATTGTTTTATTATTCCAAACATTTGTTTATTATTATTTAACAAATTAAAGCCCCCTTTAAAGGCCCAGACGCTCTCCCCGATCAAAACACGAATTAATATGAAACTTTCTGCTAACTGCAGCTCTTCTCATTACAATTCAGATAGCCATACGTTATTCCAAATTCCTGCATTTAGGGCATGGGTAGGTGAGTAATCCTGCCTTCACCCTCTCCCACTGAAGGCATGGAGGGGGAGGGCGTAAATAAAATGGTTATTAGGGGCAAGTGTGGCAGTACACTTGCTATTAGTACACGACTGCTGGGAATGCCTTGTGCATGCCATAAAACCAATTAAGGACAAGAGGGAGGGGGGGGCCTATTCCTCAAACTCTTTATGATTACCCAATGGGAGAACACGAGCCCCTAATAAAGCTTGTACATTCCCCGTGCTGAGGGATTCCCCGGTGATGATTAAGTGGCGGTAGAGCAGTGTGAGGGAAGCTCTCAACTACGACCAACGTCATGCTGCCGCCCTGCACAACATCACTGGAAGAAATGCCCGAAGACCGCCTTATCACCTTTCACCGAATTGACGTAGCCTGAGACATTCAGTAAGAAGGAATTTGATTTTCTTAGACCAAGATCAGACTTAGCACCAGCGCCGCTGTGGTTTGTGTTGGTGTTTGAAGAGAGACAACACCGAGAAGAAACGAACGTAACACGCTCAAGTTTTAGTGAAGATACTCGCGGAGCGAGGTGGGTACTCGTGGAGCGATTAATTAGCACAAACAGCGCATCAGATTTATGACCTCAAGGTTGGTGTTGATAATGCCAGAGGTTGGAAAACACTTGCCGTTGACTTCGGATAAAGTACTACTCGTCGAGCGAGTGGGAGAAAGTGAGTTTCGTAACGAATGGTGAAACAAGTAAAGTTATAACTTTGTTCTCCTATTCCTAGTTGACTTAACTTTCAAACACATTAAAAGTTTATTTTCCTGTACGCAAAACTGAAAATTGGCAATGTAGTATTTTCAAAAATACAACTCCTTAAGGCTAATGTGTACTGACAATATTATTTTTGGTACAATATAGCAAAATAATACAGTAAGCAGAAATTTTCACAGACCATAGAGTGTTCAATTTTGGTAAGCTAAAAATGTATTGTAATTATTGCAATTCATGCAAAAATTTTTACAATTTTAAAATAATTTTTTTTCATGAATTCGAACATTTTGTATTATTTAAAGATATACAGGAAATATTTTAAAAAATATATGAGGTTTTTTTCAAGCCGTTTAAATGTGGTAATGTTTTAGCCTACTTAACTTTTACATTTATTTAAGTTTACATTTAATATAAAGATACAAATAAGAACGCAAATTTTCTTTAATGGTTACCCAAAGTAAAAATTATATAAACAACGATTTAATAATGGAATAAAATATTAAATTTTAACTTGCATAGACCATTATCACCATTTTAACAAATATTAATTAAAATTAAAAAAAATAAAACGACGCCGTATGTCTTATGTGCGTCAATACAAACACAGAAACTTACACACTGTCACAGCTCTTAAATCAATAAAGTTTCATTTTTTATGGGGAATGGCACGTACTCTGGCAAGAGAAATTTCCTTCTTTCAAATATACAACACAAACTCAAATCGTGTTCAAATTGTTTGTGTTTTGATAAGTATTAAATAACTACCACACTGTTTTTGTTGTGATAAAAAACCTTAGACAGCAATTCCCACATCACTCAATTTTGGTAGTGCGCATTTAAAGCAATAATTAGTTAATGAAGTAAATAATGCCTCTGAGTTAGCCGAAATGACGCATTTTAAATGTACTGCAGGAAAGCTTTAGCAAATCCTAGAATGTGGATTGAGCAAATGTGCCTGTCATACAGGATAATAATATTAACAATAATAATTTTTAAACCTAAGTTGCATTATATAACACGAAAAGAGCACGATTTCAATTGTTTCATTCATCTTTATGTTATCAATGTAATTACTAATATAAACACTATTATTTACAATTCAATTTCTGCGATATATTAGTAAATGTATTTTTTTCTGTCACGATGTTTATATCTACTATAGATGCAAACAAACAAGGCCACGCATGATCAAAAAATGTTTAAAGCTCAAAAAGGTCGCTTTGTGTAACTGAGACGAGAAAACTGATCCGACATCTAATTGAAGCCAAATGCCAATAGGACATGTTTGAATAAAATAAATTGAGAATAGTCACTCGGTAAATCACACAAAACATTTATAAATAACACAACGAGAGCGAAGTACACGACAAGCTATCGAAGGCAACTTTAAACTAAAATTACAATTTAAAAGAGGGAAGCCGAAACCGAGTGTTCGATACATCCTCATATTTAAAATTTCCAATACAATTGTGCTGCCCACATCAGCTAACACGAATGGAAGGAACTTTTTTTTTAATGATATGATTTCTCGTGATTACACGTGACTAATTTGTACTAAAAATGCTTCATTTCTAGTCGGCAGAACTTCTTCCTACTCTAATGGTTCAATGAAATATGTTCATCAGGACGTAGCTATTTCACGACATATCACGGGCATTTCGTAATGCATCGGTGACAGGGTCACTGGATTACATTTAATTGCCCGCCATGCCTCAGCGAGTTTCATATGGCCGAGAGACCTTTCCCCTCCTCCTTCCCCAACTGGTTGTGTACACCCCTTCTCGCCGGTTGCCTAGTAACGCCCTACCACCGCGCTTGCAGTTTGTCATTCTATGAATTGAAGTGGCAATAGTCATTTGGTTTTGTGAATCCATGTTTCGTACATTGTCTTTAGCACGAAGGCATGCACAGCGTACACGATTTAAATTAATTTTGCTCTTGTATCTTAAAGTTTTTTCCAAATTTTTAGAAATTAAGTTTACCCTCTGTTATTTTGAAAACCTAGCTCCACTGTAAGCTCCACATGCGACCTAGTTATTCGGACTTGCTTCGGGGCAGCTTTCGTCGGAATGCGCTCAAGAATGGTTCGCATTTTACTTGCAGAAGCAAGATCGCGATTTGTGGGTAAAACATCATTGGTAATCTATTTATTCTCAAGCAAAATTACCACGATTAGGTATTCTTAAATGTTTTGGAGCCACGTGGCAACATTGAAACTACTTGAAGCGTGGTATGCTCTGTATAGTGTGCACTGTACATGTTTATATTCGGTTTGTGTGGTGCACAGCAGGTGTCGCCGTACTCTAGGTTTTTGCGGCATTGTAGTAGGCACCTCGTGTAATCGTCTGCTCCAGTCTGAGAGATCAAGATCACTCGTAACAGCTATAGCCTTGCAAAAATAACACGAGCACTTTCAACTACTGTGATCTTCCCAAATTTATTAAAGTCACAAAAATTACCAGTATTAAATTAATAATAAAAATTATTGCAAAAGCCCTTAACGTTAGAAAGGAATATAACACTTTTATTTTTTTCCGAAATAGTTTTGCACACTAACCCAATACTAAAAAAATAACCAAACAGCGCCCAATTATAAGATAATTACAAGGTGTTTAAGCGATAAAGCTTTTGGTAGTACAGGTGTGAAAAGAAAATTAAAGGCACTGGGATGGGTTTATTACAGATTTTAAAACTTATTTTAAAATTTAGTTCATAATATGCACATTCATTAAAATCAATTAATAGCTCTTATGTAGGTAAATGGTGAGTACATAAATTTTATTTAACACAAAAAAAGGTAATTGTTTTTAATGTCGGTTTACCGACGATAATTTTACGTGATAACGTCATAAGAAAACATTGATAAAATTGCATTCTTTTTAATTTAAAAATATTATTTACAGTTTTTGTAAATTTAAATTAAATCATTTGTTTAAATATAATCACAAACAAATAGTTATATAAATAAACTGAAATCAAATCAATCTCAATAAATTTTTAATTTGAAATGACGAAATTGGACAAATAATACAAATTTTTTTAAATTGCTGCTTTTAAAAAGCCCGCCTTAACCTGTTTGATATTATAAAAGATTTTCTCACTCGGTGGTTAGCCGGTTCTTGAACGCTCGGCTCAGGCGGAACGTGACAATGAGTCAAGCTTTTTCGTGCGTGCAGCCGGCGTTCATCGATTTCTATAAGACGTTATCACGGCAAAAAAATAAGCACACTATGGCCTAACAATGGTGATACTTATGGTGGAAATATAAATAAAGAACTTTTAAAGTTTCATCTCATTTAAGAAAAGAGGTCAGTAATAAATTCTCACTGAATATCTTAAAAAACTTACGGAGTGTAATGACAAGTTAAAATAGATATTAAAACTACATAAGTAAATTAAATAAATTAAACAAATATAAAATAGAAAAATTAAAACAATAAATTGCATTCTAATTCAATACCATTCTAAGCTTATGCTATTAATTTATATATTAAAACATCATTCATTCTAGTTTAATTCAAAAGGGCGACTATATCAAACATGTTTAAATCAGCTGACAACAGTACACGAATTTGGAAGTCTTATCATCTTATCAAATGATCGGTATTTCAGTTCACAAGAATTACAAAGGTCTTAGCGAAATATGTTAAAGATTTCAGATTAATCCCACGCAAATTATAAAACGTTCTACTATACAAAGGCCCAAGTCTCAAAAAACAAAACACTTCAAATCCATGGAAGTAGTGTGTAAATCGGGCTCCGGCGCCAGGCTTCTAGGCAGAGGATAAAGGGTGGGTTCAATGAACGATCTCTCTAACATAAAGGAGACCATCTTGCATTAACTTGACCTTTAGACTACCTTTGAACTTGACCTTCGACCCGGCAGCCATTTTTTGTCCGCCATCTTGAAATCGGGCGCCCCAATAACTAATGCTGCATTTATGGTTACACCCACCATCTTTGAAGTGTATGACGTCCCCGTTGCACTGTTCGTTATGGCGCCCATATTGGATTATAGAAAGATTCAATTTTCGTTACGGCCGACATAATTAATTCTAATAACATGTCTGCAATCTTGGAATTGATTTTACAGTCTTTTTTTATTCTGAATTCATATCCGCATTTTGTTTTCATCTGCTGGAGGCCGCCATCTTGTATGACGACACATCAACCAACAAGGTTTTTTTTCTATTCCCATGGAGGCCGTCATCTTGGATACCGACGTCATTGTTTTTGCTTTTTACCCCTAAGGAGCGCCAGTAATTGTTCTGTTTCAACACATAAAGTCGATTTTACATTATCTACCAAATACATTATGGTCCTTATCAAATTATTAAATTTTATTTTATTTTTATTTTTTACAAAATACAGTGGAAGCGCTGTGATTCGAACCATCACAGCACTGATCTCTAGGTTGAAAAACTGACGCCCTTTAACGCACAAACATCAAAACATTTACCAGATTGTGAATTAAATAAAGTAGATAAAAAATAGCACACATATTCGGACTTGAAATTTTTTTTAATTGGAAGGAATATTAGCATCGTTTGTTCTAGACCGAGCCACTATATTTGTTTTCCGTACTTGCCGCCAGGAGCGCTAGTTAACACACATGGTCTACGCTAGAGAGAGCTGTCGCCATCTTGTTTTCAGTAATCTAAACAAGGGGCGTTATACGCATGTAGTACATATTCCATTTTCTAGAGTTAATTACCAAAATATTAACTTTATTTATGTCCGTTAGAGTGCAATATGATATATTATTTCTGTGGCATCACCATCTTGAAAATTGGGACACCATCTTGGATATTCGTAATAATTAACCTAGAAATTTGGGAACATTTCCAAAATTCATTAAATAAAATTGCAATTAATATACTGAATAATTCTATTAGTTTCCTTTGTTCAATGCTTGAACGATTCCAAACAATTTTAATTTTATGTAAGAAAATAAACTTATAACATAAATCATGATCAATATCCTAAAAGAAGCTTAGTTTCCCAACCAAGCCGACATGTCCAACTTCTAGGAAGTTTGTATTAATTCACCTAGAAAATTTGGGAACAATCCCAAATTCAACAACAAATTCACGTATTAAAATAATGATTGGCGTGTTAGATTTCCGTCCACGGATTTATTCTCGGTCAGTGACAAAGATATGTAAAGCTTAAAATAAATGTTATATTCTGTTTCCCATTACATTTCGTGGAATTTTTTTAATCATCCACTCTATGAAAATCATAACGAAACATAATACCTGTCCAGAAAATATAATACGTGGTCGCTATGCCTAACATGGAAGTCTAATTATTCGATACTTAGAATAGATTCTAAAGATTTCATTTAAAATGCTATACGTGTAGGACAAATGTCTTCAGACTGCGAGAACAAGATGTGATCATTGTCAGTTGTATAGACCAAACATTTCCGAATCATGAGACCAATCATATCTTGAGTACAGACAAACGATTGGCAATCAATTAAAATGAAGCACATTTGGAAGCACTATCAACGAAATAGAGGCACATTTGGAACCACAATCAACGAAAAGGAATCACAATCAACAAAAAGGAAGCAAAAAAAATACAGTTACCTCTTCGTTTATTTTGTTTTCAATTGTGCTTCCTGTTCGTTGAATGTCCTTCTAAATGTCCTTCCTTTTTGTTTATTGTGCTTCCAAATGTGCTTCCTCTTCGTCAAATGAACTTCCGGTTGTGCTTCCTTTTTGTTGGTTGTGATTCCAGTTCTACTTCCTTTCGCGGATTGAGTTTCCAATCGTTCTTCTTTTCGTTGATTGTGCTTCCGATTGTAATTCTATTTTTATTGTGCTTTTGATTGTGTTTCCTTTCGATGATTGAGCTTCCGATTGTGCTTCCTCTTAGTCAAATTTGCTTCCGATTGTGTTTTTTCTTTGATTGTCGTTCCGATTGTGATAAATTATTCTCGATTGTGCTTTTGATTGTGCTTCCTCTTTGCCAAAAGTGCTTTATATTTTGCTTCCTTTTTGTTGATTTTGCTTCCTATATTTTTAATGTTCTATCGATTGTTCTTCCTTTTTGTTTATTGTCTTTTGATTTTGCTTTCTTTTCGTTGATTGTGCTTTTGAATGTGCATCCTTTCGTTGGTTGTACTTTCTATTGTGCTGCCTTTCAGTTTATTATGCTTCCGATGGTTATTCCTTTTCGTTTACTGTGCTTACTTTTCGTTGATTGTGCTTCCGAATGTGCTTCATTTTCATTGATTGCCAATCGTTATGTCTGTACTCTAGACATTATTGGTCTCATGGTTAGGAAATAATTGATCTATACAACTGACATTGATCATGTCATGTTCGCGTAGACCGAAGACATGTTTCCTATTTGTATAGAATTATACATGAACTCTATGGAATCATTTCTAAGTATCGAATAATAAGACTTCCATGTTAGGCATAGCGACCACGTATTTTATTTGTTGGACAGGTATTTTGTTTCGTTATGATTTTCGTAGAGTGAATAAATAAAAAAATCCACGAAATGTAATGGGAAACAGAATATAACATTTATTTTGAGCTATACATATCCTTGTTACTGGCCGAGAATCAAACCATGGACGGATATCTATCACACCAATCATTATTTTAATAAGTGAATTTGTTGATGAATTGGGGATTTTTCCCGAATTTTCTAGGACAATTTGATATAAACTTCCAAGAAGTTGGACATGTCGGTTTGCTTCGGAAACTAAGCTTCTTTTAGGAAATTGATCATGATTTATTAAATAAGTTTATTTTCTTACATAAAATTAAAATTGTTTTCATCGTTCAAGCATTGAACAAAGGAAACGAACTAATAGAATTATTCAGTATATCAATTGCAAATTTATTTAATGAATTTTGGAAATGTTCCCAAATTTCTAGGTTAATTATTACGAATATCCAAGATGGTGTCCCAATTTTCAAGATGGTGATGCCACAGAAATAATATATCATATTGCACTTTTACGGACATAAATAAAATTAATAATTTGGTATTTTACTCTAGAAAATGGAATGTGTACTACATGCGTCTAACGCCCCTTGTTTCGATTACTGAAAACAAGATGGCGACAGCTCTCTCTAGCGTAGACCATGTGTGTTAACTAGCGCTCCTGGCGGCAAGTACGGAAAACAAATATAGTGGCTCGGTCTAGAACAAACAATGCTAATTTTCCTTCCAATTAAAAAAATTTCAAGTCCGAATATGTGTGCTATTTTTATCTACTTTATTTAATTCTCAATCTGGTAAATGTTTTGATGTCTGTGCGTTAAAGGGCGTAAGTTTTTCAACCTAGAGGTCAGAGCTGTGATGGTTCGAATCACAGCGCTTCCACTGTATTTTATATAAAAAATAATAATTTAATAATTTGATAAGGACCATAATAGGCCTATATTTGGTAGGTAATGTAAAATCGACTTTATGTGTTGAAACATAACAAACACTGGCGCTCTCTAGGGGTAAACAGCAAACACAATGACGTCGGTATCCAAGATGACGGCCTCCATGGGAATAGAAAAAAACCTTGTTGGTGGACGTGTCGTCATACAAGATGGCGGCCTCCGGCAGATGAAAACAAAATGCGGATATGGTTTCAGAATTAAAAAAACTGTTAAATCATTTCCAAAATGGCAGACATGTTATTAGATTTAATGATGTCGGCCGTAACGAAAATTGAAACGTTCTATAATCCAAGATGGCCACCATAACTAACAGTGCAACAGTGACGTCATACACATCAAAGATGACGGGCGTAACCATAAGTGCAGCATTAGTGAGTGGGGCGCTCGATTTCAAGATGGCTACTGGGTAAAAGGTCAAGGTGAAAGGTGTTTGTTAAGTTCATCCACAATGGCCGCCGTGACGTCAGAGAGGTCGGTCATTAAACCAATCCTTAATCCTTAGCCTAGAAGCCTGATGCCGCAGCCCCATTTACACACTACTCACAGAGTACTACATATTTTACTCAGCAAGAAAAGGTTAAATGGGCATCTAAAGCGGGTTGACAGGTAAGCTCATTTTTAAAATAACATCATCAAGGTATCTAAAATTCTCGTAAATAACTTTAATTGTGACACTTAGTTCAATTAAGTTGCTTGTAATTAATGCAAAACATGTCATTATATTTATACAAGGTATAAAAATTCAGCTAAATATTCAATATTTAATTCACTCGTTAACACAAATTGCTTATTGGGAAGAAGTCTAAAATTAATGAGTTGATAAGACTTAATGTCACGTAATGATATTCTATTACCCAGCTTGCTGTTAGAGTGGTACTGTTTGTTTATTGCGTATATACTGTATGATAATTTCGTGTCCTGTGTGGTACTGTGTGTCCAATGTGTGCCATTTGTGTGTACTCTGTGTCAATTGTGTGGTACTCTGTGTATAAAGTGTGTCCTTTGTGTACACTGTGTGTCCAATGTGTGCCCTTTGTGTGTACTGTGTGTCCATACCTAAAATCTTTTACGAGTCGGAATAATAAAACGACCTATGGAGTGTACAGAAAACATTATAGGTAGTTCCTCGGTGCTAACTAAATATCCGTTTTACCAGGAAATATCGTATGTGTAGAAGAGTACATTACATACGGGACTCCAGTTGTGTATAGATTGCTGATTCGCAGAAAACCTTAAGGCTATTCTCACGAAGATTTGCAAGAGTACTAAAAAAAACTTCTAGAACAAACTCTTGAACATTTTTGGGATATTGATCCGAAAATTGGAATATAAAAAGACTAATATAATGATAAATCGACATTCTCACTAATTTCTTCAATGAAAAATGAGTTAAAAAATTAAGGTTTAAAAACGCTAGAATGTGGTTAGAAATATGATTGTATGTACTAGGAGGACCAAACGAGCTAACCGACAGGTTCAGAAGTAAACTAACTTCGCTTAGAGCAGGAAACTATAAGCACACCAACGTAATAGTGTGTATGCTCGAAGACCTGGGGTTTTCTGGCTATAACAACGAGTCTAACCGGAAACGCTCGCGTTCTTCACATTCCTGCAAGACGAAAATAGCTTCCACGGAATGTCATTGTGCATGGACTAGATGATCTATTCCTGGCAGACCTAGTGTAAATGATACCATATACCTAGAAAAAAGTGTTTTAAGTGCATGTAGATGGTCATCTATATGAATAGCAATTTCGCTTGACCAGATCTGTGAAATTAAAAAATGCAATGGACGTAACAATGGCCATTACAGTCATTTTTTGTGATGGTCGTGTACCACTACCCATGCAAACGGATCTTGGCCAATAATTCTACAATGCGACTTTCAAGGCTTTCTTGAAGTGGTTTGGCATCAAACACTAATCTGCATTTTGTTCTTTCAAAGCCTCTCTTGTCGAAATGTTTAACATTTTTTTTTGCGCATCAAGAAGTGGTGACAGTTCTCGGCTAACGGAAATTACAATTTGATGTATATTTGTACCAATAATAATAATAAGCCAATACCATGCCACGGTGCATTATACTATGAAAATAAAGAATAAAGTTATGAAGGACAATCGCTTGGTTAGAACAGTGTTTTCCAATACGAAGAAGATAATCCATGGAAGCCTAAAGTTAACGTCGGAAACATTGTGCGGATCTTTAACCAGAAATGCATCTTCGAGAACGGTTTCACTGCGAACTGTTGTTAAAAAATTTTACGTGTGACCCACGCTTGCTAATCGGAGCCTAGCACCTACCTCGATGATTTTGACCACAAGCCTATTTGTGGTGGCTTCTGTTTCATAGAGTTTCCGCCTACGATGTTACACGACATGTAGGCCTACTTGGCGGTAAAGATGATCAAACCTACAAATGTACGATTATACTTTAAGTGGTGTGTCTTCCCACCTATCTTTAAATTGTTGGTAGTGATTGCAGAATTGGAAATATTTAGTTTGTTGTTTTAAAGAGATTATGAAATAAATTTTTTTATTTATTTTTTGTTTTAGTTCTTGAACCTGTAATTTAGAAACAAATTTAAAGAAATTATTATTTTTTAATTCGACCAAGGATCGAACTGAGGCAATATAATAAATCATTACTTAAATAGTCAAATTTTTGATGCATTTTGAAATTTTTCCTGAAATTAAAAAATATATATATTACAGATTCTCAATACGGCGGCCAAGTCGGCTGACAAAATGGTGAATGTCAAGGTACTTAATAATACTGCACTCTAGGAGGTAAAAATTAAATAAATTGTACGGCAGCGCTCTTTAGCATACAAAAACATTATTTCGGATCAACGATTGTGGATTAAGCAGACAAAAACAAGATGGTCACCATGGTGTCATACTGGCTAACGTACTACCTACTTGGAATTAGTGGTGGGAGGTCAGTCTGATTTTGGCTTCCGTGGAGGAAGGATCCATAGCCAATTTTAATCGAATGACCTCTTCGGGTTCGAACCGAGGACTCACTGTTTTAGTAGCAATTCTTATTATTAAAATTACTTCCCAAATCATCAATTTTTTCCTGATTTTGTTGTTTAAAAAATATAAGATGGTGGACAACTTTCAAATTGGTGGAAGTTCTTTAAAATTTAATTAATATTTATATAAATTTTAAAGTTTTCCTCATTTTTTCTGATAATTATTATGGTTTTCAAATTGGCGGCTATTATGAAAGAACAATAGTGATATTATAAAAATGATGGTCGTAATGAAATTGTAACATTAGATAGTAGGGCATTCGATTCCAAGATGACGAAATTCAAGATAGCGACTGAAGTCAGTCTCTGTTAAAGGTCAAGGTAATACACTATGGCCAGTGTGTCATTATATTCCAAGATCGTGACCATAATAAAAAGTACAATGGTGACGTTATCATCCAAGTTGGCAGCCGTGACGTCACAATCCAATATAGCGCCGAAAATCCGCAATACACGGGTTGGACCCTGTGCCAGAAAATACTTTTATATAGTACTAGCAATTTTATATTTTTAGTTTTACATACAGTTTAACACATAATTATTTTATAAGAAATTATATTTTAATTCTATGAATTTCATTTTTTTTACTTTTAAATTATTTATATTTATTTTTTTTATTTTTTAATCACCTGGACAGTAATAAACTTTTCCTAGATTAAATTATTTTCTTAGAATAGTTTTATATATGAAATAATATGAAAATGATTAGTAACATAAAAATTTTACAATAAAATATTTTTTATCTTGTTCTTTCACTTTGTATATAAAGTCGTTCAGGAAATATTCTCAAACCCAAGTTGAAATTATCCGTATTTTCTGCACGTTTGCATAATTTGTATTTAATTAATTTTAGTTTTTTTTCAAGGTACATATCTTATTAAAATAAAATTTTGGTATTTCGGAAAATATATTTTTTTAATTATATTTCAAATATGACCACATAAATATTGGAAACAAAAAAAAATATGTTTTACAATTTAGCTAATTTGCACCTTCTTAAGGATTTTATGAATTTCTCTTACAATCATTGGAATCTGTTTTAACAAAAAAAATGTCATATATTTACCAGTTATAATGTTTAAAATTGTAACAATATTTTTTTTTTCAATTTTAGTTTAGTTAGGTGACGATGAAGAAAATTATCTATTATGGTTTATATTCTATAGTCTGTTACCAAATTGATTACTTTACGAATGAACAAATATTAACAGGTTATTAAGTTAGAGTCAGGCATTAACGGATTTTATATTTGAGGAAATGGGAGTACCAACAGAAAACCTACAGGGTAATAGTTACGTCGATTATATTTCCCTCGTGCGAAAATCTGACTATGAATAAATGAACGAAAGATTTTTCTTTATTAAATAAAATAATAAATTTATTTCTGTGTCATGTTTAAATGTTTTTCTTTAATAATCATGTGTTATTCAATTGTAATTAACTAAATATGTCTCTTACAGAAATGTGTTTCCTTTACATATATTAAAGATTTGTCATAAACTCTCAAATTAAAAAATGATACAGTAAACTCAGAATTTATGTATCCATTTAAGTCTTAAGTTGAAGGAAAGAAAAATTCACAAAACATCAGTCAACCAGAATCATAAAGGAGGTGGGGGGGTTGATAATTTTATCAATGTAGTGTGATGTAAGCTGTCATAAGCGCTAGCCAAATTTGGCTTTTTGTAGTAAAAAAATATAAGTACCAACGAAATGTTCGGTGTCACAGAAAAATATGTTAAGTTACACTTTGTGATAAATAATAGTCGTATCCATTTAAAATTATAATCACATGTCATTGCTAGATGGCATGAGGTTTGTCCACTTCACGATTAGTGTTCCAGTTACAATATTATTAAAACAAATATGAACTTTATTTACTAAAAAATTTTTATAGAAAAATATTTTGTTTTATTTGCAAATGTATTTGCTCTTATAGAACTTAAAAAAAATTATATCTTTTTAACACAAGTTCATATAAAACAATTTTTTAAACCATCAAAACATTTTATTAAGTTTAAATTATTTATTGCTATGACAATGAGACTGATTAACCGAAAAGTTTTACAAAATGTACACGAATAGAAAGGCCTCGTGAATGAAATATTTCACAGTGTTTTAATATTCTGCTTGGTATTAGATCTTCCTCGGTTATGTTCTTAGTTTAAACCATGCGGTCTCCATTATTAATTCAAATTCCAAGCACGATCTGGAGTGTGTTTGAGAGATGCCTGCTGCTGTGTGGTGTACAATATTGATTCAGGTAGGGTCTAATTGACGAGGGAGTCGCATCTACTCCTCCCTCCCGTCCTCCATACATTCTACACATAGATCTTAATGAAGTGTGTGAAGCGTAATAGTGCGCATGAGGCAGAAAGCATGTAATTATGTGATGTGCGACACACAGCATGCCTTGGTGCTCGCATATTATTCATGCAGAAATTTCATACATCTATGATTCTAACATAAATTATATCGTACATGTATAATAAAATTAATATTGAAAATTTTGTTCGAAACTTCTTTGCAAAGCCAATAATCTAAGAAATCCAATAAATTAAGCGATTTTAAATTATGTTCATAAACTGTTTTAAATAGTGGATATGCTTTCATAAACATACATAATACATATGTTTAATATTTCTAAGGTCTTTTTGTATTTGAGTTTGGTTACATTGAAACTGGAAAACCTAAATATATTATTTTGATTAGCTTTCTTGAATAATTTTAATTTTATAATACTTTATTTAATGAATACCTGAGCGAGTTTATCAATAAAATATGAAGCATTAATAATATGTATTTTTTTCGCGTGTTTGTGTTATGGTCTGTTAAGGGGAAAGGGGGTTATTTTAGTTCAGATATCTAATAAAAATGTAAATTTGGCGTGAAATTGTACACGATATTTATAATTTTTTTTTCACCTGTACAGGAAGGGTATCTGTATTTTAAAAGAAACTTCATTGTTAACATGAAGAAATCTTATTAGTTAACTTTAACAACAAGTTTATAAATTGAATTTTTTTTTCACCTTCATTTTACCTTTATTGTATACATAAATGCAGACTGAAAAAAAAAAATATTTTTCTAATTTAGCATTCAAGAAATATATATTTTAAATTTTTTTATGATGAAAAAAACATTAATAAATTAATTAAATGCCAGTGTTAAATAAAAAAATACAACTTAAACAGTTACTTCTTTCTTTAAATAAAATTTATAAAATCTCAACCCTATGTTAAGTTTACAGTAGTATATATTAGTAGATTCTAATGCTGGAGTCGGAGTGAGGTGCTTGTGGAAATGCCATCTTTAATTGTGACGTCACGGTGGTCATCTTGGTGTCAAATTGACTCAAAATTCCTTTAAAAATTACACAAAAATACCTCAAAATTTAAAAAAAAAAATTATTTCCAAAAAAATGTTTTTGGAAAATTTCCCATTTTTTCACAAATATACCAGAGTAGCCACATTTCCTCCGAGGGAGGCAATTTTCCTCAGAGAAGGTCAATATTCCTTACAAGCCCCTTCGGAGGTTATGAGCTTGACCTTAACCCTTTACTTGAAATTTTATAAATTTTAAGTTAAATTCTGGGAAATAAATAAAAAAATATCTCAAAAATTTGATTAATATAAGATTTAAATCCTCTTTGCGATTCCTGGCGATAGCACTGAAATTTGTGTATTAAAACAAAATTATTAAATTAGAATTTTTGTAAAAATTCATTAATAAACGCACTTACCGTACGTCATGGAGCTTGAAGTCTTTGGTTCATACTCAGAGAGAGTAAAAAAAAAATTGCGACTAATCCTTTTTCTACATAGACTACCAGTAGACTGACATTTCTCCACATTGGACAAGGCATATATTACTTCAACATTATGACATTATGGAAGCCATTTTGACCCAGCCTTATTGTTTTCATCGGATAGAGTTTGCTGTCAACATATTAGTTAATTTTTAACGCGCTAGATGGCAGTAATGTTTATTGCCAGACTGTTGTTGCAGCCACAATTCTGTCGGCCATATTGGCTACCATTAGAAAAATTTGTATTTAATAACCCAGTAATATGGGAAAAATTAAAAGATTAATAAAAGAGCTATTAATATATTTATAAGTTTAGTTTAATTTCTCAGGTCATTTTCTCTTCGTATGAACGCCCCTAGAACATAGTTGCACGTTGAGTCAATGCCGAAATTGCTTTCTGCAAATCTGTTATTCTGTTAGAGTTATTGCACGTACGAGTCTCAAACTTTCGGGGCAAAATGCAACACTACCTGGTCCACAGTAGGAAATCGACTTCAAAATTACATTTTTTTGCATGATGTCTCAAATTGTCACTAGGAGTAAACCATGCATGATTATTATCACAGTGAAACTCCAAGCCTAATGAGTTCTTAGTACTCTCTTTTTTATCATGTCTTGGTGCACTTTTAGAGAAAGCATATATGTCTTTTTAGTAGTTCCAGGGATATCTATTGTTAGTATTCTTATATGTATCATTATTTATTATGCACTAACACATGTATTTTGCATTGGCAGTTTCGACCGTTTGGCGGAAAAATCACTTGGTTTGCAGGTGATATTTAGTGTCCTCTTATATTATATATATTTGAAATAAATTTTTATATTGAAAACTCCCCACGACATTTATCGCAGTAAAATTTGTACGACGCTGCTTATTAGATCATTTTATTCTCTCGTTTCAATGCACATTACCAACATTAAAAAAAATATTCTCTCAGTACTGACATCTAAACCTTTTACTTGTGGACAAATCACCAGACATTGAAATCTCCAAAGTTGGTCATTGGCGAGGTCTCCATTGCCGATGGTACTAACTACTTCCATCAAAGTCTTCATGTATATCGTGGATGATGCCAACGGTACCTGTGTCGCAGTCGTCGTCGCTACCATCAGAGTACCCGACAACTACAGTACTACTTGAATTGAGTTCGGCATTTAAGATGATAAACTAGCTGTCAAGTTCTCAAGGATAGCCAGTTACTGATATTATTTATCAGACGAGTCACACTAGATAATCCTCACCCCTCTATATCCAGTAACATATTGAGAGTCTTGTAGCCCAGTCTTCACTTATATACAAACGGCCGCTCGAATTAATATGCGAGTCAAAAACCAGATTCATTTACTTAAATACATAAGTCACAACAACAGGCATTTTTCACTCATTTAAATGAGTGTGTTACTTTTATAAATTAAAGATTACCTAATTATATATAAACTACCTACACGGCAACAATGCTGCAAGATTAAATGTTTATAATCCTACACCACTACAACAGCCAAATTAGCTTGTTTTAACTTACTATAACACCAAGAATCCCTGAAAAATGCTTTATATTTACTACAAGGACAAGATATTCAGCCTTGACTGCAGACTGGACTACGCGCATTTAAGGATGCTCATGTTAGGCGTACAATCAACTTGGTACGTTACGATCGGTCAAAGAATACTATTGGTAGGATAAAATTGCAGTATGCACCAGAATACGATCGCAGGATACGGTAGGATACGATCCCATTAGTAGAATACGATCCGATCAGTAGGATATGATACTACAGACTTGACTATGAACTTATAATGAAAATGATGAACATTTGCATGAACATTCAACTCAGTGGGATACGATCATCTCAAAAGGATATGTAACTACTGAGTTCACATCACACATTCAAAAAATAAATTATTATATTATGACAAATATACGACTACAGAACGTAAATTTGGAATCACATCCCCAATAATACGCACATTTGGAAGGAATTTCAAAACATTTCGAACATATCACAAGCCTCAACATAACTTTCGCAATAATCGTTTCTATCAGTATCATCATCAATAACAAAAACATTCTAGTCTTTATCTAGATTACTATAGGATTTAAAAATCGTGTTAAAGCTTCTTTATCGTCTTCAAGAATTTTTTCTTAGTGTCCATCATCTTTCCAAAGTTTGATGGATCTACATCAAATTGGCCTAAATGTATTCACAAGTGTCACTTTTATAATACTTATTTTGTCTTCAGTCTTTCTTAAGCCTTCGGTCTCCTTCAATTGAAGTTCTTCGTAGAGATTAGAAAAGCTATATATATTATCAAATCCATGGCAAGGTGATTAATTATTTCATGCAGCAAACTTTTCTTTAAATCAGAAGCTCTAGCATTGTGCTCAATTTTACATGCTTTATATTAGCTTCACCTGTATGTTTGTTTGTCTGTCCGTCTGTAACTCTTTAGACTAAGAGTGAGTGACTCATTTCCCTATGATAATTATACATAAATATAGTTTAAAAAACTAAAAAAACATGCTTTTAAAGAATATCAAACTAAAAAGTTAAAAATAAATATAGTTTAAAAAACTAAAGAAACATGCTTTTAAAGATTATCAAAATAAAAAGTTAAAAATAATTTTAAAATTTAATTTATGACAACAGTATATAACCAATACTAGTATAAATGAGAAAAAAGCATGGGGCGCTTAATATACAAAAAATATGGCACAAAGCGCCTCAAGATTTTTTCTCATTTATACTAGTATTGTTATATTGTGACGGGACTCCGGCAGACGTCCCGCGTACACCTATACACAACACAATAAATAACCTATAACATTGGGGGGGGGGGGGGGTGGTACTGTAGCTCGTTGGTAGGCAGGGTACTCGAGACCAAGTCTTCTCCCTCTACAGGAAGTGTAGGGTATAATTTATGTACTGAAAAGAAACATTATTAATCCATTCAAGCACCGATTTTATTCACTAGGATAATAATTAAACAAATATTTAACAGATTAATAATAAATAATTTAACAAATAGATTCAGGAATAAATAAATACATTAAATACACATTAAAGTGAAGTCAGCCGGCAAACAATTATCGCTACAACAACATGGCCGTTCTCTCGTCGCCGCAGCTCCGCTGAGAAATAGTTTACTTCCCAGTTACCAACAAAAATAATAAATAATAGGGGTGGAATAATACTACATTATTTCTTAAAAGATTAAGTACAGGACGAAGATCGTCCAGCCCGAAGCTTAGTCTCCTTATCCATCACTGCCAATCACTTACCCTCTGACTGGAGACGGAGAAAAGTTGTTTCAAACCCACGTGGACCCGGCTTCCAGAGAGGTCCCCAGGCAAAAAGCCTCGGCCCCTCCCTGGAAGGAGGTTTTAACTTCAAAATTAGGCCACCCAAACAAAAAAAAAACCACGAACACCGGGAAAACTTAGCCACCGGGGAAACTGGCTGTCCCCCCTTCCCACAAGGAAAAATGAAAACAAGCGAAGTCGGCTGTTCCTTCTGCTCAGGCGCGAGCGAGTTTCCCCCTCTCCCTCTTGCACTGCTCGATTGTTTTTTTTCAGTCTACGTTTCCAAACTCGGACGCAAGATGGCAACACTAATCAGGACAGAGTCCTCGAAACGAGTACACAAAAGACTCGCGTGGCAGAACAAACAGAACGACAAACAAGAGACTAGCGTGGCGCAGCGGGTTTTTCTGGAACGGCGTGTTGCAACCTCTCAGCGGGCCCTGGCCAGCGACCCGCGAGAATTAGCTAACCACGCAGCCTCGCAAAAGCCCACGGTGCCTGTAAACTAATGTCGCAGCAACCTATATTTCACTACCCGTGTGTAGAAATCAACCGGCCGAGCCTGGAAACGCGCACGTACACCAACACGTAAACCTAACGAGAAACAAAAGTAAAATAAATTTAAGAAAAAAAAGTAATGAAATTTTCAGACCGCGACATTACTCCGGTCTACAGGGGCTTGTGCCCCACAAGCCATACAAAAAAAAAAATTCCTGACAATGAATAAAACCAATGGGCAAAAATTTACAAGTTAAATGCCTTCAGCGCACGAAGGTTGGGTATTACCACAACAACAAAGTTCAAACTCTAAACTGAAAAAGTTAAACCAATACAGGATACAATTTTAGTAAATAGCCCAGGAAACAATTCTTTCCTGTAAGAATCGATGGTGGCTGGCACATCGTAAAACTACTCGTACGACATACAACTAGGAGAGGCGTGAACCGTGGACAGATCAGCCCTAGTTGAAGCTGGAGAGAAGAGTCCTTGAAGTGTGATCTGCAGCTCACACCCAGGATCCAGCCTTCAGAGCAGTTCTGCCCTCAGCCTGCCTTCCTTGCATCATGCCATCGGGAATGTCTCCCCAGTGAAACTGAACAAACATTTCAACACCAGTATCAGATTCTCACCAAAGAACATACGCTACACTTTCAAGCCTATTTCAACAAGTTAATGGGGGGGGGGGTCATTTTTAACGTCATATCAAAACATTATGTTAAACAATTAACAACAAAAAAAAAAATTCAAATTATTCCATTAAGTAAAACTGTGAAGTAACCCTAGTGAATAATTATTACAGTGACTGAGTAGCAAATAATATCCACCTCACGTTTCATCTTTATCAGTTCCATAAACAGTATAACTAACCAAGGATGAGTCCAGGGGCATGTTATTCTGCAACAACAACAACAAAGATGATCATAAATATGTCAATAAAATGAAACAAACACAGCTAAATTAAAATGGGAGCTTGGCCTCCAAGAGAAAAAGGAATGGATTACACAAGTCAGGAAAACAAAGGATAAACATCAGGAAAGGAACCTGAAATGTCCATAGGGTTGGGTGAAGTCCAAGATCTTCAAAACATGCCTCTGCAGCTACGAGCTACAGAACAGAGAAGAAAAAAAAATAGCATTGTCACTGGTTGGCCGAGAGTAACTAATTTCTTCATTCGGCACAAGTCGACGAAAGCGAGCCCCATGCTGATCATCAGTTTCTTCATTCTTTTAAGACAGAGAGTTCACATACACACAGAAACCAATTTGAAAGGGGCTTCCACAGTATAACTCCTCATAAGTTATAAGCAGCCCACCACACAACAGGGGAGGAAACAGTAGTCCATCTCCCACACAAGTTCAATGGCTGCACAACACATGGTCCTCAGTCAGGAGGACATACATGACGAAGGAAAGTTCTTCACATAGCTTACGTAATTGTTGGAGTCTCTGGATGTGGTACATCGATGCACTGTCTCTTCTTAATAAAAGAAAAAGAAAACGTAAACACTTGTTGCTAACAACTCTGCCTCACTTGAGTCTGTGGAAAATGAATTACACTGTCTTTAGAGGCACAAGAGCACACAGGTTTGGACAGGGGAGGGGATAGACCAGGAACAAGGTATCCCTACCCAGGTTAAATCAAAGTCGAGCGTAAACAAATAATTCAAAAAAAAATTAACCCTAGGTTAATAATTGCTTGGACCCCTAGATTCATCCTCGATTGATGTTTTTTTTTATTCTTTAAACAAAAAGGAAAAACCTCTGAACTGAACAGTTAATTACAAAAACATTATAAATCCTAACCACAAAAGTGTTTAACAACTATGTGCCCTCAATGGGGTGAACAAATCAAACATAACCAACAGTTCTGTAAAATTAATCACACAGGGTGAGGTAAACATGAAATTCCTCACCTGACTCACTAACCAACTTAGATTTTAATCGACAATCCTCAGAAAATTTCTCACGTAAGTTAAAGGTTTCACTTGTAGTTGCAACATCAGTCTGTACAGTAGGTGAAATTTCCTCAGTTTTCCGTAATTTCCACTTGAGTGACAACCATTTCCATAGCAGAAAAAGAATCATACACATTATGACACCAAGTATAAATACAGTTATGCTTATCTCCATTGTTAACATGACATTTTCACTAAAAGCTGATACGCGGGGTAAGGTACCAATCCCCACTAGATAAGGGTTTCTTACAACAATTAGTAATAAAGTACCACCAATCACAAATAAAGAAATACTTTGTAAATGTTTTAACAAAAAGCTTACAACTTCCACCGGGTCTCGCAGCTGTAATTCTTCGGGCCTCGCGAAGGAACGTGAAACGACCAAATTCAAGTGAGGAATAACAGAAGGCCAATCCTCGTCTAAACAATCTTCTAATGAAGGAAAACTGTGTGTGAAGATGCTGTTAAAGGTAAAATTTTTATTTTTTTTTTAATTTTGACCAAGCAGCTGGAATCACATGAATCATTTGGAATTTAGCTTTAGAAAGAAAATCACACGGATAAAGTTCATTAATTTTAAGCTCATCATTTATGTACAAGCGACAATCGCAAGGGACCTCAATGTCCACAGCGCCAGGTCGATCCGCAGCAGCTAAAAACAAGGTTAGGTTCTTATTCACTAAACACTGTACTTCTAGTTTACCAACAGGGTTAGTTAGAAAATACCGTTCAGGACCAGCCTGCGTAATGATGAGGTGGGTTCCCGAATGGCATCTGTAAGCACACAGTTCACCAAGTTTCTCTGCAGTCACTCCCTGAAATAAAGCTTTAGGACATAGAGAACTTCCCATGGCATCACCTGAAAATCTGGGAACAAAACATAAACTGTCTTCGAAGGGACGACAATCCAACAAATTTCTACCCTGAATGGTCACCAGTTGTTCATTATTTACTGCTAAAAAGTTGGGCTCATGCTCTAAGTGGCAAGTGTTATTTTTCCAGCGGAAAGGTACCGCAACAAACTGAAATAGTTTCCAATTGGAATTAACATGAACAATAGGTATCTTAAGTTTGACATACAAGTTCTCCTGATAAATGTGACAGCGACAAATAGGCAAATGAAAATACTTTTGTACTTGGGCAACACTAATAGTTAAACGATCCTAAACAAAGATGGGTATAGGTTAACTATTTGAAAAGTCTTAAAAAAAATTATTAAACATACCTACAGGCTCAAACCTCAATACCAAAACTAAATAATTTTACCAATAATCTCATCAATCAAAATTTAAATTATTCTGACGGTCTGACCTCTGGCACTTGGTTCACGAATGACTCCGATCTGAAATCGATGACTTTCAACATGCTTCTAACTTTTTCGAAATAACAAAAGCCAATAGATGCCCAACATCCACCTCCTGTGGACACACCTTGTGGGACTCTAACCCAACAACAACAAAAAAAATAATTCTCAGCGGCAGGATTGGCTCGACCAATCATCCCTGTGGTGCCAATTCCTGGCCCACCACTTCTACCCCTCCGTGCCTCTTACATTGGTAGCCACCACTACTTCAAAAGGACACAACATTCTCCAGGCTCATTCAGCATTTACTAAGGGTCGCCTACCCTGCGAACCCAGTCACAACCAGGGCCTCCATGCCCTCACGCTACAGCCCATTCCTCCAGGGTCTGTATTACACTACTCTCTATAGCTTCCTACACTGGCATCATCAACAAATAAATTTCGTTAACAAATAACCACTTAATTGAACCAGGGCCATAGACAAAATCAACAAAAATTATGTAAGTTACTTTTAAACATTATTCGCTATTTAACTTGCTATCTTAATAAAACAAATTCCTGAATCAACATCATAAAATTAGACTCCCCCAAAAAAAAAAATACTTTTCTTTATTCGTTTACAATCTGCCTGTTATTAATAAACTACGAAAGCTGAAATAAAAATTGCATTAAACATCCTAGACAAAAATTAAAAAAAAAGAATTAATGAACATGATAAGAAAAATAAAAATACTTTCACCTTAACATCTGCTATGCTGTAGGCAGCAATCAGCTGGTTGGTCTCGTCTGGTGGAAACAGCAACACCTCGAAACAACAGCTACTGGTGGTGCCATCAGATTCACTCTGATGTGCAGCCAGCAACACCATGCTCTGTCTTCTTAGTCATGAAGTCAGTCACAGGTCACCACTGAACTGAGTACTGTAACACGACTTTCACAAAACCGATAAGAATCAGGCACAAACAAAACAACTCATTAAAAAAAAATTTCTCTGTATCACCAGCTAAATACAAATTTTCGTGTAATTAAAATAAAATTGTAAATAAATAAAAATGCTTTATTACTTGTGTCAACAAATGTATAAGGGACACTGTATTAAAAAAAACTTATTTAAATTTTAATTATGTTGAGAGAACAAATTAAAACATTACATTCCAAGTAGGATAAACAAAATAAATTTAAAAATACTCAATCATAACTGTCCCCACTCACTCTATTATTTAACTTTATTGCTTAAAATACTTTACTCAAAAAACAAATTTAAAAAAAATTAACTCACTTCCATTATCATTAACACAATAAACTTTCTCATAAATTAATTCAATAAAATTTAATTTAATACGTAGGCAGGTACACTAACTCACTCTCCAACAATGATTCACATTTCCCTACTTCCTAACTGTGAGAACAATTCCTTAACTTAACCCAGGGAATTTACCTCCAGAGCAACCAAAAATTTCGCTGTAGTGCCTATCTCCTATAGGCCCACTACACAGGGGACTCTAACCCAACCAATACAATTTCTTGAAGTGGTACACTTATCCCATACGGGATAGCCACTTCCGGTACTACCATGGGGAACTCCTGCCCCAAACTACTAACATCTCAGGGTTCTCCCGACCCTTAACCAGTAGCCAGCCCATCTCCTATGGGTCTGCGCTACAGTCCCTCCTCTCCCAGGGACACCTCAAATTGTCCCAGCTCAGCTCCACTGGCTGGACAATAACAACTCTCATCTCAAAGAAAAAACAAATTATACCTTACTGTTCCCCTGGAGTTCATTCCCTCAACCCATACACATATAAACAAACCTCACACTTTTCTTATAGCTAATCCATTCTACTGTGTACCTCCTACAATTTGAAACGCAAAGTTCAAAAAAAAATTAATTATTATCCAAAAAAAAAAATACTATAATGAAAAATAAATAAAATCTGTTCAAATTATTACTATCAACATTACTAAATTGACTTATAAAAAAAACTGTGCAGTCAATGACGCAAATAAACCAAATCATAAAAAAAACTGTGAAAAACTTATCTGTCTGACGTCCAGCCGGCCGGTAAAAACCGGGCCGGAACGAGTCTTGCCGCGCCGTGCCGAGCCATGTCGCGCCAGGCCGTCCGCCGCTCAAGGTCAGCGCACAGCTGAGAGTCGCGCTCGTCACCGCTCCACGACACATGACTTTCCACGCCCGCAACAAGCACTGTCTACAACATTACTTAACACAAGTTTTAACATCGTTCCTAAACCAAAAAGTCCACACAAACTCTTAGTTCATTAACCAAAATTTAATTATGATAATTTTAAAAATTAATTAAATAATCATTAAACCGACATTAGAATTTACGTAATTAAAATTTAATAAAACCTAATAGATGACCTGAACGACCCAATGACTGACTGACTGACTCACTGACTTAACTTAACTAAACCAAAAACTTTTTATTCATAAAATTTAAACAAAACAACCGTAACGTTAAAACTAAAAATACGTGGAGCAGCAAAACGCAACACATTTGCTGCGTGCCTCCACACGACACTGCTTCCACTGCTCTGGAATAAAACATGATTAAATTTGAAAGAAAAAGAGAAGAAAAAAATAACGCACAACCAACCCTACAAGAGACTACCCGAAGCCTCACACCACTTGTGACGGGACTCCGGCAGACGTCCCGCGTACACCTATACACAACACAATAAATAACCTATAACATTGGGTGGGGGGGGGGGGGGTGGTACTCTAGCTCGTTGGGGTAGGCAGGGTACTCGAGACCAAGTCTTCTCCCTCTACAGGAAGTGTAGGGTATAATTTATGTACTGAAAAGAAACATTATTAATCCATTCAAGCACCGATTTTATTCACTAGGATAATAATTAAACAAATATTTAACAGATTAATAATAAATAATTTAACAAATAGATTCAGGAATAAATAAATACATTAAATACACATTAAAGTGAAGTCAGCCGGCAAACAATTATCGCTACAACAACATGGCCGTTCTCTCGTCGCCGCAGCTCCGCTGAGAAATAGTTTACTTCCCAGTTACCAACAAAAATAATAAATAATAGGGGTGGAATAATACTACATTATTTCTTAAAAGATTAAGTACAGGACGAAGATCGTCCAGCCCGAAGCTTAGTCTCCTTATCCATTACTGCCAATCACTTACCCTCTGACTGGAGACGGAGAAAAGTTGTTTCAAACCCACGTGGACCCGGCTTCCAGAGAGGTCCCCAGGCAAAAAGCCTCGGCCCCTCCCTGGAAGGAGCTTTTAACTACAAAATTAGGCCACCCAAAAAAAAAAAAAAAAACACGAACACCGGGAAAACTTAGCCACCGGGGAAACTGGCTGTCCCCCTTTCCCACAAGGAAAAATGAAAACAAGCGAAGTCGGCTGTTCCTTCTGCTCAGGCGCGAGCGAGTTTCCCCCTCTCCCTCTTGCGCTGCTCGATTGTTTTTTTCAGTCTACGTTTCCAAACTCGGACGCAAGATGGCAACACTAATCAGGACAGAGTCCTTGAAACGAGTACACAAAAGACTCGCGTGGCAGAACAAACAGAACGACAAACAAGAGACTAGCGTGGCGCAGCGGGTTTTTCTGGAACGGCGTGTTGCAACCTCTCAGCGGGCCCTGGCCAGCGACCCGCGAGAATTAGCTAACCACGCAGCCTCGCAAAAGCCCACGGTGCCTGTAAACTAATGTCGCAGCAACCTATATTTCACTACCCGTGTGTAGAAATCAACCGGCCGAGCCTGGAAACGCGCATGTACACCAACACGTAAACCTAACGAGAAACAAAAGTAAAATAAATTTAAGAAAAAAAAGTAATGAAATTTTCAGACCGCGACAATATACTATTGTCATAAATTAAATTTTAAAATTATTTTTAACTTTTTAGTTTGATAATCTTTAAAAGCATGTTTCTTTAGTTTTTTAAACTATATTTATTGTCTACTTTGTTAGTGGCCTTGGATTTTAAAGTTCTGTTATATCATTTAAAGCTCTAGCTTCGCTTGAAGGTCCTTTTACACCGAGCACTATTCATCATTTTCCGTAAAGGGCTTTTAAAAATGTCTTATTTTCGTGTTACCTATGAATTTTATAGTGTAGAAATAACACCTCTGTCCTTTCGATAACGCTGTAGGCATCGAACCTCAGTCCATATTATATTATGCGAGTAATAACACATGTGTCCAGACAGTTTTCATTTCTAAAAATTCTACACCTCATGAAAAAGGGGAAACCATTGCATGATAAAGTTTCTTAGCTGTGTCAAGGCATAGCAACTGACCAGATAGTGTTTTTTTTTTTTGTTTTCATCTCACCTGATTAAAATATACCTACTTTGTTTTTATTTGGTAACATGAATTCGCCGATACAAGGAATCACTGAATTCAATTGTAAATCTTAATAAAAAATTTAGTGATAATTTTCTCACTATTAAAAGAAGCATACGGAGTAGGTAATCCAGCAACACATTGCCATGTTAAATCACGAGCACAGGTATAAAACTGATGGAAGAGTTCCAGAATCCTACTTAGTGAATGTTACATTTATACGATTAATCTATAAAGTATGCATATCATTATACATTTAATAATATGCTGAGCAGGTATCTGGTACATATATAATAATATGAAAAATGATACATATTTTTTATAGGCATATTATTAAATGTATTATGATATGCATAATTTATAGATTAATCGTCTAAATGGAACATTCAACGAGCTATATTTTGTAAGATATCGCTTTGTTTTCTATGTGTGCTCCTGATTCAATGTGACATTAATTTTTGGATTTATCTGTGTGCTTTTGGTTATTCCTGTTAAGAATTTGGCTGGTGTTCCCCGTGTGCACCTGGTTACTGCTGAGAAAATAAATTGCTGCATGCATTTTTATTTCTATATGAATTATGCAAATATATTTGGAGTTTTCTTTAATCTGCGAATAATTTTAACTTATTTTGAACGAATATAATATTAATCAGGGGATATTCAAAAAAATATTCACTATCGATTCGATAACTATGCCTTGAGATGGTTGGAAAAGACTATAATTGAAGACTATTTTCCCTCTATCGAAGCCTTCCTATTGTAACTGTGAGAGAGCATATCCTACATAAACATAAATAATATTTACTTCAACACAACGTGCGTTGGCATATGGTGGAGAAAGCAGAACAACTTCGTTACTAAATAATTGAAAATAGGAAATAGGGTCTCTTTGATGGACTTTCGAAATTTCTTAATTAAATATTGGATTCAAATTAAAACTCTAATTATGCATCTGGTATTATTGGCATGTAATAATATGGTATCTGGTTCCATGATTGCAGTGTTTTCGAAAGGACACACATATAATTTCTGCAGGAAGAACAACACGAGAAAAATTATTGTGTTAAAAGCTCACTGCATGATTTGAGTTGTTTCCGGAGTAGTAGGAAGTTTACACAAAGAGAGGCCGTATAAATTCATGACAGAACTTATAGCACCAAGCCCACTTACAATATAAAGGGAAACGATAGATCTCTTATTCTAAAGAAAACTGTACTGCATGACAAAAATAATCACCCTTATCTTGAGCATAATTATGTCTACAAAACTCTAGACCTTTACAAAGATATTTAATTGAAGGATGCTGAAAATTAAATGATGACTTAAGACACTGGAGGTATCAGAAACCACGAAAAAAAGAATACATTCAAGACAACAAGTAGTTCCCTTGAACTTTGGAAAAACCACAGATATTAAGAAAGGATTTTTCAAGACGATTAATAAGCTTCAACATCAAAACTTTCAAGAATTTCAGAGTAATGTAGATGAAGATGAGAATATGTTTGTCATCGATGATGATACTTATAGTTACGATGATTGCTACAGTGACTTTGGGGCTTGTGTAATGTGCGTCATTTTTAGAAAGTGCTTCCGAATTTGCATCTTTTTTAGAATGTGCTTCCCAATGTGCGTTCTTTAGTCGAATGTTTGTCCTAATGTGTGTCTTTTTTTTAGTATTGTATCCTACTGATATGATTATATCTGCTGAATAGAATGTATGTGAAAATGTACATCATTTTCGTTAAATGTGAGTAGTCTATTCTCTAGTATTGCATAATATTGTGGGATCTTATTGTACAGCAATCTTCGATTGTATCCTACTATATCCTATGTATATATCCTATAGTATCCAGTGATCATTTTCTACTCGTAACTTGTGACCGATCGCGTACTACCGAGTTAATTTTTAACCTAATATTTACATCTATCTCAGTAAATGCGTGTAGTCAAGTCTGCAGTCGGTGCTAAATATATATTAGATAAAATATTATTGTCTTTGTATTTATTGTAAAGCAATTTTTAGGGATTCTTGGTGTTATAGTAATCGTAAAACAAGCTAAGTTGGTTGTTGAAGTCGTGTAGCCTTGTAGACATGTAGACTTGAAGCCTTGAAGCCACTTAACCATTAAGCCGGTTTAAATATATGGTTTATATAAGTTTATAGAATAATAATAGTAACACATTAAATTAAAGGTATTAAAATTGCCTCTTGTTGTGACTTAAATAGTAAAGCAAATGGTTCTTATTTTTGACTCGCATATTAATTCCAGCGGCCCTTAGTATAAAAGTGAAAATAGATCGACGAGACTCTCAGTACGTTACTGGCTTTACAGGTTTGAGGATTATCTATTTTGACTCAAATGATAAATAATTTAATTAACTGGCTATTTTTGAGAACTTGACGGCATTTTTGCCATCTTAATGCCGAATTCAACTCAAGTTGTACTATCGTTGTCTGGGACCCTGGTGGCAGCGACGACGATGGCTACGCAGATAACATTGTCATTGTTGACAACAATTATGAATACCTTCAATGAATTTGTACCATCGGCTGTGGAGATCTCGACAGTGACGAAGCAGATTATGATGACAGCGATGCCACGAACCTTAAGACTTCAGTGGTTGGTGATTCGTCAAAAACCCTTGGGCATCACTGTCGTTACTGTAACATGATTTTTTCTAATGTTAGAAAAGCTCATTGACACCGAAAGAGAATATTATTTAATAATCTGCATCGCATTATATTTAAATGGCATAAATGTCGCAGGGTGTTTGCAAGAAACAATTTAATAACCTGCAAATAAAGTGATTTTCCCATCGAAAGGTTGCGACTGCCATTGAAAATGAAACATAAATATGAATTTCTATGTAAGAATTCATCCAGGATTATATAAAATAGACATTCCTGTAAATTTTGTGAAACTAGCGCTCCTGGTAGCAAGTATTAAAAAAAAAATTCAGTTTCAAACAGTTTATTATTTTTTTTCCATAAATTAATAATATACGTAACTCAGAATAAGTTGCGTTTTTTAAAATACCTGTTTTTAAATCTCATTCAGGAAATTCGCTTGATAGCCTTCGGACAAAGGCGTATGATTTCCAACTCAGAGATCCGAGCTGTCATGTTTCGAATCACGTCGCTTCAAATTTATATTTTGTAAAAAAATTAAATTTAATATTTTGATAAGAACCATAACAGCATTGGTAGGTAATGGAACATCGAACTTATGTGAATGAGACAGTGCTCTCTAAGAAAAAATGGCGGAAAACACGATGGAATTTTCCGGATAGCGGTCTTAAACTGAACAAAAAAGATAGCGGCAATGACATTATCCAAGAGGTGGCCTCCAGAAAATGAAAACATTATGGCGGAGATAAAGTCAGAAAAAAAGTGGCTGAGATGTCAACCAAAAATGGCGGACTGGACTTCATAATTAAAAATGGCGGAATGTTTTAAACCAAAGATGGTGGACGTGTCATCATATTCCAAAATGGCGGGTAAAAATTCTTGCTAGGGTCGAGGCAAGTTTATACAAGATGGCCTTGAAGCTAGGTGGAAGTGGGATGTAACTTCAACAGGTTAAGTGGGAACCAATGGTGTACCATTCCAGTATGATACAACAGCAGTTGTAAAAATGTTGTTATATTAGAAAAAAAAATGAAAGTAGAAAAAAATATATTTTATTCATTAAACAAAAATGATAATGTATTAAGGTACAAATAGATATAACAAATGTGCAGACAACACCCATTAATCGTTATGGTTTTTACAAACATGAGTATAAAACAGATGCATGAAAAGAGAGCATCATGAACAATTTGCGCAATGAAAATGCGCCTGACGTAACACGTATTTAAGTACTGCGCATAAGGAAAATTCTTTTAATTAATGTACATTCAAAAGACCTTAGCAAGCAGACAAGAGTCATATAAAAGTCCCACGCAGAGCAAATTCGTTATCAAGCAATTAAGTATAAATATTAAGGCTTTAAATTATGCATTACGTTTACACGCAACATAAGTTTTCATGGCAAATTTAAATGGGAATCGCGAACCCCAGCTAAAAGACATTAAAACAAAAAATATTACGACAGGGAGGAAGCCCACTGCGCAAAACAAATAATCAAGCAAACACTCATGTAAATTAAGGTCGGTGATAAATGGAACATCCAACAAAATTAAACAGACCATTAATGCCCGCGGAAATTACAAGGCAGAGATCCATAGTGGATTTAAAGCGAAGCCTCTAACATAACTAATCAACCATGAGCATAAGTAGCGCGGCCTCCTCCCAGCGGACTGCCTACGAGCGAGAGTGACTGAAGACAGTGCCGGCCTAAGCAAACTCGCGGCCTTATATACAGGCGAACTGTCTTTCGAGAACAATAGAGAAAAGCGGCGGAGGGGAAGGTTCGAGAAACGAGGAGAAGGGAAGACGGGAAGCCTCGGGAAAGGAGGGGAAGTGCGGAGGGGAAGGCTGGGGCAAGGTGGAGAGGGGGAAAGGATGGAGGGGAAGGGAGCGCTCTGCTAGCCCGGGAGGCGGCAACTGCTGCAACCCCCCCCCCCCTTAAGTGGCCCTACCCTGAGAGCATAAGATCACGAAGTCGAAGAACAATGCGAAGCCACGCAAGCTGCAAAAACATGGATGCTGGCTCGCAGCTCGAGCCGAAACGTTGACGAGTCCAGAAGCGGGGCAGAAGACGCCATCAGTGTCGTTTGGTGCAGGGAATCCGCGAGTCTCAACCACCCAGGCCTAGGTGGGATTCCAGCGGAACCCGCCGTAGACCGAAGTGCCGAGGCAGGCAATCCAGAGCGGCAATCGTCGTAGATGAGGGATCACCTCTGATGGGCTCTGTAGCATCCGAGCGCTCACAGGAGCGCGAAGGCGTTCAAACTGGAGACTGCCGGCGCTCAACAGGGCACCTCAACAGGGGGGCCTGCATCCGGGCGCCGCGAAGGAGCCATGCCATCAGGCAAGAAGTCGAAGCGAAGATTGCTCTCAGGGGGACACGTCCCGGCGGGGGGAGGCGAAGACGACGACGACGCCCTGAAGAGACGTCTCTCCTCGAGGCGAAGAAGCAGGCTGGTGAAGATCGTAGAGATGCGGGGCCGGCAGAGCGAGGGTAGGGGAGAAGAGGGTGGCGCGCCAAACTAAAAAGGAGAGAAAAAAAAAAGGGAGAGCCGCAACAGCAAACACAACAAACAAACAAACAACACTAAAACTTAATAATAAAACAGTTATCTAAACGCAAGCCTTATAAACACTCTCAAGTAACAATAGCAAAATACTTTAACTCACAAAGGCCTTGACTTGACTCACATGAGCCTTCTTAAACTTATGTTTAAACTTACATGATTTAAGTAACAAGGTATTAGCTGCCAAAATCCTATGCACACTATAAGGTCCTTCATAGGGAGGCAAAAGTTTCACATTTAATTTACTGGCCAAAGAAGGGAGGGTGAAGCTGCGACAGAGAACAAGGTCTCCGACTTTGTAACCATGAGGGGATCTGGATTTGTTATAAGATTCAGCGACAGCCTGACGGGCCTTACGTAAATTGCAAGCTACCGAGTCGAGCACACTGTCAAGGCCCGAGGCATCGAGGGCGGAGTCGAGAGGGGGAAGGCCCCACTGGTTAAGTAAGGGATGAGTGAGCTCACGCCCAAGGAAGGGAAGAGAGGGAGGAAATCCAGAGGAGGAATGAGTAGCAGAGTTCAAACCCACGTTAATATAATCCAAATCGGAATCCCAAAGAGTTTGGTCAGAACGATAGAAGGATATAAGGATGCTCTTCAAAACCTTATTTACTCGTTCGACCATGTTACCCTGAGGAAAGTAAGCAGAGCTATAGATGGGTTTCACAGCCCATTCAAAAAGAAAATCACTGTAAACAGAAGATCTGAAATAAGGAGCATTGTCAGAAACCATGATACAAGGGGGACCAAATAATTTAAACACCTGTTCTCTAAGAACCCTAACGATCGTAGCAGCCTTCATGTTTTTGAGAGGAAGGAGAATGACAAATTTCGAAAAAATGTCCAGAACCACTAGTAAACAGATATTTCCCTTTTTGGACCGGGTAAGAGGCCCAAATATGTCAATATGTAAAGCGTGCCAAGGAGCAACAGGAGGATCGGCGGCATAGAGCCCTACCTTGGAGTTGTGAGGGGGCTTTGATACTTGACAGTCTACACAAGAGCGAACATAGCTACGAACATCGCTCAGTAACTCGGGCCAGAATAAATGCGCGGAAATCCTGCGCTGGGTTTTCTCAATACCCAAATGGCCACCGAGAAGTGAAGAATGAATATAAGCCAATACCATGGCCCTTAAGACGGCTGGAACGACTGCCTTGCGAGCTCTACCTGAAGTTCCAGTAAAGTAAAGTAAACCCTGTTCTTCAATATAAGGCACAGGCCTTTTGTGATGAAGATCTCTACGAATCTCCTGGCAAAAAGGGTCATTGCTCTGACATTCTCTAATATTTAAGTATGACTCTGGAAAAATTTTACAAACAGAGAGGAATTCAGTTCTCTCAGAATAGTCCTCATCAACAGGCTCAAACTCATCAGTACAAAACATACGGGAAAGAGAATCAGCAATAATGTTTTCTCTACCTGGTATGTGATGAATGGAAAATCGGAACCGCGACAACCGAAGGATCCAGCGACCCAACTTACCCAGCTGGTGTGGGTGGTTAAATAGCCAACTAAGGGCTTGGTTGTCGGTAAATAGGTCAAACTCGTTAGCATCCAAATAATTTTCGAATTTTTCAAGAGCAAAGAGGCACCCAAGGGCCTCCTTCTCGTACACACCCAGGCGCTGCTCGGATTCCGAAAGAGAACGGCTTGCAAAGGCGATGGGTCTGATCTTACCCTCTTCCAAATGACCTAAAACTGCTCCAAGGGCGATAGAAGAGGCGTCAACCTGAACTGCGAAGCGTCTACTGAAATCGGGTAAAATAAGAACTGGATGAGAGGCCATACAAGTCTTCAAGGCCTGAAAAGATTTTTCTTGTTCAGGACCCCACTCAAAAGCTACATTCTTTTTTCGAAGGTGATTTAAAGGAGCACTTAGAGAAGCAAAATTATGAATAAATCTGGAAAAGTAACCCAGCATGCCTAAAAAACGCTGAACTCCCTTAATGTTGATAGGCTTAGGAAACTGTACAATGGGTGCAATTTTATCTGGATCCATGAGGAGGCTTTCCTGAGAAATGACATAGCCAAGGAATTTTACTGACGTCTTTGCCAAAATGACCTTATTAGGGTTAACAGTCAGATGAGCAGCTCGTAAACGAGTAAGAACTTCTGTTAAGTGGGCAATGTGATCGTCAAGAGTATCGCTATACACAATAATATCATTGACATAATTAAACACAAATTTATACTTAAGGTCCTTTAGTACATGGTCCAAAACACGACTCATGGCCTGACTGCCAAAATTAACCCCCATGGGTATGCGATTAAATTCAAAATGGCCAAACGGGGTGGAAAAGGCGGTATATTTACGACAAGAAGGATCCAGGAGGCATTGATGGAAGCTTTGATTTAAATCAATAATTGAAAACACCTTGGCCTTGCCTAAGTGCTGCAAGGCACTTTCTACAGTAGGGAGGGGATAAACATCCTCCATGGCTATTTTACGATTCAAGGGAATGTAGTTGTGAACCATTCGCCAATTAACCCCGTCCTTCTTACGCACTAGGAAGGTGGGAGTGCTAAAATCAGAAGTGGAAGGAGAAATAACACCAGCAGACAAGAGCTTATCTACGATATCATGCATGGCCTGAAGTTTAGGAGGGGAAACCTTGTGATATTTACTGCGAACCGGAATTTCATCCTTCAAGTAAAACTTGTAGGGCAAAATGTCGCAGCGTCCGATTTTAGGAGAAATGACATCGGAAAATCTATGCACAAGGTTGGCAACAGCTTGCTTCTGTAGAGAGTCGTTACTATCACGACATTCAAAAATGACAGGCTTAGAAGAGTCGAAAGTTAAAGGGATTTTGACAGTAGGTGCGAATCCAAAAGAAAGCTCATGAAGACCAAAATTTAAAACTGCTTTAGTCTTGCCCAAAAAATCTAAACCCAAAATAAATTCAGGGTGTAAATCAGAAATGACAGCGAATTTCCAGTTCCAGGAAAAATGTTTAATCTTTAAATGTAAAGTGACTGACTTGTTAGATCGAATGCATTCACCATTTGCAACACAAATATTAACTGGATCATTGCAATACACATGTGAAGCAATAGTAGGAAACATTTTAATTAAATTCTGCAAAAAACCTTCGCTAATAACCGAATGGGTGGCGCCAGTGTCAACTAGAGCCGGAAAAGAATGCTCCTGAATATGAATTGGAAGAAAATGCAAATAGACTGGCACAGAGGATTTTTTAATAAACCGACAGAAACGACCTCTCTTACGTCCCGTCAGACGGAGTTTCCCGGACACTTAGCCCGGTAATGCCCTGTTCCCTTACAGGAAAAACATTTCCGGTCATTGTGCGGTATGAATGGCTGACCGCAGTCTTTAGAAATATGTCCAAAAATGCAACAGTTTGCACAGCGAGTGCGTACATTTCTTTGATCGCACTGTACATGACCTGTGGCTTTAAGAGCGGAGGCGGCAGCAAGGTGGACGGGAGCACTTACACGAGGCGAGGAGAATGCGCCCGCTGCCGGCGCGCTAATGCGTTCAGTGTTGTGTGACTGAGTGTGTTGCCGGAATGCACCCCGACTAGGATTTGATGGGCGATAAGAATGACATACCCTATCATTTGCCTCTGAGCGAAATGTGGGTAACGAGCGAACCTCGCACTTACAGTCGCGAGGTTGCCACTTACTATCAGTGTCACGACGTGATGGAAATTCCGTCTCGTATTTAGAGACGGCTAACAAACGGGCCTCTATTTCACTGCCCCAGGCTCGTAAAGAATCAAGGGTGGAAGGAGGAGTTAACATGCTAGCAAGACTGAGAACACGAGGGGCAAAGTTACCTAAGACGAGCTGAACTAATTCCGCCTCGGGGGTATCAAGTTCCAACACATCCGCGTACGAAAGTACCGAATCAATGTACTGAGTCACCGACTCATCAGGGCGCTGAAAGCGAAAGACTAAGTCTCTCTTGCTGGCGTCCAACACCCGGGGGGGGGGGGGGGCAAACTCCCCTCAGCACGGATAACTTAAATGTGTAAAAATCCGACTTTTGCACAATAGCCTCAGTTAGCCTATTCACAAATATACCAGAACACTTAGTTAAGAGCGCCTTCATCAACGCCTCAGAAGGAACCAGGTTCAGCTTAATGAGGCGCTCAGCCTCATGAAAAAATTCAAGAACACGCTTAGGCTCACTGCTGTCAAGAGCGGGCATACACTTCAAAGAGGAAAAGAACAACTTTTGAGAAAAGGAATGAGTGGGAGCAGGACTTACTTCCAGTGAGGCTTCCACCTCGCCCCTTACAGGTGTGACGTCACTGCTGTCACGCATAAACCGAACGAGTCGGGCACGCAAGGTCGTGACAGTGTCGCCCGACTCGGCAGGCAGTTGATTTTCTTCACAGTACCGGACAAGTTCATCCCGGTGCAGCTGATAGATCCATGTGACTCCAGGGCGGCTCATGGTAACAGAGAACAAACAACAAAGTAACAACTGCCGAAGCAGAGTTGCGCAGATGTTGAAGCTAGGTGGAAGTGGGATGTAACTTCAACAGGTTAAGTGGGAACCAATGGTGTACCATTCTAGTATGATACAACAGCAGTTGTAAAAATGTTGTTATATTAGAAAAAAAAATGAAAGTAGAAAAAAATATATTTTATTCATTAAACAAAAATGATAATGTATTAAGGTACAAATAGATATAACAAATGTGCAGACAACACCCATTAATCGTTATGGTTTTTACAAACATGAGTATAAAACAGATGCTTGAAAAGAGAGCATCATGAACAATTTGCGCAATGAAAATGCGCCTGACGTAACACGTATTTAAGTACTGCGCATAAGGAAAATTCTTTTAATTAATGTACATTCAAAAGACCTTAGCAAGCAGACAAGAGTCATATAAAAGTCCCACGCAGAGCAAATTCGTTATCAAGCAATTAAGTATAAATATTAAGGCTTTAAATTATGCATTACGTTTACACGCAACATAAGTTTTCATGGCAAATTTAAATGGGAATCGCGAACCCCAGCTAAAAGACATTAAAACAAAAAATATTACGACAGGGAGGAAGCCCACTGCGCAAAACAAATAATCAAGCAAACACTCATGTAAATTAAGGTCGGTGATAAATGGAACATCCAACAAAATTAAACAGACCATTAATGCCCGCGGAAATTACAAGGCAGAGATCCATAGTGGATTTAAAGCGAAGCCTCTAACATAACTAATCAACCATGAGCATAAGTAGCGCGGCCTCCTCCCAGCGGACTGCCTACGAGCGAGAGTGACTGAAGACAGTGCCGGCCTAAGCAAACTCGCGGCCTTATATACAGGCGAACTGTCTTTCGAGAACAATAGAGAAAAGCGGCGGAGGGGAAGGTTCGAGAAACGAGGAGAAGGGAAGACGGGAAGCCTCGGGAAAGGAGGGGAAGTGCGGAGGGGAAGGCTGGGGCAAGGTGGAGAAGGGGAAAGGATGGAGGGGAAGGGAGCGCTCTGCTAGCCCGGGAGGCGGCAACTGCTGCAGCCTCCATGACTTAACAATTCAAGATTACTATCAGGGTTACTGATCTGCTCAATGCTCCATAGTCTGAAGCCTGACCCAGACTTATCATTTTCTTCCTAATAATATTTAATATTTTTTTCAAATTAAATTTTTAAAAAATGTTTGTTTTAAATTTGTATCTGCATCTCTTCAGTTTTTTTTTTGTCGCTAGTCCGGGGTTCTGTAAGTAGTCTATTCGTAAGCTAGTAGATTCTTAATTGGACCAGATATATTCGGTCATTGTAGGATAAATTATTCTTTTTTACTAGGTTTGTGTACAAGAAACTATACTTTTACGCATTTAAGAGAGGATTGATTACGTGTGGTAATGATATGTAGTTGTTTAGTCGGCTCTACACGAAAGCAACATTACGGTTTAAAAAATATATTTTAAAATATCAGCATTTAAATAACATTATTTTTTGGATGAATATTTTTGTAATGTATAAATTAAAATATTTAAAGGCCTAACATTTAACATATAACATTAGTCATGGATTAAAATTACTATCTTTTTTGCTTGAAACATTCTAATATATATCCATTATTTAACTGTTATACACGTAAGTAATGCATTTGTTTTAGTACTGAAAAAATACATTTATGCTTTATTTATCTTAAAATTATTTGATACAGAGAAACACCAAAAATTACATAATAAACAAAAGTTGGAATGTGTTTTAAATGTAACAACATAGGTGAAAACACAAACACTACCATACAAACTTACACTTGCATACAAAAAATATTTTAATTAATAATTACTACATTATTACAATTTAATTATTTTGTTATATTTTTATTTAAATTATTATATTTTATTATTTAAATAAACTATATTTTGGTATTATTTTAGTGGGTGACATTGGAAGCCATTGTTGTAATGTGCGCGCTGTATCACCCTATATTGTCATATAAAAACCCGCAGTGCAGATGCTGCGAGAGGACTCCCCGCAGCCTCGGTACAGAGAAAGGCTCTATATCTGATTGCAGCGAGGCGCGATGCGGAGAGCTACCAGCACTAAGGAGGCCGTGGTGGCACACAGGAGATGTCGGTGGAGTTGGGACGAGTAGAGCTGTGTGGAGAGGCGTGAGCCGGGAAGGGAGGGAGCCGGAAGCCGAGCAGCGTTGCGCCAAGGAAGCAACATGTGAGCCAGCAGCCAGCAAGGCGCGAGCGAGATAACGTCTGCCATGCCTCTCTCGCACCCGCGTGTTTCCGCGAGGATCCCCGGCGAGTTGAAAATGGGCGAACTTTCCCTAGGCGACTGCAAGGCGTTCGACGCCGTACACTTGTGACAGTGGTACACTAATGCTCCATGTCGTCCGCGCACGAGGCCGACATTGTCCTGCGAGTAGCCATCGAAACTGTCTAACTTAGCTGATATAACAAAGTGTATGTGTGCAAATGTTCCACATAAGTCGTTTTTTTTTCAGATATTAAAATTAACTAATAATTTTTAACGGTAAACACCAAAAAAACATCAGTCACGCAAGTAAGTATATAAAAGCCTGACTGAGGACAGGCTTCAGTCTGTGGTGGTGGTGGTGACAATGAATGTCATGTTGGATTGTGACATAACAGTGGCCATCTTGGATGTCTTTGACCATGACTTGTTACTTTTAACTTAAAAAATTTCTGAAATTTTCCAAAAAAAAAAACTCAAAATGTGTCAAAATTGGCCAATACATCACCAAAATCCGGAAAAATTAACAGTTTTTTTTTTTTAAATAATTTCTCCAAAAAATCTAAAAAATTCGGAATATTAAAATTTATTTATTTTGAGGGAATAATTCCTGATTAGAGAGAATATTTCCCATTTTATTCCTCAAAATTTACGACTTGAAAATCCCCAAAAGCGGCTTAAGAGTCCTAAAGGCAAGCTGCCATAAAACGCTGAAGTCATGACCTCGACAATTAAATGTCATGGCTACCATTTTGAGTTATTACGTAAACGTTGAGATTTTCTTTTCAGCCGCCATATTGAAAATCTTTATATTTTATTTAAGGATATCAGGTAAAAATTTAAAATTAATTATATATATTTAATAAAAATGTAAATAAAAACTTCTGACATATTTTATTATGATGTCACGGCATTAACCTTAAAAATTTGTATATTTATGGTAGAAAAAAGGAAAAATTTAAAATTTAATAAAAAATTATTAAATTAAATTTTTATTAAAAACATTCTACCATTTTGAAATTATGATTTAATATCAACCGTTTTGGAAATTCGTAATTAATATTTAGCAGGTATTCGGGAAAATTTAAAATGATTATACTTAAACAATTATCTAATATAATATTAATAAAATATATAAAATAATTATCTCCCGATTCCGTATTTATCATCGACACCACAAACAATAGAGGAGAATTCAACAAGTGTGGTTCCACCAGTAGAAGCAAAATTAATGCCTGCAGTGCTGGCTGCAGAGGAAACCACGATAAACGACGTTTCGCCCTCAATGGAGACTTCAATGCTTCGTCAACAACTATCAAGCATCGATGTTGTTACTGTGAAAAGATATTTTCGATATACAGCAATGCTCGACGACACAAGAAAAGAGAATGTGCTAATAATCCTCAACGCAAAATGTTTGGGTGTGAGAAATGCCATGAGCAGTTTGTCAGAAAATATAATATCAAAAGATACTTAAAGACATGCAGAAGTATGGTGCACGGCTGAAAATAAAGGTTTCGCGGCAACAACGATGCATCGATGTGCATAAGAGTACACTGGGAATTGGTACAACTGCAGCAACATCATCATCTGGTTTGGATCTAAAGGTTCGTCTTTATCGACTAGACAAACTTGCGCTTACTGTAATAGGTCGTTCACATTTTCCCATGATGCAGGAAGACATGAGTGGGGTAAATGCATGAAGAATCCATCTCGTATGAAGTTTCGCTGTGATGAGTGTCATGTGTAGTTTACTCGTGTTGAAAGTTTGAGACGATTAGCGAAAAACTGTAAAGGTGAAATCCATGTGCCTACTGTAGAACTACTTGTAGACATTTTGAGTCTTCGGTTCAGGTTGAAGACCTGTATACATACAAGCACAGAAACATATGTTCAGCAACCAATTGCGAGATGCCTGATCATGACACTATACACACGACTTTGCTTAGTGCATTACACATAAATGATAACGTTTTTCACTTGGTTAAAGCCTACTATTATCTAAATACGTTTAGTGAGTCGAAAAACTTAAGCACTTTCCTTTACGATATCAGGCAGAACATTATCAATCAGCTTTCTGATAAAGTAGCTACATATAGACCTTTAACATATAACTTGTTGTTGGACTGCGTTTATGGTAAACCGTATCCGTTCGCGGACAAAAAGAAGAGATTTTTAAAGACAGTGAATTTTTTTATTTACTACTTCCACTGTGTTAAGCAGTCTGTTAATCACATATTCCAGAAACTCAGTTGGGAAGTAAAGGACTATGTAGGAAAAGGATCTGACTGGTCTCTGTTTTTGGTTAGGTACCCATTTAGGCTGAGAATAAGTCAGTGCACGTGAATGCAGAACTTAATGATTGTAAGTTTGCTTAGGTACTTTCACAGCGTTTCTCTAGTAAAGTAGAATTTATGTAAACAATTTTTTTTTAATTTTTGTTGTTTTATTCCTCGACTATGTATTTATTTTGGTAATTTATATTAAAAAATATTTTGTATCAACCAAGGATACAGGCAAGGATAGTAACCAATGGATTTAACCGGTAAAATAATGAGTGATATTTTTGATGAATTATGAAATTTTTCCCAAATTTCTAGTTAAATAATTACGAATTTCCAAGATAGCACCCAAGTTTCAAGATGGCAGGCGTCACATTATTAAATTATTACTGCATTTTAGCAGGTAAAAATTAAAATAACACGGTGGTAGTGCACTCTAGCAGACGAAAACAATAGCAGCCTCAGAAAAACGAAAACAAAATGGCGGCGTATAGCAACTAAAAAAAGATGGAGAACTTGATGCCATACGAGCTGTCGATATATACCTTGGCAATAATGGTGGGAGTTCAGTCTGCCTGATACTTCTATGGAGGAATTATAGTGGCTATTTTTATTTTCACCCACACCGGGTTCGAATCGAGGACTTCATGACCTAAGTGCTATTATAAAAATTATTATATTATGAAATTAATAAATAAATAGTTTTATAATTTTCAAAATTTTTTTAAATTCTAGCTAAATAATAATTATTTTTCAAGATGGCAGACATGGCATAATTTTAAAATGATGGAATGTTTTTTATTTAAATTTTCTTTAATTGATTTGATTATTTATTAAAAATATTTCTCGATTTCATAGCACAAAAAATATTAGTTTTAAAGTTTGGCAGCCATGGCATCGTAATCAAAGATGTTTGAATGATTTTTTTATTATTTTTTTTTTAATTTTATAATATTTTTTTACCTTATTTGGCAGCATAAAAAATACAAATTCTCAAGATGACTACCATAAAAAAATAACAACTCTTATGTGACAATTCAAAATGGCGGCCATGACAACCTTATTGTCAAGGTCAAGACTTCCGCGTCTTATAGCAGCTTGCTTTTAGGACTCTTAGCCGCTTTTAGGGATTTTCAAGACGTTGTCATTTCTCAGGACTAAAACAGGAATTTTTCCCGCTAAACGGGATTTTTTCCCTCAAAATAGCGGACATTTTTTTCCTCAGATTTATTGAGTTTTTTGTTGGAATGTTTTTCATAAAATTGGAAACATCAATGCTTTTTGGCGAATTTTGGCAAATTTTGACTACTCTTTGACCAAATTTGCCCAATTTTGAAGGTCAAGGTACAGGGTTTAGGTCAAGGTCATCCAATATGGCCACCGTGACGTCACAATCCAAGATGGTGGACATTGGCACTGCCATCACAGCTGCAGCATGTCCTCGGTCCGGCTATTATATACTACATCCGCACACTGCTTGTGATGTGCTAGCGTCCTCCAAGGCTCACCTGTCGACAGTCATGCTGGAAGATAAGCCGTTCCTGTCGGGATCGCAGGTTCCAATTCGTCGGCAACGCGCGAGGCTTTCGCGCGGCGGGTAACGACCTCGCTCGCTTATTCACAGCCCGCACTTGCCCGCGTTATTGTCGGCTTCGTGAAGGCGGCGACCAGCCCTGCCGCGGGCGAGACCGCACAGGCGGGCTCTGCAAACTTACACATGCATAGAATAACAAAAACTATAACTTTCGATGTGCGCGCAGACGTAAAATAATGATGTTCGACGTGAACTAAAAATAATACATTATGTGGCGCATGCTCATTTGCGGTGTTAAAACACCAAATGGCAAATGCAACACACTATAAAGCTGAGCGTAGTGAAATAAGTTAATATATTAATGTAGTCTCTGTATCACAATGCTCAGATACAATCCTGAAAAACTTAATTTACCGAAATTGCCTAATATTGTTATGAAGAAAAGTTAATACTTAACTGAAAGTATTAATTCGTTTTTTAAATAAAAGTCCCACAAATCTTAAAATTTACATACATGTATTTCTTTTAGTCACAAAAATAACATTGTTTTTTGAAAGTGTATGATATTGGCTGATGCACATGGGTATTGTACCATTTATCATGACCTTGACATTGAAAAATCTCTAAAAATTGTAAATATCTTTCCTTGTAAATTAATTGAAGTTTTATTTACAGTATTTAATTATAGTTGTTTTAATCAAATCAAAATAACTGTTCAAATTATTTATAAATAAACAATAACGACCAAACTTTAATGACCATGGAAATCGTCTTTGAAATTTAAATAAACTATTTTGGCATTATTCCTTTTAAAACATGATATTGGTGGAATCAATAATTTTATTTTTTAGCCATTTTAATGTCTCTGGAATTATTTTATTTGTTTTCTATATCAAAACAGGTATTTTGATTGGAAAACATGTGAGATTTTCTTTTCTCTGTAAATAAATAACATGCAGGTGCGTGGCTTCTAAGCTCGTTAAAATAAAAATTCACAAACAGAGGGATAGGTAATTTGTAGAGCCAAAAATATTTTAAACAAATATATTGAAAAAATATAAAATATTTTAATTCCCTAGTGTTTATACCTTCAGATGAATATAAGAAAAAATGGGGGTATGTATAAGCTCTAATATGATACATGACCCTACATAATATGTCAGTAAAAATATTAAAAATTCTAATGAATTTTTTTATTTCTGTTTTCAGCATAAGAAACGCAGCAATGTAGCATTGCTTCACCAACACTTGCCCGAAAGTAGGCACTGCGGTGCTCAATATTCCCTCTTTTCTTCACTGCCATCGACCTACCCTCCAATACTCCGCTAGCGAGGTGCTCACTCCTTAATGTTACCATTTTTAACTGTTTTATAAGTCATTGCGTCAACCCACCCTACTGGCTGAAAAGAATTTTCACCACAAAAAATAAAAATTTAGGAATTCTAAAAGCCGATCATCAATTCATGTATATAGTTTATATAGTATCTTAAATACCCAAATTTGACACATTTTTGCTTGTGTAATTAATAGCATATATTTCGTTGATTAAATGCGCCTTTGTAAACAGTACTTCCGAGTAAAAACCTAGGGCATCGCTGCCTTGTGTTTCAGTAGAGGACGGTACTTATGAAGCCTCCACATGATCTCATGCTTTTTTAAAGTTCTTGCAAGAAAATGTGGAATAATGATACATTATTGGGTAACATGTAACCTATGTTCTGAACTACGAATAGCAGTGCGTATTTTCTCAGTTCTTTCTGTAAATGCACAGAGACGTTTGATCAAGCCGTGCTTTTAGCCATTATCGCTATTTTTTTTATTTAATTTTATAAATTATATAAAAAAATAAACATCCCCATGAATGGCACATTATTAATACATATAAACAGTACTGTCCTTGACTTACAGGCAACGCATAGCCTAAACCGGTGGATCTATGTAATCGATATTTGGATGAAACGTAGGTACCTTGATTACCCTAGGGATGCACTAACGATGGATTTTTAACGTTGCATCCCTAAAGGAGTGAAAATTGTTGGTAAAGTTGGGATTGTAGTTTGAACATATGAAAGTTCTTCATGTACGACAAAAATTGTAATGACACAACTTTATTGTTTAAAACATACGTAAACGTTTGAATTATAGTTGTGGCTAAAACTAATATTAACTTTTCTTAAATAATAAATCAATCAATTTTTATTCAATTGATTCTGAGATTGCACACATCAAGTTTAAGAAAGCTCGAAATGGGCACAATTAAATAACAAAATGAAAGAATTATGTTAAATAAATCAAATACGACATAATTATTAAGGATTTCTTGGTCATTTTACATGATGGAATAATCTTTAATATATGTTAAACCTTATAAACCAATAGAAAACATGCACAAAATATATTTTAGTTCCAATGAAACGAAGTTGGTTACTTAGTACCTCAGCCATTAATAATTATATAAGTTCAAGAAAACAAATTAAATGAGATAAACCATCCAAATTTCAATTTCAAAATAATAAATTAACATAAACACTATTTCATTACAAATGTTGAAGACAATACTGTACATGTATAAATGTAGAAATATCAGTACCTAACGTTTTAAAAAAAAATGAAATTACTCTATATTATGACTGTTTAAGTTTACCTAATATATTCCAGGTTAGATAAACTGTCAAAACGTTTCATTTAGAATGAAGATACTTATGGTAGTCCAATAATCTTTATAAAAGTGATTAAATATGGTTTTATGTAGATACAGTTGGGCCCACCATCTTCCTGTGAAAATTTCATCGCATTGTGTGCGTGCTTTAAAAAAAATCATCTTATCATTTTTTATAACGCATTTACAGATGTATAATTAAAAAATGTGGTATTAATGTGGATATTTTTGCATATAAATCAATAAAATTTGTTTTTACTAGTGTGCTACAGATATTTATTTGTTTTAAACTGTTAGTATAAACTTTTAAATATGTAGTTCACTGCAATTATAAGGTTTTTAGCAAATATTGCTTATACTACAAAAAGGTATATTCCTCTTTTCTTGTAATGCAACGGCGTATGTTGCATAAGTTCTCTTAATATTCGTTATTAGAAGGGGGTCGTAAATGAATAGGCCATCATCTCTTCATCACATCAACGGCTCGGGGAGGGACTGTCCCATCGTCACACGCTAGGTCCCCTTGTGACAAGAGGTGAAGTGCCTCGCTGTCACGCCTGAGACGTAGGCAACCGGGCTTGCGTCGCTGTTCGACAGGACTGCGTGCGGCTGGCGTAATGAAGGTAATTGCCGGGATCGCAGCTGACGTGTGACGGTGGACGCCTGTCTGAAACACAGACACCCTCGACCAGCGCGCCCTTGTTACTGTTTCGGCACTGTTTCTGCTGTTCTGCAGGAGTGAGCTTCAAAGTGAATTGGGGCAATGCCGATCAAACAATTTTGAAAAAGGAGAAAAACGTAAGTCATTTGAAATTTATTTATATAAAGAGTAAAAATATTATTCCTCATATGGCAAGACATTTTTTTAAAGTTTCAATAACTTAAATATAGGGACTCCGTTTCTCTAAAATGACAGTCTTGTGTAGTAAATTTAATTTTTTACTACTCAAATGAATGTTAAGAAAATATTGTTCAAACAGTGAAATTTCATTGATTATAAACGCTATTATGTTTTAAATTATCAAGAGTCTAGGAATAAAATAATGAGTGACCATTGTTACATAAAACTGTGATAACTGAATTTAGAACTGCTTGAAGTGTGTAGAATCCCACAAAAGTTACGCATTGCGAATATAAAAAGTGTGAAGATTCGCTTTTATGAGCAGTTAAAGTTTTGTTTTGGTGGAAATATTATATAAGAGTACCAGGATTAAAATATGAGAGGCAATGGAAGTTATGATCTTTGGTCAAGGCGTTTTAACCGCTCATGCGTGTTTTCACTACAGCGTTGTTGCAGAATATGTTATTTCACTACTGGGATACAAAACCATTACTTAAAGTTTGGATGGTTAATAATAGGTCCCATGTTGGTTATTTGTATGGAGAGAAATCAACAACAAAAATATTTTTAATTAAAACTTGTGCCCTGTTTTAAGTATTATTACTTCAAAAAATAACTCTACATCTCAATAGTGTATTACAAAAACCAGTTCTACCGATACTAATTGTGCTTGTTACTGTTATCCCCACTACCATGGCTTCTGTGAATGCATTCGCCGACTTCTTGGATTTGTCTTCCAGCGATAAGTCATACAAACATGTTTTAACTGTTAGCAGATATGTTAACGCTGATCAGTATGTGTTAAAAGCTTATGAGTATTCATTATGATTTTGGAAGCCTCAGCATGCAGAAGTTTCATCCTGCTAATCCATACGTTACTGTGAAACCAGCTTTATTCCATGTTATCTACTTTTTTTGGAGCAGCGGATACTTAAAACGCTACATGGAGATATGTGACAGAATGATTCATACCTTGATTCCGATGACCTAACTTCATACGAACATTTTCAAAATATTGTTAGCTCTCAAATTAACGGACATTTCCCCGTTTTTTATATGAGGGAGGAAACATTACTACCAAATTCTATCGTACAAGTAGCTGAGTTCGCCAAGAAAAAAAAAAAAACTACCTCTTCATTCACCCGAGTTATTCAGTTCTAGGATCCTGCGAAAAACTGTTTAGCTAGGAGTTTAGTAGATATTCAAACCGTGAAAGAACAAACTTTCAACACACAAAACGTTAACCAGAAAGAAGAAAATCCTGGGAAGAATGTTAAAAAAAAATAAAAAAAATCAAATTTACAAATAATTCCTACAACTTTGACGACCCTTCATAATCTACAGCAGATGTTTGCATGATTTTAAGCAATGAAATGCAAAATATTTTTTTTTTAAAAAAGGCGGTCATATTTAATGCAGAATAAATTGGTTTAATTTTTTTATGAATTTTATTTTTAGATGTTATTTTTGTATAATAGTATGTATGTGTTATGACTTTAAACAAATGTATTAAACAAATTACAAATATTTTTTTAAAAATTAATTTCCTACATAACTATTATACGTATTACTATTACTGGTATTAAAATGCAGTCTAGTTGTCTTCCTACCCAAGTACCAAGTGTTGTCACATAGTGACGGTCTGACAGGCCTGTTGTGGAAGGTAAATGCCCTCAGACATTATTGAGTGATGAGTTACGATGCAGGCAGTATCTCGCCACCTTATCTGTAATCGTCTAGGTCATTACTGGTTGTACATGGACTTCACTCGGCATTGGGTAGTCAGTCAGATTACTGTTATATTCCTGACCCCACCCCTCACACATTACATACCTGCTGCAAATCACGAACAGTTTTCAACACCTACACATGGATCATGCTGGGTTTTTCCGATGATGATGGCACTTTTCCACCAACATATACCTGCCCCCAACATATTCTATATTTCTATTGGTGGATTAGTCAGATATACTCTGTTCCTATTGGCTGTGCTAAATTTACTAAAAAAAAAAATAGTTCCGCGATTATAAAATGAAGGGATTAGCCGTTGGAGCTTCATTGTGACTTTGAAGTTTGAGTGAGCTAGTTCGTTTGTGAGTTTCGCCGTGCATCCTACCTAGATTTCTACGGCTTACGCTACATTGCCTTCTACAGTTCCACTTAAACATTTTCTGTGGGAAGTTTCGTTATGGTTTTTTCTATTCATAGCTTTTGAATGTGTCTCAGCTAGCTTTTGTGTAGGGTACCAGGAATAGTTTTAGCTTAAACTTTTGCTATTATCTGGACTTTAAACATTTTAACATTTTAGTAATTTTAGGACCCCAAATCCAACATGTTAATGCATGTACAATTAGTTTTTAGGTAATGTATACAATTGTTTTCACTAGCTTTAATTTTTGTGTAGGTAACCAGCTATCAGAACTTTGATTTTTTTGCTCGCTAATTGTCTATACTTAAACTTTTGTGTGTATAGATAGTTGAGTAGACTTTGAATATTTTCCAGTTTAAACTTTTATGTGACTTGCTAGTTATCTTTACTTTAAGCTTTTCTAGCAGATTAGAGTTTTTTAGGTTAGCTGCAGGCAAAGCAGTACTAACTTGAGGATTAGTTTGACGAAGTTGTAGATTTGTAGGTTTTGAGTATGTTTAATGCAACAGCTTCCTTCGCATGTTCCATGCTTTGAGACCAGACTACCGATGGCATCTACCATGCAGAAATGCCATTTCTTCACTCCTACCTTTACAGCACACAACGCCCGCTACCAACACGAGCACATATGTGCTGACAACTTGCAGGGTGACCTCCAGATGTCTCACCTGTTGGGCAAGATGGTTGCACGCAGCATCAAGATGGTTGCACGCAGCATCAAGATGGTTGCACGCAGCATCAAGATGCAGCAGCATCTATCTTTATGTACTGGTGATATCCCCACAACATCCGCTTCTGGTACAGGAACATTATTCAAGCTAGTAATTCCAGATGGCTTGAGAAGATGGCTTTCAGTCTCAAACCTAACCGCAAAGTGTATTCTTGTGAAAACTGCGCTAAAGAGTTTTCCAGAGAGTAAAATTTGAAAGTACATCCCAAAGTGAGCTAGAGTTCTGCTCCACCTCCAACCAAAAATCAGAGTTTGGCAACACTCTAGTTTGCAGCTATACCTAAGCCTAGCACAAGCCAAACAAAGGTGGTGGCCAGAGCAGGTTTGGCCAACACCCACGGCTTCTTCATTACTGAAGTGGGATTTTGAGGCAATTTTATGATTTATGTATCAGCAAATAATACCAGTTCTGCTAAGGATATATGCTCATACCTCTACTCTATCAAGGCTTAACTGATAAGCCAACTTGTAGAATAAATTGAGGAAAATGGTCCACTCAAGTATAATATCGTGCTTTAGTACAACTGTGAAACACCGATGGATGCAAGCGAGGATAAGAGGGCCTTCAAAACTATGAATGTACACCTTTACGCAGTTCATGAGGTAGAGGATGCCATTACTAAAACCATCTCTATGATTGGCAAAGATAAGGAAGATTACATTGTTAAAGGGGTCTAGATGGACCCTATCTGCTGTTAAGTGATTGTAACTATGCATAAAAAGGCTTAAACCACTTCGCGGCAGCTCCTACATGGAACTACGTACCTCCATCAAGAAGAAACATGCCATGATCAGTCCACAAAACCTCGAATACCGCATGTGTTTTAAGCGGGCTCTCCTGGTCAAGTTCGTAGAGGGCGAGCATCCTGAGCGAGTTAATCAGTGCCACTTGGAGGGGGAGTTCAACTTCACGAACATCGAGATACCTACTCTGCTTCGTCAAATCCCTCTGTTCAAAAAACTAAATCCGGATGTCTCCATAAACATATACGGCATAGATGAATACCAGAGGATCATACTTACTTGATTCACTTCAGGATAAAACGAACAACATTTAAATTTTCTGCTCTGGGTCAGTGACATTTCGTTTCTCTTTGCATTCATAAATAATGGTTCTGCCTTGGTGCGCTCTCAACTCACTACACATCATGACGCTATCTATGTATGCAAACGATACCTCAGGCATTATTATGATCAGGAATCTGCTGGCAAACTCACTGGTCTTCAGTGATTGGAAAAACACAATGAGTTCTGCAAACAGCATGCTGCTGTTCGAATGGAAATGCCACAGATTGATGAGAATGTTCAGCCTCCTGTTTTTCAGTTCAAAAATTTCCACCTTTCCAATACGATGCCTATCATGGTATGTTGTTTTCTTTTTTTTCTTTTTCTATAGTATATACATACAATTCAATCAAATCCTGATGAGCCATACCTGCTGCAGTACCAAAATTATAAGACCTAGAGCTACTGCTTTTACATTAATGTTTATAATTCCATCATTCCTGCTCGCCTGACTTTTTCACTTCCATTACAACTTTATTGTATATAGGTAGTGATGTAGAAGAAAAATCGAATAGTTGAAAATGGGCAAGTCACAAAAAAGAATATTTTCTGTCTGTTCCCATGACTCCGCTCTCGCATGAACAGAACACTGCTTTTCTGCAAAAGCAAAGTATTTTTGCTACTGTGGTGGCACTTTTGTAGGGGTTGTAAAGAAAGTTCGTTGTCACTATCACTTTTTTGGTGAATATTTGGAAGCCGCTTGTAATGATAGCAACCTTCTCAGACGCATGGCGAAGAAGTTGATTGTGTTCTTCAATAAAACAGCAAACAATAACAACTTCGTTATCAGGAAACAGGAGTACGACGGTATATTTATATATATTTTCAACTTTTCCAACACTGAGGAGAATCTTAAACGTTTTTAAGAAGTTGTGTGATAAGTTTAGTATCCAGATTGTATCCACTTTCTTCTCTCGCAGAATTTTTGTTTGCAGTCAAGTTTATAATTTATTACTGTTGAGTTTTTTTGCCCCTGATGAGTTAGAGATAGTTACTCACAAGGAAGTCTTCCCCTACGACTATGTTGATTATTTTGCTCGAATGTATTAAACAAGACTTCCATCTATTGATGAGTTCTACAACATCCTGACTAATTCAACGGTTTCCGATACAGATTATGCACACGCACAAAATGTTTAGGGAATGTTTCAAAGCACTGCTTTGGTGATTATGCTGATTTGTACCATATGATAGATTTCCTGATACTGGCAGATATTTTTAACAATTTTTGTAGTTCGTGCTTGGAGACATACTGTCTAGACCCCCCACACTACATTTTATATCCTGGTTTTGCATTTAATTCTATGCCTATTACCACAGGAGTAAAACTGAAGCTTATTTCTGATTATTACATGTTTTTGTTTGTAGAGGCAGATATTCAGGGCGGTGTAGTACAAAGCCACAATCGCCATTGTATGGCTAACAAAACCTAGGTACCTGAATCCTATGATGCATCCAATCCATCCATGTTTCTGGAGTATATTGATACTAATAATTTGTATGGATGGGCAATGTCGCTCTCATTCAATATTCGTCATTTCCAATAGAGTGACGTAGATATTGACATAATGTCTGTTCCAGAAGATTCTCCTACAAGCTATATTGTCAAGTGTGACGTGAAGTACCATCCAGAGATTCACGAAATTCCCAAAATACCTGCCGTTTCTCCCTATAAGTCAGTGTCCGTGAGGCTCAAAACCATCATAATTTAAGACTACACTAAAAATAAATAGATGTACATTGTGCATTACATAAACTTACAACAGGTAATATAGCATGGGTTGAGAGTGACCAAAATACATCGAATCCTCGAGATTGAACACTTTAAAAGGTTGGAGCAAAGAAACGCAAAGCTGCAGCCAAGGAGTTCTAAAAAGAGTTCTTTAAGCTCGCTGATAAGTCTACATTCAAGGAAATTGTTGAAAAAGAAGAGATGGAGGCTCAAAATGGAGTTGGTGTGCTCCGAGCAGCGACTGAATAAACTGATGTGCCACCTGTCCTTCAAGTATCGCACGATGCACTAATCGAACTTGGCTCTTGTCTACTTGAATCATGAAACAATCATTTTTGACAAGCCGATACATGCAGGGATCGCAGTGTTTGATGTTTCGAAGACACTTGTGTATGACTTCCACTACAATACCATTACACCCAGATACTGTGAAAACATTAATTCAGCCTACATGGACCCCACAGTTTTTTATGAGGTTCAAACAACAGAATTTTACTCCGACCTCAAAGAAAAACCTTCATTAATGTCAGAATTCGACAATAGCACTACCCTTCCGACCATAAATGCTTCTTTTCTGTCAACAAAATATTTATTGGAAAGTTTTAGAACGAATGCCGGTGAAAAAGGGATGAGTAAGTTTGTAGGTCTGCGGGCCAAACTATATGCCTATAAGTGTGGTGGCATGGTTGAGAAGAAGACCAAGGGCATCAAGCACTGTGTAGTCAAACTCCACATTGAGTGTAGCGATTACCTGGATGCCTTGTAAGAGCACCACACAAGGAGGGTTGCAATTAAAGCCATGTGTTCGAGGGAGCTTAACACTATAATGAGTGCAAAAATAAGCTGCCATAACTTGGGAGGATGCAAGCGCATGATATCCGCACACACCCTCACGGATACATGGGGGGCAAAGAATAACATAATTTTTTTTTGGTTTTATGTAAATTATTTTGGCATATCTATATACATATATATATGTATGTATATATATATATATATATATATGTATGTATATATATATACACATATATATATATATATATATATATATATATATATATAGAGAAAGAGAGAGAGATAGAATTTTATCTTGATATTTTTTGTTGTGAATTGAAATGTGAAAAATCTTACTTTATTTCAATAAATGAGATTTTATCTGCATACTGCCTATTATTTTAATATATAACCTGTAATTCTCATGAAAATCTTATTTTAATTTGACACGGAGAAGAGAGAAGACACACAAATATTTACGCAAACAATAAAATCTTCATCCAGCTTTTAAAAACGAATATGCAAACATGTTCCTGCTTAGAAGATGGAATAATAATATAAAAATCCAAACATATAAATATATTCTTCATGCAGCTTTTAAATATGAATATGCAAACATATTCCCGCCTATAAAATGCATTAACATAATATAAATGCAAATATTAAAATAGCTACTTCCATTAAGCCTTTAAACATGAACATGCGAAAAAATATATGCTTAGATGATAGAAATGCAAATATTAACGTAACTATAAAATACTCGCTACCATGCAGCTTTTAAATGTGAATACGCACAAATGTTCCTGCTTAGAAAAATACATTAGTAAAATATTACTTCTGAGTGATGAATCTGAAAAAAAATCTATAATGGAGTTTTAACATAGTTTATTGAAAATATATTTATTAAGTAGTATTAATTTAAAATAAATATAAACATTGAATCTTTAACTATAAGACGATTAATTTGATATAGGTAAAACAAATATCTCATTTTATTCTTATGTCTTTTAAATAGATATGTCTTTAAGAAGAATTTGTGGAATTTTGAAAATTGTTGGATTTTTTTTGTGTATTTTAAAAAAATTGTACATTAAAAAAAAGAGTGGATTTTTTGGTCTATGAGGTTCATAAAAACACTGGTAGCGGCATTCACTAAACGAAAACAAAACGGCTGTCTTCAGCAGACACTGATGGTGTCATCTTAACATAAAATACAATGCATAGGAATGGGGCGCTATGATGTCCTTTATAAGGTCATTTCTCTTTTTACACATTTTATAATTTTTGAAACTGGGTAAGACTTTGCGGCTGCTTCGTGGACTAATGTAAGCTTTTTACTTATTTGCATTATGATGTACATTGATCAGTAGTGAGTGATTGGAGGAGGGTATTTGGATTTTTAATTAGCTTATATACCGTGTTGTTAAACCGTTCTTCTAGAACCAGTTTTTTATTCATTTACCCTATAGTAATTGAATCAGAAATAAACTTTTTTTTATATATATGTATAACACAATTTTACAATATAAGAGCTGAGATTAAAAAAAAAAGAAAATAAAGATAACGTGACTCTTGAGCCGCAAATAAAATCATTACCAAATCAGTTATTTACTTTTGAATTCAGAAATACGAGGAAAATATGTTTGAGCCTTTCTCCTGTGAAGAAAAAACCAAAGAAAAAATGTAAAGAATATGAATGTAAGTAAACTGCGTTTACATATTTCAGTTCGTTATTAAAACATTTAAAAACAATGTCTAATTCATTTTCCCATTTTGGTTTTAATAAATCTCAGCTCTCAGTATTTTTCTTGTTTGAGTTTGAAGCCATTTAGTTTTAAGATTTCCAAATTACCTTTATTTAAGAAGGAAAAATTAGGAGGGAATATAAAAAACTAATTAAACATTTGTAATTTAAGTTAGAAATAATGAACGGAATTCATTTTTCCAAAAGTTTTGAAAATAAAATAAAGTTATAACGGCTGTTGAAAAGATTTTCAGAAGCTGAGTAAAGAAGGAAAATGTGGTCATGCCAATGTCCATCTTTGCAAATCCACAACAGCCACGCCTCGTGTTTCAGCAATGACTGGAACACAAAACTCTGATTTTGGGAAATCAATAACCTTAAAACCTGGCGAAACGCTGGTTAAAACATGTGAATTATGGTTTTTGGATGACCGTATTTCACATAACAATGACATGAGAATGTCCATGAGTGTTGACTAATATACAGTATTCAATCTGCGTTATAGATAATAATTTATATCAAATCCCAGAATTTTTCTAATAGTATAATTTTCTATAAAATTATCGTAATGATAGACGACACTTTATAAAGTATTTGGATCTCCTCCCAAAAAATGTCATATTTTCTAGTAATTTTAATTTGCTTTTACTGTCCATGTATGGTATTTTGTAGCTCTTATTCGAAGAAAATATACAACATACTTTATGGGAAATAGATATTGTATTACAAGTTGTAATTTACGTACCTATAGTATATAATATACTTTTAAACAGATATAAAAAACACAAACATTTATTTATTATTACTAGTATTTGTGTACCGGAATAATGTTTTTGTTAAAAATTTTAAGAATTTTCACGTCTTAGAAGTTTATTTTATTATATAGCGCTATTTTTCAGAACTCCTTAGACAATGAGTTATCAAAAAATGTGCTATAATTTCATGAAAACAAGGAAACAGAAGCTGTAAGCTAATTGGTTCATAACGAGAGAAAATTCGCTCTGCTTGGCCAAATACGATGTGGAAAACTGAAGCTTTTTATTTTGACACCAAGCTTATAGTTAAGCCTATACGCCCCCAAATCTCTAGTTTTGACTATATTTTCCTTTGCCCCTTTTTATTCTTTCTCTCACGTAATAACTACCCACTTTCAAGGCTTGCTCATCTGCTAATTTATTTCAATATAAGTCTTGTCCTATAAAGTTCTCAGTTTGAGTAAAACGTGTAGAAATAATTAGAGAAGAGAGGGCAAAGGAAGGGAAGAAGGAGAATAAAGTCAGTTGACCTTGTGTGAAAAGAGTCGTTCAAATTAAATCGGTTTCCTAATTGGGGCTGTTAATTAAAACGGGTCTTCAAGCTAGGCTGAACATATTGTTATATTAATGATGGCTATCCGGGGAGTGGGAAGGTTTAACAAAGGCCAGGCGCAGGGCGTCAGGCAGGATAGGAAGCGAGCGCTGGGGCGAAGCAATAAAGAGCAGAACAGGAGACAACACAAGAACCAGATTAAGAACAACCGCAACTTCTTTGCTGAATACAGGAGATTTTTTTTTGTTTAATATAAATATAAAACATAAAGATATTTAAACATTTTCATCTGTAATTGCCACTGTTCAGTTTGAAGAAATAATTAAAGAATTTCGGAATTAATAAATTGAAGTGGTAAAAAAAATTGTTGTTTCTTTTTTGAATACAAGTGTTGAACAACATTTCTTGTAAGCACCATATTAAGCATTAATCATATATTTTTAATACTTACTGACTTATTTAATTGTATTATTCTTTTAATAAATAACCTGAATTTGGTTTATTTTTTTATAGACAGCATTGTAACAAACATAATATTTTCGTGATATATTTATAATTGCGATGTTATTCTACCAAACCTTGAACAGTTTACTTTAAAATTCAGAAAGTTACAAAGTATGTTATGTTGAATAAGTGTGAGTAAGTGTAATGGTAAAAATCCTCTTATACGAAATTCGATAAAATTAAAATATTTCAATATGTAATTCTTACTTTTATAGTATTAATAAAACAGAAAAGTCAAAAATTAAAAAAAAATTGTAGAATATGTCAAATAACAGATATAAGTCTTTTAAGTTTCGGTTGATTTTTTTTTTTAATTTTCTGTAAGTTTTTTAATTGGAAATGTGGTTATATATATTCTCATTTTCCAGGAATAGGATTAAACACATTATATTTCTTTTATGGCTAATCAAGCACTAACTGTGACAGTATTTCTCTCAAAACAATTGAACAGCCAGTTTGTTGTACGTTAAGCTAGTGCTACCCTAAATGTGTATAACTTGAACCAGCCTATTTAAAGGCTATGAAGGCATTCTAAAAAGATTGATCGATGTGTGTGGCTCTTGTGATTTTGTCAATTCCCTCTAGTTTACGACCCCGTTAGTGTAGCTGGGAACACAAATTATTCGAGGAATCTGTACCATATTTTTTAAAAGTACATTAACCTTTCTTTCCAACAGCAGTTAAGTGAGTGACTATTTTTCTAAATTTTCTCACGTGAATAAAATGCAGTGCACGAATCATGTTTTCTTGATTATGTAACTTTCAAATATCAAAAGACTTGAACGTTTTTTCATAGAGTTGCCATGTTCCATGGAAGTTTTGATGATAATGAAGACTGTAAGATTAAGGTCAGTCATAGTGATCCCGTTCTAAGATAACAAATCTGTTGCTTAAATCTCGGTCACGCAGGACAAGTACCTGATTCAATAAAGATGTCATCGCCGACAGTGATCTCGCAGTGGAACAAGAGACATACATTTGTGGCCAACACAACAAAAATAAAAATAAAAATTAATTTCAAATATTTATAATTCTAAATTTTAAAATATATATAATTTATATGGATTTATACAATTATCAATCTTCTACGAATAGGAAAATTTATCGTTAGCATTTTAAATTAAAATAAAATGTTTTCCTTTTTTGAATTTATACTTTTTAGACACGTTATGAAAAAAATATGTTAGAAAATTTTTACGGTGCGAGCGCGCTCAGAAACAAATTTTTTACAGTATGAATAAAAGACTACTTATAAAACCACTAAATTATAATAACATTTATGTACTTTTGTTATAATCATACACTTTTAGGGTTATATGTTGAATATTGGTCCATATAATTGAAAATAAATGTTTTATTGTGAATTTGTTGACATAAATTGTGTTTTAAATATTTTCGAGTATTTATTTAAGTGTTTTTACATTAATGAGTTTATATTCGCATATGGTTATTGTTTTCGCTTTATAAGGTATTAAATAATTTTTAATAAATTATTTAAAATATTATTACCTATGGAATAAAATTCCATTCTTATTAATTTTATTTATTAATTAAAATTTATTTAGTGTTTTAAACTTATCTGGATAATTAATGTTATACACATGTTTACATTAATTTTGATTACTAGGTATTTATTTAATTGTTTTTAATCGTTTGATTTTATATTTTACCAGCCAAATTCATAATATCAGTCCAGTTCTTTTATTATCTTAATTGTATTAATTATTTGCATGCAAATTAAAGTTAGTTTTTTACCACGCGAAGTAAGTAGAATTTAAAATGCGCGTAATTAATTACATGCAAGTAGGTTTCTGGAAAAGTGGTCCTGAGGTAGAAGGTAAAGTTCAGTGTAGGTATCCGTATCCCCTACAAGTGAGGGTCAGTGACATAAGTCAACAAGTTGTTGACAAACATGTGGCATTTTGTTACTCAAACAAGTAGTGGAGTCGGGGGAATGACGATGGTGACTTCATCTTCAGGTGCCAGCCATCTTGATTTCAAGGCTTGAAGACAGGTGGCACCTGAGGTATTTATTTTAAACAAACGGTGGCTGAGAAAGATACCGAAGAATGCAAAAATTTCAATTTTGACAGGCAAGTACCTAAACAACTGACCTATTAAATCAGTTAGAAAATAAAGAAATAAGGAATATGTGTTTTCAAAGTGTGTCTTAAAGTTAATTGTTCTTACTACTGATATATGCTGAAATTACAAAACACATTTAACAGAGAGTGCCATCTTTAATGCGAGCTCAGGCTCCCAGGGAGGGGGGGGGGGGGCACAGAACGACCGTGGACTGCTATTCAGCGCAACATTCTAATTTCAGAAACCATTTCCGAGTGGGCGCCACATTTGAAATTATTTAGTGCAAGAGTTATCCGCTCAGAAGTTCAATCTTTGAAAGTCTTGTCGTCTGCTAGGATACGTTCCCTTACATACATAGAGTGCACATGCAGTGAGCTAAAACCTCTGCTATATTCTACAAAAAAAAAAATTTAATTGGATGGAGAGGTGAAGACATAGTGCGCTGAATTCAAACACATGAGCCCAACTATGAACCTAAACAGGTATATTACGGTCAACACAACAACGACAGAACGTGCGAACACTTGAATATCTTAAATTTCAAATATCACAGGAATTCCGTGGTAGGACTTAAGTCAAGAAAAAAAAAAAAACAGCTCAGACGAAATTAATGTATACTGTGTATTAATTAATTTTCATTTTCATGTAGTAAAGTCTATATGACTTCAAGAAGTACATATTTTACCTTTGTTCAAGTGTACTTGGGCAGTTTATTCTCTGTCGTATTCTCAAGCAAACAATGCATACAAGTACAGTACTATATTTTGTCGGGAAACTCTAGTACATTTTTAACCCCATTTCCTATAACCCGGTATTTTCACAAATTCACAAACCATTCGGTTTACATTAGGCCGATTTTTTGGAACCGTGCTCTATTTACCTCAGGGCAACATGTGGAGACATCTGTCGTTGAAAAGTAGAATTATTTGGCCATTAGTCTTTCAAGATGTAAATTTAACTCTCGCTGATGGATTAACAAAATTCGTATTAAGTAACAGTTTATCTTTGAAAATATCGCTATGCATTTGGTATTAGGCGCAAAAGCTATTCTATGAGAGAGAGAGAGTTTGACCCTGGTGTACTGCAAAATTTAATGTTTTCGACAGATTAAGTTATTATTATTTATGTTTTATTTAATGTGTACTCTATGTCAAATATTTAATTTATTTTAAAACGGTAATTATTTTTAAATACATATCTATGAGAATGTTGTTCTATGGACTGAATTGGACGTTTGAAATTGAACAATTACCGAGACCCCTCTAAGGAGGTATTGACTTTGAAACGGTAAACGGTAAAGTTGACGCCGTTATTATTTAATGTAAATTATTATTTCAATATTTGTCTATTTTAAATTTATGAGTAATTTAGTGTTCCGCGCTATTGTTGCGCGCGGATTTCAGGTGTTTATTATTAATTAATGTAACACTTTTTGGTTTTCGTCCAATCACCGCCCACCATTTTAAAATAAGTCTATCATTGTTAAATGGCTTAATTTGAGAAGGTTTGAAAAATAATGTAATGGCCGGCTTAAGCTAGAACTGCTTCGTGACGTCGATGAAACTAAATCCTACGACATAGCTGGAAAGTAGTAGGCATCCTGGACTAAGGATGATAATTATGTATTATTAGGGTGTATATATACATAAGTAGGCTTTATCTTAAAAGGTAAAGACCCTAGGAGTGATAATTACGTGAGTAAAATAATTGCAAGAATCTGTCATTACAATTCAATGCTAATCACCAAGTACCTCCCATAAGGTCGTCACATCGTGGCCTAAAGGAAATATAAACATTGAAATTTGAAGTTAAATAAGATTGTCTACGAGAAACTGTATTTTTTTTTTATATTATATATTTTACTTTTACACACATTTAACTTAACTGAGAGGTCTGATGAGTGAGAGACTCTGGGCTTACTGACCTAATAAAACCTATCTAGCCGAGGTAATATTAATTAAGAACCCAAATACTACGAACCAAAACTGTGTAAATATCGTCGAACCCGAACCAAAGACTTCTGCTTGGTAATGAAATGTGCGCATCGTCACTCCTGTCAGTTGGTAATTTTATGTGTAATACGATGCCAATAGACAGTTAAGAAGTTTGAGAATAATAATTAAATATTAACAGTAAGAGTAAATTTGAAATATTTTTGGTTTAAATAAATAAAATTTTCAAGATGGTGGCCAAGATGACGAACAGGATGGCGAATGTCAAGGTAATATATAATACCGCATACAAGATAGTAAAATTAAACTTATATGGCTGCAGCACACTCTAGCAATTAGACGAAAACAAGATGGTGACTTCTAGCAAATGAAAACGAAATCGCGGTCGTGAATTCATAATGGCTGACCTAATATCTGATGGTTGCTTGCGTGAAGTAGGAATATATCGCCTCTTTTTTCGTCCTCATTGAGTTCTGGCTGAGTTCTCCATAAAATAAGTGCATTTTTTAATTAAAAATAAATTACAATAACTTTTATGAATTTTTAAATTTTTAACGAATATCTAGCTTAATAATTACGAAATTTTAAGATTGCGAAATTGATGTTTCTATTTAAAATTTTGAAGGGTTCTATGATTAAAGATGGCGGATGTGATGTAAGTAAGATTTTTTATTAAAATTGTATTTTAATTGTTATTAAGTCCTTTTAAAAAAAATTTACATAAATTAAATATTTTTTGATCTAGCTCGGATTCGAGCGAGGACTGAAATTGATTGAGGAACTAAACAGTTTTCATACATTTTTGGTAATTTTTTGTTTAAAATTAATGAATTTAAAGATTACGGTCAAAGTGAAGGTCATGACGTAGTTAGCTTCAAGCGTTTGTCACTGAGAAATTTAAGCTACTTTGAGGAATGTTTTTTTTAAGGAAATAGTCTTTTAAGGCATTTCGATAATGTATTTTATTTTATTTTTTTTAACTTTTGGGAATTTAAAAGGGTAAGAGCAATATACAAGTCTGGGTTTTATCCATGTAAAAAAATCTCTTTCGGCACACCTACAGGCGTGGATATAGAAATACCCATTTGTTCAGGAAATATTTTGGAAAATTCTTTTAACTCCTGGAACATTTTAGGAACTTTATGTAGCCTACAAAGCAAACTATATGTTTGCCCATATTTACAAAATAACTACTTTATATTAACATTCTTTTGAGTTATTCGTGACCTCTTTTCATGAACATTTCACTCATCTATAAATCTCAGCTTATAGCGAATTTTCCTGTCAGTTTGATAAATAATTGCAAAGAAATAGTTGACTTTGAGATCACCTGTTTGGAAACCTCCACGAATCGAAGAGTATTATTTCAATTGAGAGAAGTCTTTAAAAAAATTATGTTACAAATTATTTACTTTAAATGGGTTAGGTTTTATTCTTGTCACCTTACAAGCAGAAAGGTACTATGCTGGAGAGTAAATCTCTACATTCCTTACTTTACGTTCAATTGTCGTATGCATACTATCACACTCCATTTGAGTTTACCCTGACACTAAGTACTTTTGGGTGATAATAAAGTTCTTCTTAATTGAGAGATGAAAGGGTGCATTGAAGATAATATAATTTATGTTCTGGTATGAACAGCAGTCAATAAAGAGAATGTTTTCTTCGTCCATAAAGTGTTACAATATTTAAGCAAATTCATTAGCGGTGATACGACCTTCTGCTTCGTGCCACAAAAAGCAGTCACCATATTTTATGTGGTAATTGAGTAGATTGAAATTATGCACGACGAACTTTTTATTGTTATGTATGGCAGAAGCTTTCAACATGGGGTAAATTAATATAGATTTTAGATCCATGGTGAAAACACGTTATGCCGTTTTCTTATCCTAATTTTGCTCCTTCCGAACATTATTTCTCTTTTAATATGGTTTATTTATCTTTTGAAACATTACCTGCCTTGAAGCTGACACAAAGATCACATGTATCGTAATATAAACACATACTACAATTCACTTAGAACACAAATATTGTAGCACAATGTGTATGTTTTGTTTTAATGTTAACAAACATAGAAATTTTTGATTTTGTTATATGAGAGTTTACAGACATAGGAAGTTTAAATTAATTCCAAGAAATGCCCTTGCATTCATAATTTGAATTTGGATGTTTTACAGGCCTAGGAACCAAATACATATAAAACACCAAAGTCTCAAAATTCTGACTTAGGAGGCTTTGATAGTAAGCCGACGATATATTTTTACAATTTTTTAACTTGCAAAAGTGTCATGTTATATGTGTTTAAACGACTGTTTTACTATCGCATAGTTTAATTTGTCACAGTAATTTGCTTTGACCGTCGCCCGATATTCACATGTGCGAATATAAATGTGCGCATGCTGACATATGTGGTTTGCTATCAATGCTCGTGGGTATAGCAAAACGCGGATGCGTATAAGACCTTAATCTCTTAATTGTTTTTGACGTGACAACGTCTAATAAATCTATGAACGCTGGCTGCACGCACGAAAAATTGTCTCACTACGGATGTCCCACTACGGATGTCCCACTACGGATGTGTCCTGTTTGCTCATTGTACGCATGCGTGGCATCTCTCTTCCACTCGATTGGAACAACCATCGATTTGACTTTTCAATCATATTTTCGTCGTTTGAATTATTAATATTATGTAATTTATCGGTCGTCCACCGATTTTCAGCACAATCGGTACATTTATTTATAAGTAATGTTGAATATTCAAATACGATTTGAACCAACAATGGTGTTTTACAGTTACACATAATAATTCAAATTACACCCGGAATCTTTTGCACAATGTTTTAAAAAATATTGTAACACTTTATAAATAAGATAGGTGTATTTGGGATGCGTATTTTGTATAAAATCGTAATATAAAACCAAATAATATTATTCCCGTATCGTGAACAAAATTTTTACAAATAAATAAATATATATATATATATATATCATATCTGAAACTATAATATATAGAGTATGGCCTCGTGGCCACGCGGATAACATAAATTATTTTAAATCAAAGTATGTCGGTTCGAATCTCGGCAGCTGCGAGATTTTATTTTTGCACTTGTAAAAATAAATACGGTGCACGCAACATTTCAAAAGTAATTAATATATTTGAATTAATGAATGCAAATAAAAGTAAGTTTATTAACTAAATTGTACATTTTATTTTACTCCTTCTTTGTATCCATACAAAATAGTGATAATTCAATAAAAAATATTAAATTTTATTCATAAAAGTATGCAGAGGTAGATTTTTATCATACAAAAGATATAAAAATTTAAAAAAAATTCTTCCTCAAAGAATATATATTATTTTTAATGCCTTAATTGTTTGGTTGCAAAAACCTATTACGGCTCAGTCTCAGGCCGAATATGATATTTCCTTTTCTTCTGGATCAATCCTTTCATGAATGTTTTGTTATGACGTCACGATAAACTAACGTCCGTAAACCGACTTTACAGACAACCAATATATATATTTTTTTGATTATGCGTATGTAGTTAGTTGCCTTATAAAATCTAATTTTCAATGCCACAAAATAATTATAACTACAAATAATCCTTTACTTTTTATTAGAAAAACTTAACTTTATTTTTCCTATTCATTTAATTTTCCTTTTAAATACCAATGAAAATATAAATATACATCTGGAAAAAATTAATATTTTTAAAATATGTTGTCACACTTTAAGAATTTTGAACATGCTCACTGAAATAGCAAGCATACTGATCAAACTTTCTTGCAGATGACGTTCCCAAGCCTCTCTAAACGAATGTTAAACAAGATTCAGAAAAAGCACACAGTCAAAGAGAAGTAGGTAATCCTGTTTTATGCAAAGTTGTGCACATCCCTACTCCACTTTGGCGAAAATATACTCACACCCCACTCTCCATGTCAACCAACTCAATCCCCCAAAACCTCCCTCCTCTTACTCCATCAACCAAAGGGTTGGCTACAAGAGGGAGTAAGAGTCTTCTGAAGGAAAAAATGGCAATTTTCTGTTTTAGCTAGGAAGTGGTTCTGCAAAGGAGGCCCGTTTCAAAATAACGTTATGTAAGCTGATACTGTACAATTTAAATGAGTTCAATACCCTTTAAAATTCTTAGAATACGGAAGGAAAATTTAATAAACCAAGAAAAATTTGTTGCGAGTAATTTTACATATCAAAACCAAACGTAAAAAAAATGCATTTTTCTTCAATTAATTAACTTTACAGAAGTAAAGAAGTAAAGGGTTTTATAATGCACGATGTATTTAAAAAATATAAAAATGTTATTAGTATAGATTTAATACAAATCCAATTTTAATTTTTTACCAATAAAACCCGTATTTATCATACATGTTCATACTAAATGAAGAATGCTGAAACATTTAGGTCAACAAATTATAGGTATCAAATGAACGTAGATTTTATAAAAATATATGAAAGGTTTTTATACATTATGAATACATAATATTAAAAAGGCTATATAAATATATATTTATATATTAATAACTGTTGTGGGAGCGTTCTGGGGATGAGTTATGTTTTTTCTCATTGAAATTAATTATATAGTTATTGGTGTAATGTGTTATAACAATGTATATTAATAAAAATGCAAATATTAACACATGACTTACACATTAATTCTTGGACCGCTATCACAGGCACGTTTATATTCGCTGTGAATAAAAAGAAATCATTCATCTCGTTGGCGAACCCTCGCCTTAGCTCCACACTTCAAGTGCAAACAAAGAATAGCTGTGATAAATAATGTTATTATGATTGTTCGACATGGAAACAAATTGACACTGCTTGCAAGCATCAAAAATGTCCCAATTATAAATATGATTAAATATTAAAATAAAATTTACGTAAAATACTTCATGAAATAAGAATATTAAGGCAAAGCAAGGTTACAAATTGAATCGTTAAAGACCCTCTGACAGCTCTGATACAATATAATCATAAAATTCAAAAAAATATTTTAAATATTATAACTGTTAATAAACAATCTCTCTCTCTCTCTCTATATATATATATATATAATTATATAATTATATATATATCAATTAATTGAAATCACAAAATTAAATAAATAGAATTAAAATTGAATACAAGCCGTATCAATTATTTCAAAAATACTCAGAAATAACTACACCTTTCTTGAGACTATATTAAACACATCGCCCTGCGATGTCAGTAGTATATATTGGCAGGACCGGGACCAGGCTTCAGGATGAGGTTAAAGGTACCGGGGTTCAAGCTGTAGATTGTGAAGACACGGCGGAAATATTGGATGTATTTACATTGACCTTTGACCTTGACCTTAACGTTCGAAATGTGTGAAAATTACTCAATATTTACCCAAATTAATACAAAGTTCCCTCAAATAATCTAAAATATCCAGTTTTTTAGAAAACAAATTCCACCAAAAAATTTCATAACTTCTGAAAAATAAAGTTTATCTCTTTCGAAAGAAAATATCCGTTCTGAGAGAAAATTTCCCGTTTCAATCCTCAAAAAATTTGAAAATTGAAAAACAGAAACAGAATTTTGCTTCAGAAGAAAATAATTTCCGCAAAAAGATTTAAGTCCTCATTATTTAAGACCACCAGTAAGTTACTGGCTCCCTGCTTGGATAACCTTGACCCCGACATTGACCGAAAATTCAAATTCTTTAATTTTTGACCAAACTATTTAAAAAAATAATAAAATACTTTAAAAAATTGGTAACTTCAAATGTTTAGTTATTCAATGTACTTCAGTCCAAGGTTATAATCCAGCGAAAGTAAATATGCAATTTATTATTAAAAAAATTCAAAAACACCCTAAAACTATTTAAAAATAATAATAAAAATTTCTTACGTCACACCAGCAAACATGAATTATTACGTAACAATTAAAATTTACGTAACAGCTGCAATCTTGAAAATCTGCATTTTTTATGGTAGAAAAGAGGAAAAAACTAGATATATATTTAATAAATTTATCTAAAATATCAAGATTTTGTATTACGACATCAAAACGTTGCCCAATTCATTACAGTCGCCATCTCTATCTTTAAAATGTTGAACATTCCGTTACGCCCGCCATCTTGGATGTGTATGACGTCATCCTTACACATTTCGTAATGGAAGCAGTCATGGATACTAGAACGTTGCCATTTTCGTTACTGCCGCCATATTAAAAATAATATAGCTACTATCCAAAATATTGGGAATAAATTTAAAATTTATAAAAAATAACCAAATTTAAAAAAAAATTAAAAAAACTCTTACTTCATTGAGTAATATGTTCGAACCTGGGGAGATCATTCGATAAAAAAGCCTCCAGTATACTGCCTACCCACCAATAATGTCTATATATACATAAAGCCAGAAAGTACGATTCCATATCCGCCATCTTTTTTTCGTCATTTTTAAAGCAGTTAAGATAAAGTCTTCGAATTGTCAGATCTAAATAATCAATAAATTCAATTACAATTAATTAGACCAACGAAACCTGTTTTACGCTTACTAAAGGTTCGAGATTCCCTGGAAAAATGTTTTATCAGGACTAGGATGATTTGAAATATTAAATATTTAGAGCCACTTCAGGTTTGACTTCACACATTTTTCGAAACGGCATTCATAAAACAAAAGAAAAGAACACACAATACACAATGGAAACGTTATGAACTAACATTACACACAAAATGAATACAGGACACACAATGAACAAACATTACACACATCGGATACACAATTGACACACAGTAAACACAAATATGATTCAGATTTGACACACAGTACAAACACAGGACACGCAATGAACACACTACACAATATGAACACACAGTACTCACACAATGAACTCACAGTACACACAGAATGGACACACAATACACACACAATTAACACACAGTACATACACGCAGTAGACTGACAATACAGGTTTCGTTGGTCACACAATGAACACACACTACACAGACAGGACATGCAATGAAATAACACCCAATATACATACAGAGGACATGACATTGGCAATAATGGACACAGTACACAAAATGAACGTACACACACAGGACACGCTATTGAATAAATGGAAGCCCTTTTTAGAAAGAAAATGTAATATGGTTGATACGATCCCATCAGTAGGATACAATAATACAGGCTTCACAGTGTACATACAAGAAAAAGGTCGTACATTTTTAAGAACATTCAAATCAGTAGGGTACGATCGACTATTTATGATAGGATATAATACCTCCAACAGTCCATGACTAACAGTTTTTTTTTTGGTTCAAAAATATTGGCTCCAACTGTCATTGGCTCCATCAGTCTTTCGATTCATCAGTCTTTGGGTCCAAAAGTCTTTGGCTCGAACATTTTTCGTCCCAAACAGTTCTGCCTACAAAGATTTTTTTTTTGCTCTATAAGTATTTGGTTCCATAAGAATTTGGCTCCAAATAAATGTTTTGGCCCAACAGTCATTAACTTCAAAGTATTTAGGCACAAATTTATTTGTCTTTAACAGTCTTTGTCTCTAACTGTCTTTGGTTACAGCTGTCATCGGCTACAGCTGCCTTTGGCTGCAGCTGTCTTAGGCCTAGCTGATATTTGGCTTTGACACTAAGAGGCTATTAATATACGAGACTACAGGACGACAAGACTACCATCAATGGCTACGAGGCTACAAGTCTAGGAGACTAAAAATCTATGAGTCTACAAATCTTCGAGGCTACGAGGTTACGAAGCTACGAGACTACAGGAATACGTGAATATGAGACTACAAGACAACAAGGCTTCAACTGGCTACGAGAATACAGGAGAACAATACTACAAGGCTTTAACTGCCTACCAGGCTACAAGGCTTATAGGCTTCAAGACTTTGAAGTTACAAGTCTACGAGGCACAAGTCTACAAGGCTACGAGACTACATTTCTCTAATTGTCTTTTACTCCATTCAGCTTGTTAGAGTTTATTTATCTTATGCAAAAAGAACTTGTTGTTAGTTGTCCCAATTCTTGCTAACAGTGTTGCCACGTGTTATGTTGAGGTAAAATTTATTTATTTTTTAAGGGACTAGATGACCCGGTGAACTTCGTACCACCTTAAATTTATTTGATCGTAACTCTTCAAAAGATATTATTATTTTTATCACCCTTCCAACTCCAATACATTGATATCGATAATATAAGTCGCATCGTGTACGGATTGAGTTTTGATAGGTTATTAAATTAAACTCATTTGTAATTCAAATGAATGCAATGTTTTTATTTTACATGAAAGATAAATGCAGTTAACATTCAAAGCAAAGCTTTCTGGTAAACTACGTTTTCCGTTTTGTTTTCCGGCGCGTAAATAAACAAAGATGATGGCTTTCCAACACGCGAACACGCAACATACAGTTGTCCATGCGCGAAACACGGAAACTCCAAGTTAATTCCACAAACTTCCAATGACTGGCCTTGAGATTTGTTTATGGTCTTCGCGAAGGCCAGACGCACGGGGAATTGAAGACGTTTAAAATCGAATGGCATGTTCTTTGGAATCATCGGGATGCGCGGAATCAAAACATCCTCTCCTTTGTACTTTCCCGTGATAATAGTCGCCTCGATGACGTTGTTCATAAGCTTTTTAACAGTCAGACTCGTTACATTGCATAGTCGAGGTTGATTGATGTTACGTAACATGATGACTGAGCCTACTTTCAATTGCAAATTGTGAGGTGGTAATCCAGGCAATTCTAGGGAATTCAAAAATTCTGTCGGATAGTTGACTATCTCATCCTGGTTGATAACTGTGTCAACCGATTTGAAGGAAAACAACTGTCCTGGAATGAAATTTTGAATGGACGCATTAAGATCATCGAAATCTTTGTTTTTCGCTGCCAATATGGCTCCTTCGCGCAGCCAATTATGGTTTTGGAAGTTCTGTGCTACGTTCGGAAACACACGCCGAATGAGCTCCTCCTTCGATTCGGTCAACTGACAGAAATCAGTGGGAAATGTGACTAATCCAGTCGAGATGTCAACTGCAATTTTCCCATTACCAATGTCCAACAATTGCTTCGAAAACACATCTGTATTTCGATCTTGTTGCAAAATCACTCGCATGTTAGTCGTCAATCAGAGTGTCTTCACATGCCGCCACAAATTTGATGATTTTAATCACGCGTTTAGTTCGTCAGCTACAGTTGATCGTGGAATAACTGGAAGAGTCTGACGAAAATCACCGGACAATAAAATCTTGGCTCAACCAAAAATGTTCTGATTGTCACGAAGATCTTTCACCGTTCTGTCCAGCGCTTCCAGTGACCTCTTGTGGGTCATCGTGCATTCGTCCCAAACAATCAATTTTCATATCTGTAGAATCTTCGCCATTGCGCTATTTTTGGCGAGGTTGCAAGCTGGTGTCTTGTTGATTTGCATGTTCAGCGGCAATTTCAAGGCAGAATGTGCAGTTCGTCCACCTACTAACAAAGTCGCTGCTATTCCAGATGAAGCCAATGCTAGGACAACTTCATTCTGCGATCGAATCCTTGCCAAAAGCAATGAAATTAAGAACGTTTTCTGAGTCCCTCCGGGAGCACCCAGGAAATAAATTCCACCAGTTTCATTGTTCACAGCTTCTATCAAAGTGTTGTATACAGTATTTTGTTTTTGATTCAATTGCGAAACATTTGTACGAACTGCTTCGGCTAATGCTTCGGTGTTGTATTGTTGTTATCTTAGTAACTCGTGGTTAAATACATATTGCATTAAACGATTGGGTGATATCATCTCCAAATACGACAACATTTTACTCGCCATCAATTAACACATGTCTTCTATCATAATCAATGTCTCATTGTGAATTTATGCAGTCATTTTCAATGTTGGATTTAAAGTTTGGTGACGCACACGATGCAAAACATCTTCAGACATGTCGTCCTTATATTTGACCCACAAATCGTTCGGATTTGAAGGGAAACATGTGGATATGATAATCGCAAACAATGTGCGAATTTAATGAGGTGATGAATATATGACAGAATCGTTGAGCGTATTATCCCAATGCGAATCGTTCTCAAGCAAATGTAAGAGTTGACACGCCACACGGTAAGTTGCACACAGATGCCCATTAACAGTTCTTCGTTGTTGAAACGACGTCGGACCACACGGACATTCACCAACAACAATCGAAGATAGTAACATTCGTCATTATTTGGATGCACAGTATATATGCGACCCAGAGCATATAAGGCAAATACATTTGGATGTCCTTCAACTGGTGTTCCTTGTTTCCGATGCTGAAATGATTTCGATGATGTGTTCCATGTGTAGTAGCATGGCATTTCAGCATACAGCAAATTGCGAGCGAAAGCATCTACTTGACAAACCTAGAAGAAGCTTGTCAATGTTGTCGACGGTGGCCATGCCGCTCTGTCCGCTGCGTTCTCTGGATTGAAATACACTCGTCCGTTTTCCAGATGTACTGCCAAATGTACAACTGTGGGGTGTCTTTCGTGGATCGCAAAGGAAAAGATGCGCCAAATCGCCTCGTTGCTGCTGACATAGCGACACATCTGATACTGAGATACTTCGTCGTTTGCATTTGTTACAGCGAATAGAGCCATATCGCTGCCTTTATTCACATATTTGCATATGTACTTGATTGACTTGATGGAGTTACAGTATTCCACATTGATGTGAGCCTCAAAAGCCTTGGACAATATAGGCGAATACGGCACAATACAACGATTGTCCACTTTAACATCTTGCCCTTTGACCTTCACAACTGCAAATCGCCCATTGTTGGCAACTGATCGCCGATGATACAGTGGGTATCCGTAATTGCCTGTGATAGTGTCAGCAATCAGGTCTCTCGTGTATCGCTTGGAACACTTACCATCGATCATACAGGGCGAGTCGTTGTTGAAAACTCCGCAAGGTCCATGGATCATATTCTTAGTCACCACTGCATGCGATTTCGGATCAACAGCTTCATCCGGGATTTCGGCTGAGATGATTGAATCGATTTCATTCGGCATGATTTTTTCTACAAACCAAACCAAAATATGCGCATGAGGCAGATCACGCTTTTGCCATTCAACGGAGTACATCCAGCAACGAACTTAACCATACACACTGTGCTTTATAATGAAATCCATCAGAGATTTTAATTTTTGTTTAAAAACTCTGGCAGTAATGTCATGTCTGTCAACTGAAGTTTGACTGGGTAGCAGTTCATTCTTGATTTCGATCCACTGGGGGTTACAGGTAAATGTTATAAATAGGTATGGGCGGCCATATTGTCTAACACACGACATCGCATCTTGTGTGTATTCTTGCATGTGGCGTGGGCTTCCAATGTAAGTGGCCGGCAAAATTGTCATTCTTAATACGTTGTTTGCATCGCCGTCGGCATTAATCGCATCGCGGAGATGAATATATTCTTCAGATCGGAGCTGCTTTTGGTTCAAACGAATATATGTCAATCGCTCAGTCTCAATTTTGACATACATGTCAACTGCGAACTGGTGGAAAAGACGGCGACACTTCAAAATGTGATTTATTTCGCCTTCACGAATCATAAGTCTGTATGAATAAAAATTCATAGAACTTACTTTTTTATTGGTTTCAGAATCTTTTAGTTGATTTACCATTTTTATGTTGTAATGGTATTCGTCCTCGCCCTGCCAAAAGATCAATGGATATTGTAGCGCATCGTAAGTCCTGTGCGTTTCGGACACGGCATTTAAATTCATTGTTCCGACGATGAAGCATGATATCTCTAGATTGCACATTATCTCTGACAATAACAACAGCCACTTCGTCGATTGTCGACGAATTGAACCTTCTTGCATGTTCACCCAAAGGCATTTTGTCAGCTCTGATTACGATATTATGGCTGTCGGATGGCATCCGATACAATGCAATTTTGAACCATTTGATCAATTCGTTGTTCTGATGAAGAAACGTTTGCAATTCTCTGACAATTACTAGCTTGATTATCGGATTGTGAGCATAACGCTGATTAACTTCCGCATCCAAATTTCCCTTAAAATATATTTGTAAGAATTGATGGTCCACATCCGGAGAGGGTAACAGCGCTCCTACTAAATGATATATTTGCCCTTGAATCTTGAAAGTGGGCATGAAATTGTCTCGTACAATGTGTGTTGCGCCAAAAGACGTCATTTGAAAACAACTATTGTATTTTTGGATGTTGGCCAGAAAATGGTTAGAATCACTTCCCGTTCCAGAAACTAATGAGTGCAATGGCTCTGGTGGCGGGATCATTTAAGGCAATTTCACTTTTCCATTCGCACAACATAATCCAGGAGATTCACCACTGAATTTCAACGCCTTGCAATGCGGACAAACGACTGACATTTCTCCACATTTCTGCACCGTAATCGATTTCGGGATCGTAATGGAATGCCGCTCGTTCCAGGTTCACAGGAGCACCGCGTCGGCGCAATCGGTCATGTTCATTTTGTCGTGCTCGCTGGCGTTGTGTTTGATGTGCACGAATTCGTTGCATTCTGAATCTATTCGCTTGTCGTTCATTTTCAGTCACTCTCGAACGTAATTCGGACATGCCAATACGACTATTTTCATTATCCGTCTCTCGCTTGTCATCGGTATGGTTTTCACGTAAAGTAGCTCGCTGCGCATTTGACTGACTTCGACGAGCTATGTCAGCTCGTTCTCTCCTTGGCATTGTAATGAACCCTGTAAAACGACACGAAATTGTTTACACAGTCACTGAAATTTATCGATCTTACCTTGAGATCTTACCTTGAGATATTACAAACTAATTTCTCTAGTCGCGCTAAAACACATTTGAATGAATTAGTGATTATGTCTAAGCATGCAAAGTCAATTAACCTTAATAATCAAAAAACCTTAATAAACTTATTAACCAAATAAATAAAACCTTAACAACCAAATTAAACCTTACTAACCAAAAAATCTTAAAAAAAACAATAAAACCTTACTAACCAAAAAGCCTTGATATAATGATTGATCAAAATGAATGTTCGCAAAATGTAATTAAATTGGCTTTAACCAAATTATTCTCAAAATCCGCTACTTTTTTTTACAAAAAACATTTTTTTAAATGTAATAAATTCCACACAACTGCATGAAATGAATTACAGTTATGCATGGAGCAGCGAACTTACCTTGAAAACATCACAATATTGAAATCCTTAAACAAATTCCTCGAATCTCGTTAAAACACATTTGAATGCATTTGTGGTTATGTCTACGCCTGCAAAGTTAATTTGCCTTAATAGAATGGCTGATCAAAATGTATGTTTTCAAATTTTAATTAAATTCGTTTTAACCAAATATATATTTGTTAAAATCCACTACCATTTTTACGAAGAAAAAAGAAAGATTTTAAATGTAATGGATTTCACACAACCGCACGGAATGAATAACAGATATTTTTACACTATTTCCACAAATATTTACCAATGAAATATTCACAATTTATATCAATCTTATCAAGTGTACGGGTCTCGCCAAGGAGAAGGGCAAGAAGTTGACAAATCTATGGCGGCCAAGGAGAAATGACACAAACACGCCAAAATTCAACCAGCGGCTAGTTTGTTTTCTATTAAAGTGTTTATTATATATATTTTAAACAGTTACTTATTGCTGGATAAAATGTACCCTATGTCCTTTTCTGTACCCTTGACAACGTGTATGCAAAATTTCATGATGATTGGTTATGTAGTTAAGGCGCGAAAGCGTAACAAAAAAAATTGGGTTTTTCCTAATTTCCCCCCCCCCCCCCTCCACGGCCATAAACCACCCCTGTATTAAGGCGAACAAAGCAAAACAAAAATTATTAAAATCGGTCCACCCGTTTTCGAGTTTTAGCCAGACTAACGCACGGCGATTCATTTTTATTTATAAGAAAGAAGATGTGGGATGCTCACTAACAGTTGCATGAGAAGGATGACTTTGATAGACATTAAGGAGAAAGATTTTCGTCTTGCATACCTTATATGTCGCGAGGCGACATTGTTGGCAATATGGGGACTATTTGCAAAAAGTTCTTTTCCATGAGATAAATTAACTCTAAAAGCTGAATGGAGTCAAAGGCTGTAAGAGACATGTAGTCTCGTAGCCTCGTAGACTTGTAGCCTCGTAGTCTTTTAACCATGTTGTCATGTAGCCTCGTAGACTTGGAGCCTTGTACCCCCATAGTCATTTGAAACCTTTTAGTCTTTTAGTCCAGTATACTCGTAGCCAGTTAATGCCTTGTATTATTGTAGTCCGGTATTCTCGTAGTCTCATAGCTCCGTATTCTTTAGTCTCGTATCTTTGTATTCGCGTAGTCTCATTGATTCGTAATCCCGTAACGTCGTAGACAGACCGGTATCTTCGTAGAATTGTAATATCGTAGACTTGTAGCCTCGACCCCTGTTGAAGCCGTGTAGTCTCGTTGTCCTGTATATCGTATCTTCGTAGAGTCTGAGTCTCGTAACCAATTAGCAGCTAGAAATAAGACTTCTGGAGCCAAAGACAGCTAGAGCAAAATATTGCTGGAGCAAATACTGTGTGATCCTAATACTTTTGGATACAATGCCTGTAGGGTCAAAATACTTCTTTTGGAGCAAAATACATTTGGGAAATAAGACTTTTGAATACAAAGACTTTTGAAGCCAAAGACTGTAGAAACGAATTACTTATATAGCCAATACTGTTGGAGCCAATGCCATTTGTACCCGAAAGTCTGTTGGAGCCATAAACTGTTAGAGGCTTTATATCCTATCGTAAATTGGAGTTCGCATACTACTGAGTTGAATGTTTGTTAAGATGTACATCATTTTCTTTAAATATACATAGTCAAGCCTGTATTCTCCTATCCTACTGATGGGATCGTGTCACACCAAGTTAAATGTGCTTCCTTTTAAGTCAAATTCAGTCTTGTGTGTGTACGTTCATTTTGTGTACTGTGTGTCAAATATTGTCCATGTCATGACCTGTGTGTGTTTATGGTTTTTTCGTTGTGTGTCCTGTGTGTACTGTGAGTCCATTGCATGTGTGCACTGTGTGTTCATTGTGTGTATGCTGTGTGATCATTGAGTATCCTGTGTGCATACTGTGTGTCCAATTTGTGTCATGTGTGTTTACTGTGTGTCAAGTGGGTGTCCCTGTAGGTACTGTGTGCTCATAGTGTTTTTATTGTGTGTGTAGTGTGTGTGTCTGATTTATGTCCTAGGTGTATGTACTGTATGTCAATTGAGTGTCCAGTGTAAGTACTGTTTGCTTATTGTGTGTTTATTGTTAGCGTAGTGAGTGTTATTGCATGTCCAGTGTGTGTTCTATGTATCCATTGCATGTACTGTGTGTACAGTTTGTGTACTCCGTGTACTGGGTTTACTGTGTGTGTAGTGAGTGTGTACTGTGTGTCCAATGTGTCTATTGTGTGTTCAGAGTGTGCACTGTGTGCCTTGTGTGTGTTCTGTGTGTGAACTCTGTGTACAGTGTGTGTACCGTGTGTACAGTGTGTACGTTTGTGTGCTTTGTGTGTCTATTTGCATTTATTGTATGAATTGTGTGTACTTTGTTGGTACTGTGCGTGTGTACTGTGTTTCTAGTGTGTGTACTGCGTGTTTCGATAAATGTGTGAAGTCAAATCTGTAGTTTCTCTATATATTTACTGTAAAAAAACATCTTAGTCTTGATAAAACATTTTTCAGGAAGTTTTGGACCTTTAGTAAACGTAAAACAGGTTTCTTTGGTCTAATTACTTGTAAAAGAATTTATTGATTCTTTAGATATGACAGGTCGAAGACTTTATCTTAACTACTTTAAATATATTATATTAGCTTTTTGTGATAAGGTATTGTTGTTTCAAAAATAGATGACTTCAATATCTGACATTATTCATAAACATGTGTCGTGTTCCGAAGACAATTGGCCTATATGTATTGCATCAACTTGTTGGAATGTACTTAATGCATCGAAAAAATAGACTTCCGTGTTCGGAAGGGCGACAACATATTTAATCCATCGTACTGGTATCGTTTCTAGAGTGGTTTTTCCGAGAGTGAATGATTATTAACTCTATGATAGGTAATGGGAAAGAGAAGTAAAAGATTATTTTAAGCTGTAGTTACACTTTATACTAGCTGAGAATGAAACCAAGGACTGGAGATTATCGAATCTGTCAGTATATTATTGGGTAATTTTTTTTATGAATTTTAGAATTTTTCTTGATTTTATAGCTAAATAAATACTCATTTCCAAGATGGCATCCAAATTTAGAGATGGGGGGTGCCACAGTTATTAAAAATAATTACTTAACTATATAGGGTAAAAATAAAACTAACATAGGGGCAGTGCACTCTAACAAATGAAAACAAGATGGTGATCTCCAGCAGACGAAAAAAACATAGTGGATATAGAATCGTACTAGCTGGCTTTATATATATATATAAATAGGCCTATATATAAAGACATTATTGGTGGGTGGGCAGTATACTGGAGGCTTTTTTATCGAATGACCTCGCTGGGTTTGAGCAGGTTACTCAGGTACGTAAGTGTGTTTTTAAAGTAATATTTTCTTTAAATTTGGTTCACTTTGTTATAAATTTCAAATTTATTCTTAATGTTTCTGTTAATAATTGATTTTAAAGATGGCGGTCGTGACGAAAATGGCAATGTTCTTGAATCGGTATGGCGTTCATAAGTAAATGTGTAACGATAACGTCATAAACATTCAATATGGTGGGTGTAACGATATGGTGACCGTAACGAAATGTGAATCTTTTATGTCTTAACTGATGATCTTAAATTTTTTTATATAGTTTTTTATTTTTATTTATTTTATTATTATTTCTTAGTTGCTAGCATAAAAATTATGTTTTTTAATATGGTGGCCGTAACGAAAATTGTAATGGTTACGTCATAATATGTTGGCTGGTGTGACGTGAGCAAAATTTATTATTAATATTTTTTTTAATTGTTGTTATGATTTTAAAAAATATATATATTATAATTTATATTTTTTGAGGCAATATATTATTAAATTTATTTATTTGTGTTTTTTTTTTATATTAAATTTCAAATTGCAACGACCAATGATCAAACTATGGACAGAATTTCGATCGAATTATATTATTTGTTACTAGTTGAATATTTTTGTCGGTACTTTCATATAATTTCTGAACTTTTGGATTAATAATCACTGCTTATCGAAATGATAGCCAAGATGGCCTATATCATTGCACTATATCATCTAAAAACTAAAAAATCTAGTTCAAGATGGTTGTAGCGCTCTATAGTAGAGTATATGTGCAAAATGTGACACTAATTTACCTAGAATAAAGCATTGAAAACAAAGATGGCGACTGGTGCGCTTTAGTCATTTGACGTGTACAAACTGAGTTGTCTAAGCCCAGAAATCTTACTTACTGGGTTAATGTGATGGGGGAACAAGAAAACAGGTTAAGTTTGGGGGTAGAGAGGAGAATTGTGTCAATTGGGGTTATGTAAAATTTTTCCTCGGTGAAATGTTTGGGGGTAGTCTGCGTGTAGACACCATAGCATCTACCCGCCAGATTTGAATTGAGATCTCTTTTATGTAGGTGCTTTTTTTTCTTCTAGTTTAATTTATATTTTAATGAAACATACATTAGTTATTTATCCATGGCAACATATTTTTAATTCGAAAATATTGAAACATTCTAAAATATAAGTTGTCAGAATTGAAAATATTAGAATGTTTTAAAATTCAAAATGGTGGTGTGAATCACAGTCATCCAATATGGCGGCTAAGGGATCACAATTTTAAAAGGCGAACCTGGGAACCTAACACATTCCCTGGAACATGTTTTTAGATGGCCTACAACCAATTATATAAAAAAATAATTTAAAAAAATTGATGCATTAATTAGTTATCATCCACAGAAATCATATTATTATAATATTTTTCTGGCAAAATCATTTTGGCTGCACTTAAGACTGGCACATTGCAAATAAATTAATTAGAATTTTTTGTGAGATATTGCTATTTTTTAACAATTACTTTTTCTTTCAAACAATATTATTTATGACCGAAAATTTTGCTTAATATTATAAAATATTGAAATAATTTTGTTTGCAAAACAATGGGTTAATGAAACTATGAGGCAACAACCAAATTTATCCAAAAGTAAAAAAAAAAAGATAAAGCTCACAAACGATGACTATAATTGTCATTAACAGAATTACACGCGACAGTAGATATGGAAGTAGACAACTTTCTATCTCGTGTGCGTGTTCCTTGCAGCGCCGACCAATCTGACAACCCCACAGCACCCCGCCTCCCGCGGCCAGCTCCTTCAGACAACCTGCAATGCGATCTGACAGCGTCTCCGCGCAGCTGTTTCCTTTGAGCCTTTAGAGTAACGCTTTGTTATATGTCTCGATGGGTCTGGCACAAAGCAGTGAAAGCATCTCAGGGTATCTTCCTGACGTGCATGGAATGTACAGCAAGTCAAGTAGTGAGACTCACACAAGATATTACTTAAATGTAATGTTTTACTTTCTCGCTTTCTCGGAAGTGGGCCATCAAAATTGATTTCAAACACTTTTTTATTATTGTTGTATCGAGTATAAATATATTTATCTTAAACGAATGTCAAAAAATAATACGACTTAATTCTATATGTTGGTGATTGACCTGGTGCACTGATATTGAGGTTCCCTGTGGTTGTTGTTTGTACTTGAATAACTAACTTAAATGTAATGAATTATATCCATGTGATCTCCTTACTTAATCTCAATTTCAAATGGTTTGAGTAATTCCTACTGACTGGAAGATTTTGTCACAAAATGCTGCACTTTTATTCTTTTGCTAGAGGACTGCTTTGAGGATTAGCCTTCTGCCACTCATAATTTAAATTAGGGTTTTTCTTGATTTTTAACATAATTGTAAGTTATCCATTTGGAGAATCCTGCTGAAGTGCTTAGTTTTGTGGTAAAACATACTCAAAGTATTGTATTATTTGCAATAGGAAGCATCCTGTTGTTAATTATTTTTAAAATTCCTTTTTTGTTGTGGTTGGAGAGTTGTCCTGCGTATTGGTTCTAGTTGAGAGTAAAATGTTTAATCTAAATATAAACAATAATGTTTAATAGTAGTAATTTATACGATGTTTTTCATTATTTTATGAATTTATTTTGCATTAGATAAGAGTTATGGAACCACAGGAAATATCGTCCTTATTTTGACTGCCGTCAAATCTAGAAGTGAGATTTTATAATTGAGCGATTGACTAATAGAAATGTAATCAAGTTTAAATAATGTTGGAGCAGTAAACACGTAAAGCTTAGGTTATGTGAATTATGCACACACTTTGTTATTTCATCAGACATGCTCGTATTGTGTCTAATTATTTCCCCTTTTTATTGGTGGCACTGGTTGTCTTATTGTTACTTACCTGGTGTTACTAATGAAAACTTATTTCTAAATAATGTTACATTTATAAATTTCCCTTTGAGTCCAGTGCCTGAGCTCTCATTTCTAATCAAGGACTGGCACCGCACTCGGTCGAACGACCGGTGGTGCGAAGTTACCACCCGTGGGATTACGCCTGAATGCCTCTAAGGCAGTATCCCCTCTGAGAGAGAAACGATAATTAAGAATTCCTGAGCCGGAAGGCTTTTGATGACTATTCTAGGCGGTCCGTATGTGTTACGGCCGTCGACTATGCCCTTGTGATCCACCAGAGGATTCATTCGGCACAGCGCCCGTTTGTTTCCGGTGGTAAACTATGGGTGTGATTTCCAGTGTAGGAACTCGAATCGTCTGCAGACGACTTACTTCACACCCATAGTTTACCACCGGAAACAAACGGGCGCTGTGCCGAATGAATCCTCTGGTGGATCACAGGGGCATAGTCGACGGCCGTAACACATACGGACCGCCTAGAATAGTCGTCAAAAGCCTTCCGGCTCAGGAATTCTTAATTATCGTTTCTCTCTCAGAGGGGATACTGCCTTAGAGGCATTCAGGCGTAATCCCACGGGTGGTAACTTCGCACCACCGGTCGTTCGACCGAGTGCGGTGCCAGTCCTTGATTAGAAATGAGAGCTCAGGCACTGGACTCAAAGGGAAATTTATAAATGTAACATTATTTAGAAATAAGTTTTCATTAGTAACACCAGGTAAGTAACAATAAGACAACCAGTGCCACCAATAAAAAGGGGAAATAATTAGACACAATACGAGCATGTCTGATGAAATAACAAAGTGTGTGCATAATTCACATAACCTAAGCTTTACGTGTTTACTACTCCAACATTATTTAAACTTGATTACATTTCCATTAGTCAATCGCTCAATTATAAAATCTCACTTCTAGGTGTCTAACACTATTTAAAGGTGGTGCTAAGTTGTGGTATATGCCTCCCAGTTATTTTAAAACTTTTTCCCATTAGGTTTTAGTACTAACATAATATTGAATTCCTTACCACTATTTCTTTAATTATCTAACATACTTTGGGATAGCTTCCATATTTTACTCTTGACATTTATCTTTTTTTGTGTTTTGTGGATTTATTAATATTTTTAAGTGATAATGTTTGTCTTATCTTATTTGATTTTCATCTAGTAGATCTATATTGTAAATCAATGATTAATTTATTATAAGAGATATTTATTTACTAAGTGTGCTAAACAATTGGACTTCTCCTTGGTGAGCCAGTTTGATATGAGATGAAAAAGTATAAGATTAAAATTCAGTTTCAGCTAGTCAGTGTTAAAACTTTTATTTAAAGTGTTTGTTTTGTAAATTACTTTGTATTTTTCCAGTATGGTCACTGTAAAGTCGTTTTGTTTGTTATCGTTTAGTGTTTGAATCTTTCTGATCGGGCATTTAACTACACTGACGTAATTTTGACTAGTATAAATTATTTAGTATTCATTGTATTTAAAAGTGTACGGTTCTGTTTATAATTTTTTGGAATCTTAAACTAGTTTTATAAATTATGATTGGTGTTGGGGTAAGAGCTCCCCTGACGACATTCAGTGAGGAAGGCTGGTTATGAGAGGGACTGATCTGGATGCTGGATCTAGTGTAAGTTGCAGATCGCACTCCAAGGATCCTCGTTTCAGTTTCTCTCTGGTCTTACATGTCTCCGTGTATCGCCAATCCTTGTTGCATATTTTCCAAGTGAGACTATACTTTAGTTTATCTGTTATTTTACCTATAGTTTATGTTTTATGTGTGATGAAAGCGTGTGTGGCCTCCGAGACAAATATACTTATCCTCTCAACAAAATGTCTGGTTATCTAAAAACAAAATTGTTAATGTAATTACTTTTTGTAAACCTAACTAAACCTCTCTTGACTTTGTAATTTTCATCTGTACTTTTGCTTAATAATTCCATCATTAATTTTCAGTTATCTGAAACCAATAGATTGGCCCGTTTGTACAGGTAAGCTCAAGCCTTGCAGACCCCTTTATAAACTCATTTATTCTACTGAATTTGTGATTTTTGTGACACTCGTAGTTCTTAATGCTATTTTATTTGACACGTGGGGCACACGCTCTCGCCACTCATAATGATGTCACGGCGAATAAATTTTATAAAGTTCTTTATACTTAGATGTTGAGTTATTTTGTCCTCTTGTGCGGTAATTTCACGCTTTTCCTAACACCCGGGTTCTGTATTTGGTTTTGTGCTGCTCTTGTAAAAACGTGCTCTTATAAAAACGTGTCTGCTCGTGGACCATCCGGCCCTCAGCAGCTCTTGCGCCGCCTCTGTTCGGAAGGTTTGAAGTGCATTGGACGGCGTATTTCGTTGAGCCGAGGCTGGGGTTCTATGCATGCGCGTGAGTGGCAGTGCATCTATGGTGTCACAACCTGGTGTCAGGAATGCGAGGCTTAGCAGAGCGTAGGTGTAGGGATAATGTGGTCCCATCGACAGATTCGTGTTATCATCATTATATTTTGTATTTTCTTGAATTTTCGAGTTTTGTGGTTGTAATATATTTTCTATATAATAAATTAGCCATCCAGGAAAGGACCGGCACTTTTTGTCTTCGAACTTCTATGGCGGGCGGGTTTGTGCTGCTACAGTGCTGCTAAGATAAGCTGTCGGCTAGAGCCAGATGAAGCAAAGAATTGTCTGCTACAAAGAATTTGAAACTTAAGATGGACAACTGTCCGATATCTGGGGTAAGTGTGTGCCAGTTTTCTTAGGTAGGTGTTTTTTTATTTCTTATTTTAATAAGTTATTCAATAAATCTAAAATATCTTTGTTCTGATAGAATTATTTCGGTTTTTTGACTAGTTATATCGTGGGGATCAGTGTTTTTAGTTGGTACGCCGTGTTATGCAGCAGTTTTTAGGGATTAGTGTTACTTTCTTTTTGTCCTGGAAAAATTTGTAAGAATTAATTTGATTTAATGTTTTTTGTACCTAATGTATAAACGAAATCATGTAAGGATGATATTTCACCTAATTGTTAATTTATTTATTATAGATTTATACCATATGTATTTAAGCATAAATACATTTTTTAACAGTTATAAAAGGATGTTATTGTTCATCGTAACAAAAAGGGTACTAATTATAGTGGAAAATTGTTTTTTTCTTATATTCGTATAAAGTGTTTTTTTTTTTATTTTCTGCTAAAAATCATACGCCTCCCACCCTCACTGTATAGGAAGAAGACTACATTCTTTCTTTCCTCAGAAATTGCTCCACCGATATAAATTGGAAATATTCAAATGTAAAGTTGCTTTTTTTCCCAGAGACAAAGCATCGTGCCCTTGCTAGCTGCCTTGAAAGTCACCACCGGTATGTATAAGATATTTATCAATGTCCCGTCACTAGTTGTGAAGAGCTATAAAAACGTACCGTTACAATAAAATATATAGTTTTTCTTGGTACATTATAATAGTGTGATAGGTTTATAATGAAACACACGGTTATTATTATTAGCTTATAACCTGCAACTTCACCAAAAATACCTCTTGAAATTTCTGATATATTAACAAAAGTATGTGAATAATAACAAAAATGTTACCAACGAAATATACTCAATTAAATTTCATGCGTTAATAATTATATATTTCTTATAAATACTTTTAAGGCTTACGTTTATTAATTGAGTGTATGAATGTGTTTAATTTTCTGTATAATTTAGGAACCCGATTTTGTAAATAACTATTTATTCTGTTCAAGAATATGTTCTTCTTTGATGAAATAAGATTTAACTCATTTTTATTCGAGAGATATCAAAGTTAGAACATTATAAACACGCATATTTTTAACTTTTGAAGTGACGTCTAATAAATCGATGAACGCCGGCTGCACGCACGAAAAAGTGTCCCGTTGCGCACATTGTCCCGTTTTGCTGTGTCCCGTTACGCTCATTTTATATTGCTCTTTGCTAACCTGAACCTCCTAGCATTGCAACCGAGTCCGTGGCGTAATTATGTTTTCATGCATTTCAATGTAACATTTTCATTACTCTTTGCTAACCCGTTCCTCCTTGCAAAGCTGCAGAGTCCGTGGCGCAAATATATTATTTTTGACTGCATCTTGGTGTTGGGTAAGCTATTTTCCTTCACATCATCCTTGAAACACTCCCATTTGTTTCTAACTTTTCCTATCATCGTCCTATCCTTAACAAAATATCACAGATTGGAAGAAGTTAAATAGCAAACATGTATAAAAGTTATAGTTAAAAAATTCTCTTCGTTAAAGTAATAAACATATTTGAATTAATGAGTGCAAATAAAAGTAAATTTATCAATTAAATTGTAGAATTCATTTCACTCCTTCTTTGTATCCATACAAAATAGTGATCATTCAATAAAAATGATTCAATTTCATTCATAAAAGTATGCAATCATTTCATCAATGTTTTGTTATGACGTTGTCACGTTAAACTATCGTCCGTTAACCGACTTTAAAGATAACCAATTTTTTTCTCAATTATGCAATAATTTTACTCAAACTATTATTTATTTTATTTATGCTATAATTATCAAAACATTTAACCTTAATACAAACACCGAAAATTTAAAATATTTTAAACAATCTAATTTTATTTGAAAAGAGTTTTTAATAAATGTTATCTTATCAATTATTTAAATAGTAGCTAGCTTTTGTCCCATTTACTCTTCCGCATAGCGAAAGGAGACAAATCCCGCACACGACCAGGCTTCACGTCTGATTTGCACAACTTAATAAATGTAAATCTTCCTTTAAATTCTTAAACTCATGTAATTTTTCTGACGTATTTAAACCCGTTAATAAGGGTGCAGACAAAATTTTTAAAAAGACACAATTCAAAAATAGTTAAGAAATTTTCCTATTAAATATTAAAGAGGAAGGATTTTAAGTAGTATTTTTAACCAATAAAATAACTTTTTTCATTAAGCTCAATTATTCCAAAACTCATAAACAGTCCGTGAATCATGTATGAGTCTACCTATAATTATAATTTAAAAAAAAATTCATTATTTATACTTTAATATATTTATTACTTAGAAATTTATATATAGTTATTTCTCGTGACTTCCTCCATATGAATTTTCATGCTCCAATATAATGTAAAAAAAAATACGATTATCCAAAAAAATATGTTTTCGCTGTTAGGATTAGAATTATATGTAATACAACTGTAATCTCGCGTACATTATATGGCAATACATCTCACTACAAACCGCATTAAAACTATTTTTTTTTAAATACAGAAATGAATATAACAAATGTTCGTTTATGTACTTTGCCCGGGCAATAACACTATAAAGTTCTTTGTATACACTTAAGAGCAAGTCTAACGGGACCTAATGTCACTAGCATCGTACATTAACGCGGAAGTTCTAAGGTAAACGTATTTCCCATACCATAAATTATGTGACTTTACGATAGGCATTTAAAAATTTTAATGGTGAGCCTGTGCAAATGGTCGTCGCCGTATATACAAGTAAATCGGGACTAAATTTCACCACCAGTTTCTCCGTCTCGTTCATGTAAACCAACAACAGAATCCTGCTAGACGTAAATAATAAATGTTCGAGGCCACTTACTTCTAAATATTCATTCCACCTCTTACCTGAGCACCAAAACGTACTCTTCTTACGTGCTCCGGCGTAAGAACGTATCACACGCATACCCGCGCAATAGTTTCGCTATGTAGACGTAGATATGTTCTGTCACTGGTAACGCTACGGCTCCTTTTCACACATAATTCTAAGCGTCACGGCACAACGACGACGTAAAATCCATTCCAGTAAATCCACTAAAACTGCGCCGATGTCATTGCTTTCCGAGCCACGCTGCGACTTGACATTTGATTACCACATGCAGCACACAGTACAGAGTTCTCAGTTTCATTGAGAGGACAATGATATATTTCATGATGCCTCGCACTGAACATGTGCAGAAACGTCTTGCCACATACGGTACTTTTTGGTCCTGATGAATCCGCATCCAGTCCATCACAATTATTTATGTGTCCTTTTAATCTTCCGTAGCGTATAAACTTTTCACAACATATCTTGAACTGATATTTAATGCGTTAAAATTATTATTACAATTGCGTATTACATAATCACGAATTTTCCAGTTCTTAAACCTGTCACAGTACGTACAGTCAGGTGAGTGAACACTGTCAGTGGTTGCTCAATTAATCGATGTCACTGTCACTGTTGACAGCCATTGTCCTGCTGCTGAAGACAACGCAGGTATTAAAACCACCTGCTCCGATGGAACAGTAGTTGCAGCTGTTGACGCCGTTGCCAACAGGATCTGCGTCGTTACCGTCGTCGTCGCCATCGGGATCTCTGGAGGTTTCAGCAACGTTGCCATCAAGGCCTGCACTGGTGAAGATACAATTTCCATCGAGGTTGTCGTTAAATATGGTAAAGACTTTATCGAGTTCTTAAGAATAGATGATTACGAGACCTAAGCACCAAACTAGTCAAACAAGTCGATCCGTGCTGCGCCAGGGCTAGAGGTGTACTGAATGTTGCATAGTCTAGTCAACACTTATATACTCTAAGCGACTGATGTCGCTTAAACAAACAAATATTTTTTTTAAATTTGTTAATATTTTTTTAAATAAAGCAGGGGTGCCACCAACGCAGTAACAACATACCAGAAATGTACGTGAAGTGTGTTCTTGTGTGTGCTATCCTGTGCATAGGCTCATACCGTATTCCGTTTATTTTTTGGGATGCGCGTGTTGTGCGATTTGCGCTTGCGCCGCGCCCGATTGTGGAGCTGATCGTCGGAGCCACAGAAGAATCTGCTTCGTGACACCTGGGGGTGTGCACACGTCGCAGAGTGGGACGCTCAACACCTTCGTTGGCCAGAACAGCTAATGCAGAGAGACTGCTCGACCGCAAGAGCGACGAGCACACCTGGACTCTGGCTGCAACACCTCACCAGCCAAAGTAAGATCTGCCCAGTATTTAAACATCAATGGATTCGGAACATTCTCCTGTATTTAAGTTTTGCATTGAATATGGGACTTTCATGTTTGCTAGTGCCAAAAGCATAAACTGACTTTGTTTCATATGGCACTTTTTCTTGGAAAACAATCTTAGATATATTTCACCAGGTTTTTACATCCCTGCAACTACATAATTTTAATTTTGGAACTTGTGTTAAACCGTGACGTCCGTTACTTTTGCACGCACCTCCAATACGAAACAATTTTATGGCAAGCAGTGCCTGGTGTATGCGTCTAAGATTATCAAGTCTCGCAGCCAAAGTACTAGCGTCTAGCTACGATTCTACAATCATTTGATTGCCTGGAGTATTTCCCGTTTAATGACAACGCATATGTAGTGTCCCCCAAGCGATGCCAAAACCTATTAAGTGTTTGTTTTCTGCGATGTCATGTGCGAGAAGCATCGCAAAATACAAGAGTACTTTTCCATGGGCAAGCACGCCAAAATAGACTGCATTTACCTGTATTAGACCTACACTCATATTCCAAAACCTTTTCTAAGAGACAACGCAAATATCAAAGTACTCTTTCGCATGGACAAACTTAATTTACGTCATGCTTATGACGATCACGTAAATACTGGCATGAATTTTCTAGGAATTCAATTATATGTGCTTCTTGTGTTGGAAAAATGAGCACGGATTCCTAGTTAAAGTCAAGGACTGGCCTCTTTACAAGGGCAGTTAGATACAAGGTTTCCATCAGTTTATTGTAAAACATAAGTTATAGTTTTTCGAAAATTTGTCATACTACCGAACTCCATATTTTTTTTTTTTTTAAATCTCACGATGACCATATTTGGAACTACATTTCACTACTGGAACAATAATAAGAAAGAGTGAAAAACGAATAACTAAAGTACTTGATAACCATCGATCAGCGCGTGGAAACCTCGCATTCTCGAATTCGCGACATGATCGAAGTAACCAACGCACAAAGACTCGACGATTTGAGGACTTTCCAAAGTAGTCTGAATGCATCACTTACACACTTGACAACCAAATCAGATCATTCCTTACACAAGAACGATCTTTCTGCGAAGGAATAGAAAAGTATAAACGGAAGACTTGCAAAATATTTTCAGCCATCACAATTTCGGACTTGGCCTGTGACCTTCATCGAGTTATCCAGACTGTTCGTGAAATTATTTACTTGCGATAAGAGCAAGACTTGCACGTGATATGGAAAATGAAGAATATATTTAAAACAATCACTAATCGTCTCGACAAACTTAAAAATAAGGAAGAACCCACTATCACTGTGAAGACAGTAGTTAATGACGAAATATCACTGTAAAGAAGAGGTAATAAAACCAGATCGAGAAGAATAGGTCTTAACGAGTACAGAGTCATCGCACAAAAAAAATTACGGAAAAGAGGATACAAAGTCAATGCAATGGTCCGGCCATACCTGAATTCTTTCACGAGTTGGAACAATGAAACGACCTATGGAGTATACAGAAAATAAAATAAATGGTTCCTTGGTGCTAAAGAATATATAGAATCTATACCAGAAAATATCGTGCTCTTACAAGAGTTCAAAATTTACAGAACTCCTAGTCTGTACGAATAGCTGTTTCACAGGAAGCCTGAAGAATATTCTCACGAATATTTACAAGAGTACAAAAACCTGCTAGAGATATATAATCCATATTTTTGTGATAAAAATACGGAAAGTGGCATATATAAAGATGTATATCATGAAAAAATCGACATTCTCGCTAAACCACTTTAGTGAACTATCAGTACATGGTGAAGATTTCAAAAAGCTAGAAAATGGTTGGAACTTTGACTATGTGTATTGGGATGACCCCAATGAAATAGTTGACCGTCTTAGGCTTCTACATAATTCGCTTAGTGCAGGAAACTATTTGTAATTCAACGAAATAGTCTCCTTACTAGAAGAACTTAAGGAAGCCGGTTACAATCAATGAGTCGAACCGGAATCACTCACGAACTTCATGTTTCTGCGAGACGAAAATACCTTCGTCGTAAAGTCATACTTCACGGGATTGATGATATATTCTAGGCGCACCTTGTTCAGATGATACAATATTCCCGATTGAATTAAGTTTTCAAGTACACGTTGACGGTCATCGACGTGTAAAAGAAGTATGAAAATGGCGGACCGGGGACAGAGTTCAGGGTGTGGTGCCTGTGGTGTCGATAGCCATCTGGGATTGTGAAGTCGCGGCGGCTATCTTGGACTCAAATATTCCTCGAAATTCCTCAAAAATTACTCAAAATGATTAAAAAATACCCGTTTAGAGGGAAAAATTCAAGTTTTCTTTAACAAAAATTAAAAATTAGGATTTAACCACAAAAGTCTTTTGCCTTAGAAACAACACATCTTGCTAAAAGCGGCTTAAAAGTCCTACAACAAGCCGCTCGAAGCCACTGACGTCATCTAGGAGTATCATGTATCCGTTGCAATTTCCGTTACGTCGACATCTTAAAAATCCGTAATTTTAATGCTAGTAATTCCGAAAAAATTCGAAAAAAGTGCATACTTAAAATTATTCAATTCTTAATTATTTTTGGGCCTCGGTTCGATTCCCGGCGAGAGTAAACCAGTAATTTATTCATATATTTAAAAAATTCAAAATAAAAAGTAATAAAAATGTTTTACACCACACAAATAATTTTTAATTGTCACCACTGTATCAATTATCGTTAACGATGCCATCTTAAAAATATTTATTTATTATCCGATTTTAATGAAAAAAGTTAAAAATTCATCAAAAAAACCTATTAGAATACTTATTGATTAGATCGATTCCCGTCCTTGGTTCGAAACTGGTAAGACCAAAAAAAAAAAAATTAGGCCGATTCTTCTTCCATGGAAGCCACCTGCCGACACCCACAAATACCAATGTAATATATATCATCAGCTTCTATGATGTCATGTCCGCCATACTGTTTTCGTCTTCTGGAGGCTACCATCTTGAATTTGGATCCTAGAGTATGCTGACGCCATGTTAGTATAATTTTCTGTTCACCATACCTTTGACCTCGACTGTTGAAATTGAAATTTGACCTTGACCTTGAAATTTGACCTTGATTTTTAATTTTGACCTTGACCTTGAAATTTGAACTTGACCTTGAAATTTGACCTTGACCTTGACGACCATCATGGATCCTACAATTTATGTTCAGTACATGCAACCAGGACTATCAACTGCTAGAGGACATTGCCGCAATCTTGTTTTCGTCTGCTGGAGGACACCATATTGTGTGTGTACTCATCTTATAGAGTGCATTACCATCATGCTAGTTTTATTCTTACCCGATAGAGTGCACTTATCGTTTATTATTACTGAGGTGCCCGCCATTCAGAAATTTTGGACACCATCTTGTAATCATGTAATTTTTTAGCAAGAGATTCAGTAAAATTTCCAAAATTCACTGAAAATATCACTCACTAATTTACATATTGAATCGATAGATTCCTGTCCTCGGTTCGATTCTTCACCAGTGACAGGTGAAACTAAATGTTAAATATATTTCATATTCTGTTTTCCATTACCTTTCATGGAATTTATTAATCATTCACTCTACGAAAAACAACACAAGGCAATATACCAGATCAACTAAATAAATACAGTGCCACTATGCCTTACATGAAAGTATAGTTAATGATCCTTAAAATAACCTTAAAAAATGTTCATGTACATAACCATCCATACACATACACCAAGAGTCTTCGGACCGTGAGACCGGGTCATGAACAATGTCAGACATATAGACTATGAACACACAGTAACCACAGTACACACAGGAAACGTAATTAACTCACAGTACACACAGTAAACGTAATGAAAACACACAGTAGCGGAAACACAGGCTTAGTTGGAAATCAGAATACAATAAATAAACTTTAAATTTTTTTTAATATAAATTATTTATTTTATTTCTCAACATAATACAAATGCAGGTAAACAAGTCATTATTGTATATAGCCAGCCTCCTTCAGTTCTTTGAGTATGAAGGATATTTCTTTGATGCACGAATAGTTTCCTGCACAAAGTGAGCCATGTAGTAGTCTTAGCCAGTCAACCAATATGTTTGGATCTTTCCATGATGTGTATCAATCTCTTCTGCCACCATCTTCCTTGCACGTTTATAATAAATATTATTATCTCTGGTATCTTCCGTTTTAACACCAACCACAAGGTCACTTTAATCATCGAGCCAGTGATAATCACAAGCTTGATCAGATTAATTTAATATAACACGACGTTTCCATCCTTTTGGTCTCAGGACACCATCACAGTCTTCGATCTTGCCTGTTTTAGGTGCTTCAGCACAGTCTTCGATCACGTCGACAGCTTCAGAGTCTCTGCAGCAATCACCATAGAAGGCATCGTCTTTTCCCATATTAGCGTAAGAATTCGATATCTTTAATGTCGAAGTGTCTTCATCGTCTTCTTGCTTCCTTTTTAGGAGTCCATCATGTTTACAAAGAATGGAGGATATACTGAATATGGGCTTGAATATATTCTCACTCTTTACGGTATTGATACTTCCATTAGTTTCAGGCTTCCCGAAGCCATCAGCATCCTTTAATTTATGTTCTTCGTCACGATCGGGTGAGCTAATACCATCACGCTCAGGACAAGGAAAATTATTTACATCAACCAGCACACTTTTCCTTTGTGTAGTATCTTTATCGATGTCCTCTATGCCGTAAGTGGGCTTGGCTTTACATGTTCTACCATGTCTTTTTAAGCTGCCAATTCGTGTTAACAACCTGCTACACCGATTATAGCTTAATATTTTGCGTAGTGGGTTTTTAACACAATCATTCTTCTCATGACGTATAGCATTCCTTCTCATAACAAAATCCTTGCTACAGTATCTACAGCGGCTTCCTTCCGTTTCAGCTGCAGATAATAAACAATGATCCATGGTAGCTTCTGTGACTAATCTTAGATGCAAACTGACAGTTTTCCAGTTTGGAACCATTACTTAAATAGAGTTTTTTAATATTTCGTCAGCGAGATTTAAGTTATCTTATGCAGAGCAACTTTTTGTTAATAGTTCTGCTTGTCAACAACAGATGACGCCCGATTTTGCTTGCAGGTAAATATTATTTTTTATATGTGGTATGCGGGATGCTCACTGACGATAGCAATAAAAAGGAAGGCTTCGCTAGACCACAAGGAGAAGGAAGTTCGTCCTTCATGATAGTGTTTCTCATCCGTCTTATCACATATTTTTGGACTGAGTAATGTTTTTTTTTTTTAAATCTACCTTATAAAAATATTGTTAGTGCTGATTTATTATTAACAGAAATTCACTAATTAAATGTAACTGAATAAAATGGTATGACTCATTAAGTAAGAAATCCTTCATGCAGGAATTGATTTCTCATCTGTAACCAGAAACACTTGGAGAAAACCATCAAATTTCTAGCCAGGAATAATTGGAATATCTTGGAGAAATCCATCAAAATATTGACAAGAATAAACAGGAGCAGACGGAGAAAACAACCATAAAATTAACAAGATTAATCGGAAGCACACGGAGAAAAACGCCACATGTTTTCTGTGATGTCATAAAATTACAGAAAAAAAAATATAAAAAAATAAATAAAAAATTTAAAATAAAACAAAAGTAATACAAAAACAAATTCTGCTAGCTTGTGAACTTCCCATTGTTGTGCAAGGTTAGAGTTCTAGTACAAGCCAGAATTTTTGTTGGTATATTGAGTTGTTTTTCGTAGAGTGAATGATTAATAAATTCCACGAAAGGTAATGGAAAATAGAACATGAAATATATTTAACATTTAGATTCACCTGTCACTTTTGAAGAATCGAACCAAGGACAGGAATATATCGATTAAATATGTAATTTAATGAGTGATTTTTTCTGTGACTTTTGGAATTTGTACCGAATCTCTAGCTAAATAATTACATGATTTCAAGATGGTGTCCAAATTTCTGAATGGCGAGCACCTCAGTTAAAATAAATGTTTAGTGCACTCTAACGGGTTAGAATAAAATTAACATGATAGAAATGCACTCTATAAGACCAGTACACACACAAGATAGTGTCCTCCAGCAGACGAAAACAAGATGTTGAGAATGTCTTCTAGCGTGTGATAGTCCTGGTTGCATGTACTGAATACAAATTGTCGGATCCATGATGGTCGTCAAGGTGAAGGTAATATTTCAAGGTCAAGGTCAAAATTAAAGGTCAAGGTCAAATTTTAAGGTCAAGGTCAAAGTTCAATGTCAACATTCGAGGTAAAAAGTATGATGAACAGAAAATTATACTAACATGGCGTCAGCATACTCTAGGAACCAAAATCAAGATGGTAGCCTCCAGCAGACGAAAACAATATGGCGGATATGACATCATACAAGCTGATGATATATATATTACATTGGTATTTGTGGGTCAGTCGGCAGGTGGCTTCCATGGAAGAAGGATCGGCCTCGATTTTTTTTTTGCTCTTACCGGTTTCGAACCAAGGACGGGAATCGATCTAATCAATAAGTATTCAAATAAGTTTTTTTGATGAATTTTAAACTTTTTTCATTAAAATCGGATAAAAAATAAAGATTTTCAAGATGGCGTCTTTGATGATAATTGATACAGTGGTGACAATGAAAATGATGGGTGTGGTGTAAGGTGTTTTAATTCCTTTTTATTTAGAATTTATTGTTTAAATATATGAAGAAATTACCGGTTTACTCTCGCCGGGAATTGAACCGAGGACCGAAAATAATTAAATAACTAATCATTTGAAGTATGAAAATTTTGAAATATTTTTTTTGGAATTTTTTTGGTATTACTAAGCATTAAAATTACGGATTTTCAATATGTCAGCCGTTTTATTTCTTTAATGTCTCTTTTGTAGTATTTTTTTATATAAACTACATTTTATGGCAACTATCAAGTATCGAACAAAGGATAGAAATCAGTATTTTTATTGCAAATTTTTGAATCAAATTTTTTTTTTCCCAAATTTATGTCTAAATAATTAAACATTTCCAAGATGGCATCCAAATCTTTTAATGATGACGGGGCATCACCTTAATAATAAATTAGTAATACGCTCAAGCAGGTAATAAATAAACTAACATGGCAGTAGCTCACTCAAGCAGACGAAACCAAGATGGCGGATTTATCATACTAGCAGGCGAAATATTTACCTTGGCATTAGTGGTGGGAGGTCAGTCTGCCGGTAGCTTCCGTGGAGGAAGGGTCGGTTGCCATTATTTTAATTTTGCCCTCAACTGGTTTGAACCGAGGACTCCGATCTCCATGGCGTCAGTGTGTTTTTTTTTTATAAAAATTTCTAAGATAATTTTTATGTAAATTTTTTATAAAATTTTATTTATAATATTGTTTGTGGATTTAAAATTTGTTTCCCTATTTTCTACCAAAAAAAAAATACTAATTTCTAATATGGCGGCCGTAATGTAATTTGCAATGATGTTGTCATAATTCAAAATGACGGAAAACAAAATGGTGGATACAAGATGGCGTATCCAAGATGGCCACCAAGGTCAAAGGTCAACGTCAAATATAAGGCCATTCAATATGGCCGCTGTGATGTCAGAGCAATTGGTCATTGACACGCACCAGACACCTCAGCCTGAAGCCTGCGCTCGTACATATATTTAAATACTATTAATCAGTTACATAAATGTTTTGTCAGAGGGAATTCAGACGAAAAGATTCATTGCTAAGAGAATTACTTTGTGTTTAAAACAATTGGAAAACACTAACATGCAAGAAGATTTTCCTTTCCCTTGAGGTCTAGCGAAGCCCACCTTTTGCGATCGTCAGATAGCAATCCACTTCTCACTTATAAAAAAATATTTTTTTTTGAACTCAATATCTGGCGAAATTTATTGGTAAAATATGGAAATACTTGCCACAAGTTTTATTGCATGACATTAATTATCTCTCGCTGCTGAATTGAGATATTGTAGCCAGTCAGATCTTTGTAGACTTGTAGCATTGTTCCCTAGTAGACTTGCAGCCTTATAGCCTCGTAGTCTTGCAGATTGTTTACCATGTGGCCTCGTAGATATATAGCCTTGTAGCTTCGTAGCCATGTTGTATTATAACCTCCTATCTATGAAGCCTTGTAGTCTTGTAGCCAAATGTCATTGGAGCAGTTGGTGTTAACGACATTTACAGCCAATGACAAATGAAAAAATTGGAAACTACAGTAAATTGACGATTAAAACATACTGATAGGATCAAGTCTTATTGAGTTGAATGTATGTGGAAATGTTTACTTTTTTCTTTAAAAGCGCCTAGTCATGTCTGTAGTATCATATTAACATAATGAGATAGTATCTTATCAATCATATTGTATTCTACTGATGGTATCGTATCCCACAGTATCCTAATGATGGGATCGTATCCTACCGATGGGATCGTAATCTACTGATGAGGTCGTATCCCTCGGTTGAGATCTTATCCCTCTAATGAAATCAAATCCTCCTGATGGGGTCATAACCCTCTGATGATTTCGTATCGTCACTGTGCCTCCATTTTGGTAATGTGCTTCCAAATGTGCTTACATTTTTTTTTTGATTGTGAGTCGTCAAGTCTGGCTTGGGAGCGGTGATTCTTGTGTCTCGAGTAAACATCTGGATTGTCTTCTGATGTTTAGCAAGCTTGCAAATCTCTCCCCGCCTGCGGTGTTAAAGTCTTGCTGCACACGCCGGCAGCCGAGGCCCTCACCCAGATTCCAGTTTCTTGCTCTAGGTTCATGAATATTTTTATAATCTTCGTGGATAAAGGGCTAGAGTTTATATTTTAAGGACTAAAGAACATTACTTCTCTTAACTTCATATGTATTTGTATACAATTACCTGCATGATAAAAGAAAGATTTTCACAGTTATTGCAACGCTTTTAGTTGGTATCCAAGACACGACCCTCCCTCAGTAAGTAACTATTTCTTTACATGTGCTTACTACTTTATACTCTGAACTGCTGTTTATATGATATTAATATTTTTTAGTTATTGTATTTCGGACCTTAGACTGTTTAATATACTTAATTAGTCAATTTAATTAATTCTGTAATGTCTGGTATCAAACCGTTTACTAAAATTAATCGAATAAATCAAAATTTTCATTAAGGATTTTCCGAATTTATAGGTTAATAATTTTAAAATTTCCCATATAGTTGTCAATATGTGGCATCACTTTACTTGATACTACTATTAGAAGAGGAATTTAAGCCTCTTATATGGCTAATTTAACTAAATAAGTGTTTTTTTTTTTGCAAAAATTATATTTTTAGTAACGAGCAACGACCAATAGAGGACTGGAATCAAACGGAAATATAAGATCATTTATTTGATAATTTTTCATGACATTTAGAGTTTTTTTTGGAAATTATGGCTTATTAACTTATCACATTTTCAAGATAGCGGCCAGGAGAATGTCAGACTCCACGAAAATAATTACTACTTTACTATAGTGGGTAAAATATAAACTAATAACTGTAATCTAGTGAATTAAAATTAAACTAAAATGGCGGCAGCAATCTCTAGTAGACGACGTGTATAATTAGTGCTCAATGTATTGATTACTGAAAACAAGATGATTGCAGTGCTCTCTAGCAGACGAATACAATTAGTTGTGTACAAGATGACTGCCATGATTTCAAACAGTCTGATGTAATATTTGCCTTGATGTTAGTGGTTTGGGGGTTCAGTATGCTGGTCGCTTCTGTGAAGATAGTATCAATTCTTTTTTTTTTGTTCTCACTGGGTTTGAATCGTGTACTTCATAAAGTAAATTAATTTTAATGTTAATGATTTTTTTAAAATAATTTTTTAAAATTTATATAATTTTCTTATAAACATTCTGTACTCTCATTATTGTGGCAGTTGAAGTCACAATTTAAAATTTCCATATTACTCTTTCTAATTAAATTAATTTATATAATTTTTGAATTATAAAATTTTTCCTTGTTTCTAAGTTTAATAGCAGCGGATTTACAAGAAGGTGACTATAACGATGATTCCAATGAAGACATCACAATTCAAAATTGTGACAATGGCATCTTACTTGTTTAAGTATAGTTTAATTTTGAAGGTCCTCTCAAGAGGCTTATTGGTATTTGAAGAATTTAAGCCTATTTGGAGTCATTTCATGCCTCTGATAATTTTTGGGAAATAAAACGGAAAATTTTTCCCCAACTTTTTTCTCAGAATAGGAGAATTTCCATAACTTATTTTTTTTTTTTTTTTTGGATTTTTTGGACCAACCTTTTTTTTTTTTTGTAGATACTGGAACTTTTGGCGAATTGAGGAAAACTGTTAAACTTTTTTCTAGGTTTGGAAAATTTTGATGGTTAAGTCAAATGTTAAGTTCATCCAAGATGACCGCTATGATTTCACAATTCAAGATGGTGGTTATTACCATCTCCTCACCAAAAATCCAGCAGCAGAACACACTAATATGTACTACTAACGTGTTCAAAATGGATAGATTCAATAATAGAATACAGTTTTTTATCTAATTTTTATCTATTTAATAAATTTCAACACCAAAATGTCTGTACACAAATTATCCACTCTTTCAATTAGTCCATATTTTACACTCCCCCCTGGAGCTTGACTGGACAGTGGTTCTCTCTAATACTAGTCGATTACCTCGCATCTCTGTCCTAACAAATGGTCTCTCCCTATTCACTTGTATGTCACATACAGCACAGTCCCGATTCACCAGTCTTCGCACACGAGGCCTGTCTATCGTCGTCCTCGTTCTCTCACCAGAGGGTCACTCGCCCTCCTCACTTCACTCTCCCTTGGTGGCTGGCGTCGCCGTATTTATACCCTCCAGCCCTCTTCTGGAATTGTCTCGCACCCCTTGGAAATGTCGAGTTGTCACCCAAAGCTACCCGAACAACAGCGTCCTCGCTACGCAATTCCAGGTGGCGGGCTCTGGGAGCCAGCAGGGTCACATAGCTCCAGAGGAACGGAGAGTTCGATGACAAAGCGCTCTGATAGGGGCAAACCGATGGAGGAGGTAGCGAAGCGCTGTTGCTGTTACAATAATGGATGTGTTACGCTAATGGAGCGCACCATACCTTAAGGCTAACAGGCCACTTGACTGGCTAGCAGGTCCACTGGCCTGCATCGCGGCCTTGCCTCTAGTTTAGTCGTGACAATATATTTATAGTTTTAATTACAGTTAAAATTTTGTTATAAAAATTTTAAAGCAATATTTTCGCGTGCCATTTTATGCACGTCTTTCTTCACAACCATGAAACTGTTTCATAACCTTTTTTATCTGAACTGATAAGACAGACAGTTTTAGAGGTTATAAAAATACTTTAGTTACACATGATCGTTGATTAAGATATAACACATGTTTTAAAGAATTGAATTGCGCTAGCAATAATGCAAGGTCAAGCATATCTCTCACTTCAAAGAAAACAATAACTTCTTTTATTGCTTCAATAGTATCTTATTTTATGTAGTTTGATAACAACAAAAATAAGTACGCAGAATAATTCTATAACAGAATTAGTTGGGAAGATTTCAAGGTTTACTTGAGAAACGTTTTGGTAAGTTCGCTTTACAAGCAAACAGTTATAAAATATAAAGTATTAAACTTTATTTACGTATATTGAATAATAAATACCAGATGTTCAATAAGATTAGGACCGAAAATACCAGTTATTATTTCAATTTTACTCTGGTTAATAAATCGGTTATTTTATTTTATAATAAATTTAATTATTTTTTATAAAAAGTAAAGTTATATATAAACTTCCATTTCTTGAGTTTTACTGGTATTATTTAATGGTGGCTACCCGCAAATAAATAAGAATGCTTATTTGAAGCGCAGTTAGTCATGTAGATTGATTTTTTTAAATATATTTTACGTTGCAGTTTAATTCCTGCAGAAAATTTCAAATGTAACATAGAGTTTATTTTACAAAATACGGTCTAAGGGGGAAAAATATTCAAAATTACAAAAGAAATAAAGTAAACCTGTACACACCGATCCGAAATATTAAATAATGTAGGGGCCTACTTGTTTGTCAAACTTTTTTTATTAATATTTTGTATTACGATAAAATTCCCATCATATTTATTAATTAAAATCACTGTGAAAATTAACTGTTTAATAAATTGGGATTTTCAAATGATAATACGGATAAGTCGTTACTTGTTCGTGTATGTGTAAAATATTAAAGTACTTTTAATTAATATTTGACTTATTATGAATTTCAATTAAAACTGAAAATATATTTAATTCTGTTTTTAATGTAGTTTACCTATACAACATACAATAATTTATGTACAGCAAATAATAAATTTATAAATTTCAAAATAAATTGTAAGGTCTACATGGCTAAACAAAATCATTGAATTATTTATATAGAAAACTTATATGAACAAGAAACAAATTATTTTAATAAATGAGGGTTTTTGTAGCAATAAGCTAAATATTATTTATTTATTTTGTCTATTTTAAATACCCATTATATTATATGACACATTATATTACAATATATTTTATAGTTTAATTTAGTATATAATATTATTTTCTGTAGCAGACTATTTTACAACACACTTCTTCTAACAAAATATTACGGCATAAAAATAAAACATATATATAAATTTTAATGTAATATCATTTTTAAAGTATGTTTACGATGAACGATTTACACCCTCACTATTTAACCAAGACTAAAATTTAATAATATTCACATACAAACACGTTCTTTATTTTACGTATGTCACATGTCAGTTAAAAAAAAAAACTATTTTTGAGTAATTTGTTTTATATGAACGAAGCACTGGCGTAACGTAGGGGGCGCATCATTGTTCCCAGAATTAAAGGTTTTAAAGAAAGAACATAAAACACTAACCACAAAAGGGCAGAGCACAAAGCATTCCCAGATATTGCTAAAAGCGATTGTGACACTAGGACCAATTCGCCGCGTGAACCTAGGCTATGCATGTCAGGCACATGACTGTCAAGCCCTCATAGATGTGGCTCACTGGGGCCATTTAGAGACACGGTAAGATTACTGAATAGTGACCATCCGGTAAATGACTTTCAGCATCTCCTGTTTATAATACAAAATGTAGGTCTATGTATTAAGTAAAAGTTATTTTTTTTTTAAATTTTATGTTTTTAGTATAAGATACCCTACTTTGATGCCGGTGCGAGTTGTTGGTGTCGATGGTAACCACCTTGGATTGTGAAGCAACGGCAGCCATCTTGGCTGACCTTGACTTTGACCTTCAAAATTTGCCAAAAATTTCAAAACGTTTGCCCAAATTCGCCAAAAGTCCCAGTTTATTGGAAAACATTTCGAGAAAACCTCAAAAATTCTGCAAAAATAAAATTTACTAATTTCGAGAAAAAACAAAATCCCTTTTTCAGGAAAAATGTTCCATTTGGTCACAAAAAAATTCTGATGGCTTCAGATTTTCCCAAAGCAGCTTTAATTTACCATCGACAAGCTGCCATTAGACACCGAGGTCATGATCTCGACCATTAGGATTTCATAGCCGTCATTTTGAATTGTGGTATCACCTTAGCAATTGTAGTAATGGCTGCCATTGCGAAAATCCGTAATTTTATCAGAATATTATGGGAACCATTTTTAAATTGATTAAAATATTTAAATAATTTGTTTCAATTCAAACTACGCCAATTTGAAACTATGACATTACGTCCATCATCTTGAAAATCCGAAACTATTAAGCAAAAAATAGAAAAATATAAAAATTTAAAAAAATTTGTAAAATTAATTAAAATTTTACTTAAAAAACCTTTCATTGAGCTCGGAGTATTTGGTTAGAAACCGGTGGGATCTAAAAATGGCGACGGATCCTTCCTCCATGGAAGGCACAGGCAGACTAACATCTCACCACCATTATCAAGGAATATATTACGGCCATTCCGACCTCACATACACCATTTTGTATTCTGAATTCTCGTACACCATTTCAGATATAACACCACAGCAATTTTTTTTTTTAGATTCTGACGTAATGTCCGCCATATTGTTGTCCTCTGTTGAAGGCCGCCATTCTGAATTATGTCACGACCGCCATTTTAGTTTCTTTCTGTTCTGATGGAGAATGAACTTTTGGATACCGTCATCTATGTTTCTGCTGTTTTTTTCTAGAGAGCACCAGCTATGGCCTATTGCACGTAATGTTGTTGTTCATTACCTACCAGAGCTGTTATTTTCCTTATAAAAATTTTTAATTTAATATTTTATACAAAATACTTTGGAAGCACTGGGATTCAAACCATGACAGCTCCGACCTCTGGGTTGGAAATCATACGCCCCTAACTGCAGACCCATCGAGGCCTTTACAAGACTGAGGATTCAATAAGGTATATAAAAAACACATATTCGGACATGATTTTTTTTTTAATTTGAACGAATAATAGCATCGCCTGTACGAGACCAAAATACCATATTTTATTTTGCAATATTTTCTACCAGGAGTGATAGTGTCACATAGTACACACATCGCCTAATAGAGTGCGCTGCCATCATCTTGTTTTCATTACTCGCTACTAGGAGTGCTAGTACACAAAATATGTGCCAGAGTACACTGCTGTTACTGTAGACACTGGTTATTTTTTTACTCGTAGTAGTATTTACTATCGTGGCGTCCATAATCTTGATGGCCACCTGGAACACCATTTAGAAAATGTGTATTTATTTAGCAAAAAAGTTCGAAATATTTTCCTAACATAATTAAATTGATGCTAATTGGAAAAAAAAATATATTTAGTTTTAATTGATTAAATGTTCTTCGCTCGATTTTTGTTTGATTCAAAAATGTTAATACTGAGTAAATATTTGTTCAATAATACACAGTGAAAAATACTGAGAGTAACATAAATTATATATCTAACAACATCCATAATCTGCCGATGCCATCTTATATCGGGACATGTGTCATTTTGCCTAATTTTAGGCAAAACGCCGTTAGGCATAACGCCGTTAGGCCAAACACCGTTAGGCCAAACGCCGTCAGGAAAAACTCCGTTAGGCATATCGCAGTTAGGCAAATCGCTGTTAGGCAAAACGCCGATAGGAAAATCTCCGTTAGGCAAAACGCTGTTGGCTAAATAAGAGTTAGGCATAATGCCGTTAGGCGAAACGCCGTTAGGTGAGGTAAGGTTAGTTTAGGTTAGGCAAAACGCCGTTTGGCAAATCGCCATTTAGCAAAAAGGCCATTAGGCAAAACGCCGTTAGGCAATTCGCCGTTAGGTAATTCGCCATTAGGCAAATCGCCGTTAGGCAATTCACCGTTAGGCAATTCGCCGTTAGGCAATTCGCCGTTAGGCAATTCGCCGTAAGGCAAAATGCCGTTAGGCAAAACGAGATTTTTCATCATAGTAACATTTTAGGCAAAACGCCGTTAGGCAAATCACCGTTAGGAAAAACGCCGGTATTCAAATCGCCGTCAGGCATAACTCCGTTAGGGAAAACGCCGTTAGGCAAATCGCCTTTAGGCAAATCGCCTATAGGCAAATAGCCGTCAGGCAATTCGACGTTAGGCAAAACGCCTTTAGGCGAAATGACTTATGGCAAATCGCCGTAACAAATTCATGTTTAGGCAAACCGCCTTTAGGCAAATCGCCTGTTACTCATCTTATCGTCATTTTAATATCTATAACTATTTAGCTAGAAATTCGTGGAAGATTCGAAAAATTATGAAAATAATCACTCAACGTTTTTACTATTTATTTCATCGATTAACTCCTCGGATCAATCATTCTATGATCCAATAATTTATAATAATGTTAAAAAAAAACACTATTAAAAATAAAACATACTCAAAATCCTTAAGTGAAGCTTCAATTCCTCAACTACCATCTTTCAGTAAGCCGAAGAAGAATAATCGTCGGGAATCTTGGAAATTTGTAATAATAAACATATAAATTCGGAAACAATTCTTCAAATCATAAAATAAATCACCTATAAATGGAATAATTTATTCAATTTATTTCATTACTTGGTTCGTTCCTTTTTGCTAATGAAGTAATTATTGCTCTTATTTATGTATTTAAATAATTATTTCATTAGAAAGAAGAACTCATACTACCTGAATAAATGTGTTTCTTGATATCACTACGCCTACAATGAAAGATATTATCGCTGCAGTTTAAAAAAAAAATAGAGTTCAACCTAGAAACATATTGCAAAGTGTCTACAAAACACAAACGCCGGTCGTGTTCATTGTCAATAATAAAGAACAAGCATCTCTGAACAAGGAGTCGAGGCCAAATATAATGTCAGGTATAAAGACGAATGGTATCCAAAGAGTGTGTTCTTATTGGAAAATATCTTTTATTGCTTTCAAACAAATATGATAAATTTCAAGCAGACATGACAAAGCCACCGAATGGTCTGACCTATAGTAAAATAAAATCTATAACAAGAAAATGGGACATATTACTAAACATCATTTTATACTAAATAAAGGACTAAATCCCAAAAGAATATTTTATACATACTACAAGAGCAAGATATGCTGAAATATAGAATCTTCAGTTTTGACTACATTCATGGCTACGCATATTTAACGAAAGGGACACACATTTTGTACAAACACACAACTCATTAGGAATATGATTTCATCACAGGAATACGATCTTATCACAGAAATACGATCTCGTATACGTTATATGAGCTAAAATTCTGTCGCAGGATACGATCGAATACATTCGCGTAAGATACGATCATCGGGATACGACTGGTTGGATACTAAGAGAACTCGACTTAGTTGGAAATTATATTTCGATAAGTAAAACTATTATTTATGAATTAAAAAAATAATCTCTATTTTTAAATTTTTATTCACCTACATTTCAAATATATACTCTACATTTCTTAGTCCACGAAGTATGGAGGCTATTTCTTTGATGTGCCAGTAGTGTCCTCTACAAACCGATGCAACCAACAGCCTCAGACTATCAATCTATATGTTATGATCTTCCTATGACTGGTTATCAATCACTTATTTTGCCGCTACCATTTTCCATGCATGTTTATTATTTTTAAGAGCACTAAAATCTTCCGTTTTAACTCTAGCCTCAAACTCACCATTCTCATCACCCAGTTACTGTCATAATGTTGATCGGAATAATTTAGTTAAACGAATTGTTTCCATTGGTATTACCTCATTGCATCATCACAATCTTCGATCTTGGGAGCTTCACAATAAATTATTCTATATTGTTCTCATTTTCTGAAAACTGTCGTTGCCTTAATTGTTTTTATTAATATTATTTAATTCTGCAATCAAGTAACTGAAAATCCATCAGAGAATTTGGTAGGAAGATCAAATCCTCCTTGACTCATCTAAGGAATCTTTTCATCACTTTCTTCCTGTAGTACGATATCTTGTTTCTGTTTCTTCGCTACTTGAGTCTAAATAGATTTCTATGCAGACGATGCACATGTCTAAATGTGATGAACTTTATTTCAGTAGACGAAAAAAGTAACTTTCACCTATTTTGATGGTTATTTTATTAATTATCGCTGCGTCCCAACTGAAAGCCGCAATTTTTGCAACATGATATTTTCCACAAATGACTCTTGGCTCTATTTCCTTTCTCATGACGTCTAGAATAATTGTTTGTTTTATTGAAGGAAATGCCACAGTGCCGACACATATATGTTGACGATAACAATATTGCTTTTGGAACCATGCTGACTGATCTTTATATGTTATCAAAATCGTCTGCTATAGTTCAAAAAGAAAATGATGAAAACATTGTAGAACACTCTGTCTTTCGAAAAAATTTCGCCAATATTATAGTTTTTATGTGCATGCATTTATATATATTCCAAAGAGAGCTAATTCATATCATTCAAGAATTTTATTGCAAGTAGTTCCTATTCCTGCCAACAGATGTCACCATGTGTTGTGTTGAGGTTAATATTTATTTTTAATGTGGGATGCGGGTTGTTCTCTCAAGGTCGTTAGGCTTCAAGGAATAGGAAATTCGTAATATATTATAGTGTTTCTCAGCTGTCTCAATGTATAGTAATCGACTCAGTTATATATTGCTGGGATTTGATTCCGGATGCTACCCTAAGTATTTTTCGGAGTGACTGAGTATCACCTATACTGGGTTGTCATCGAAATTCGATTTCGTAAGCGAGTTCATCTATGAGAAGGTACTCTGCGGTAAACGTTATTTCCTTTGTACGAATAAAGACTCCTACAAGATACCTTTCTGACGAAATAAATTCTTTGTCGCTGTGCCTACCATAGAAGTATAATTTTTCGATACTTTGAATACCCTCCAAACAGGCCATGTACAATGTTCGGCGTACAGGCCAAGTGTCTTCGGATCACGAAGACAGGCCATGTACAATTGCAGCCGTTTAGTTTTGTGCTAGAACTCTAACCTTGTTGAACAAATGAGATGTTTACAAACTGACAGAAGTTCTTGGGAATTTTTTTATCATAATTTTTGTGGTAAAATGATATTTATTTCTCAAAATGTACTTAGGTTTTCTCCGTGTGCTCCCGGTTATTCCTAGCGATAATTTGGCTGTTATTCTCCGAGTTGTTCTGGTTACTTCTGAGAAAACAATCTCTGATTTTTCTTGCTTATAATAATACATGCAATTTTGTTTATAGTTTCCTTTATTAGGGAATTTCTTTACCAAATAATTACTTAAATAATTATTTTTATCTTGATGAATTGAGACAAAAAATGATTTATTTCACAGACAATTACTCTGTCTTAAAATAACTGACGAAAACACTATCATGCCAGAAGATTTCCCTTCCCCTTGAGGTATAGTGAAGCCTTTCTTCTCTTGTGATCGTGTGTCGCATCCCTAAACTCATTAAACAGAGTGAATACCTGTACAAAACAGCGAAAAAAATCATTACTTTATCGATTACTATGCCTTGAAACAGCTGTGATACACTATCATGCAAGATGATTTCCCTTGTCCTTCATGTATAGCGAAGTCATTCTTCTATTGTGACCGTGAGAGAGTATCTCACATCCCACATAAAAAATAAATTATATTTACCTTCTCGAAACATGTGGTGACATCTGTTGTTGAAAAACAGAACTACTCCGCTAAAAGTTTACCAAATTTAAAATAACTCTCACTTATGAAATATTTGAATGCATACATAGAAGTGCGATAATTTTGGCGAAATTTTTTCTAAAGTAATAGTGTTTTAACGTAATTTGATTATTTTCTATTTGAAATATAAAATACGAATTTGATGTCATGTCAAGACATTTCAGCATGGTTCCAAAAGCAGCTGTGACATCGTCAGCATATATGTGTCGGTACTGTGGCATTTAGTTTAGGTACTAAAACCAACAGTTATAGACGTCATGAGAAAGCAATTGTGCTAGAGTCCTTTGCGGAAAATGCTACGTTGCGACAATTCGTGCTTTAAGTTTGTACGAAGTTATAAATTAAAAACACATACCAAAACCGGGAAGGTACACTTTTTTCGTCTAGTGAGAAAAAGTCTGTTTTTGTACTGAATTTATGTGGAGTTGGCCAAAATAATCAAACCTGGACATGTTCAGCGCCTGAATTTAAATAAAATTATATTCTGGAATAGTAGAAACGGCACCAAGATATATTACTACAAGAAAAATGCTATGACAAGTTTCCTAGGATGAGTCGAGAAGGATTTGATCTTCCTACAGAATTCTCTAATGGATTTTGTTATTATAGCTGAAGAATACAATAATATTACTGGAAACCGTGGCAGTAACAACGGCTTTGCAGAAATTGAGAACAATATGGAGGACTTGTGAAGCTACCATTACTAAAGATTGAGATGATGCATTAAGCCCAAAACGATGGAATAACATGTTAAATTAAAATATAATTATCAAGCTTATGATCGTCACTGGGACGATGATTATGTTGACTTTGAGGTGGTGTTAAAGCAGAAGACTTCAATAATATTAAAAATAACAATAAATATGCAAGGACGATAATAGCAGCAGAAGATATTGATTACACGGTATGAGAATATCTTTATATATATATATTTCTTGTGTGCGTGTGTATGTCACTGAACTCCTCCTAGACGGCTGGACCGATTTTGATGAAATTTTGTGTGTGAGTTCACGGGGATTCGAGGATGGTTTAGATTCACAATTGGATATTTTATCTCGATTCTGAGTTAAGAAAAACTAAAAAAAAAAATACGCTTAAAAGCAAAAATTGCAGCGCATTATTAGAAGCCATTAAGTTTTGTTATTGTAAGGAACTAAGTAGAGTAAGAAAAAAATAAATATCCTGACAGCTTATAGCGTCGCCATATTTGTTTCATTTTTCAATAACCTTTTTGTATATTACAATTTAAATTGCAGAAATAAAATCATGTTTCATAGCCACACAAATAGTGAGGATGGTTAAGATTCACAATTGGATATGTTATCTCGATTCTGAGTTAGTAAAAACTAAAAAAAACACGCTTTAAAAGCAAAAATTGCAACGCATTATTAGAAGCCATTAAGTTTTGCTATTGTAAGGAACTAAGTAGAGAGTAAGAAAAAAATAAAGATCCTGACAGTTTATAGTGTCGCCATATTTGTTTCAATTTTCAATACCCTTTTCGTATATTACAATTTAAATTGCAGAAAAAAATCATGTTTCATAGCCACACAAATAGTGAGTGTGTGTCATTTCTCTATGTCCACGAGGTCTCGCCGCGTCAATTTTCTCCTTGGAGCGAACCCGTCCGCTTAATTAAATAAACAGCTTTTATCGTTGAATGATTTCATGATTTATTTAATGAAAATATGCTCTCATAAAAAAATTAGTTAGACATTCAATAGGTGTCTTTCTCTCACTCTCTCTCTCTCTGAAATGTATGTAGCTTGCTCGCGGGTCAGTAATGCAGACAATCTTTACATTCTAGCTCAAGACGGAAAAAACAGTAAATGTGGTTTACAAAGACATTTTATGAAGTGTCTTCCCGTCATTACATTTGAAAGTAGAAACATATTTACTCAAAATTTAGGTAGTAACATATTTTTATTGCAAAGACTGAAATAGAGGTGAAAAAAATTATCATTTGTGAACATAAGAAAACTACTACAACTGTATCAACTGTTATGTTATAATGATTAAATTTCTAAATGGTGCAAGATAATACAAAATTCCATGCGGAAAAAGTCGTGGGCAACAGATACGTATAGTTATAGGTGTGGGGCTATGCATGCTGATTTTTCATATACTGCATGGATGCGAACATGTAAGAATAATCTATCTATCTTACTATAATAAAACAGTACTTTTTCTGTCTGTCTGTACGCGATTTTGATGAAATTTTGTGTGTGAGTTCACGGGGATTCGAGGATGGTTTAGATTCACAATTGGATATTTTATCTCGATTCTGAGTTAAGAAAAACTAAAAATACACGCTTTAAAAGCAAAAAAAAACTAAGCATTGTTGATAATTAGCCTCCATGGCAACAGGCTTTTGCATTGTTGTTGCCTTCTGCGTAACCATGGGAAAGGTTTTTGGTAACGGCAGTGGCGTGCCCAAGAGGAGGGGTATGTATAATGAGAAGATACAAAATGTCCAGCGTAGAAATACTTACCGCCATATCCATATCTCACAAAAAGTACATTTGGGCAGGACAATGTCTGTCGGGTCCGCTAGAAAGATATATAGAGAGATAGAGATATAAATAGAAAGATAGAGAGAGTTATAGAGATATACATAGAGAGATAGAGAATTAGAGAGATAAAGAGAGATGCTTAGTATAAGTTTAAAAAATTACAAAAAAAAAATTGATTGAGGCATTGCAACGCATGCCGGGCATTATCTAGTCCTAATATATAAGTCTACAGGTTAAGACATATATTTGCCATGCTTAGTGGAGGAAACAAGTCTCACCTCAACGAAGTAGCCACCATACCCCGTGAACTACGAAATGCAAGCTACATAAAGTAATGACCTATCTTACCTGAATGTATATTAAAATGAAAAATTAATCAGTTGTTTGGAATTTAAAAACGTATTCTTTTAATTTTATGTTATCTGATTTCCACAAAGACTGAGTTGTCAATGTATCGTATCATATAATGCCAGTCGTAATCTGTCGAACATATCCTACCAGTAATATCCTTTCGTATACCGCAACAGATGGTATCCCTCTGATAGGATCCATCCCTATGTTGTATCCCTGTGATGATATTGTATCCCACTGATGAGATCGTATTGCCCTGATGATATCGTATTTCTCTGATGAGACTGTATCATAGTATACCTATGATGAGATCTATACCTCTGTTGTAAACCTATCTCTCTGATGATATCCTATCATACTGATAAGGTCTTATCCCTTTGATGAGATCATGCTCCTCTAATGATATTGTATCCCTTGAATGATTTCATATCCTACCAGTTAAATTATCGTCAAAATATGCGTCTTTTTGTTTAAAAGTACATAGTCAATTCATCGTCCGGACACAATATTTAATGAATTACAGCCTCTTGTTCTTGTATTATATAAGAACCATATAATGGGCCTGATAGTCCAAAAAATCTGGTCTGCTTGAAATAGATCATTACTTGATTGAAAGGAATGAAAGTATCGAAAGAATAGGTCATCGGTTTCGTATAATCATGGCCTATACGCCTGAAACTGTACCTACATGTCTTGGCTTCGTGGTCCGAGGACACTTGGCCTATACTCCTAATACTGTACATTCCTAGTGGAAGTTTTTTGAACTTACGAAAAATTATACTTTCATGGTAGGCACATCGACGAAGTAATAGTTTCGTTGGACAGGTATATTTTTTGGATTCGTTTTTCGTAGAAAGAGAGAGATTAATAAACTCCATGAAAGATAATGGAAACAGAATTTAAAATTTAATTTAAGCCTCTGTTATTGTTAACTGACCAATAATCGAACCAAGGAGTAAAATCTAGCGAGTAAATATTTTTTTGTTAACCATTTTTTTTAGTGATTTTTAGAATTTTTTCCCAATTTCTAAGATGGCGGCCTAGAATACTTTCAGGATAATGGACATAATGACAGTTGACTGTATGGTGATACTGCACTGTTGCGGGTAAAATTAAAACTTATACATTGCGCCCTCTAGCAGACGAAAACAATATGTCGGATTAAATATGGCGGCCTCCAGCAGACTAAAACAATATCACGGTCATGATTTAATACTTTCTGACATATCTGCCTTGGCATTTGTGGGAGGTTTTTCTGCCGTTGGCTTCTTTGGGGGAATATTACGTCGGCATTGTTTCAACGGTTTATAACCGAGGATTCAATGACTCGAGTTAGTTTTTATATTAAAATTTAATTAATTATTATTCTTTAAAAAATTTTACCGATGCTCTAGCATAATAATTACAGATTTTCAGGATGTTGGCCCTATTCAGAAGTGCAACGTTCTAGAATCTAAGATGACACGTAGTATTTGTAATAAAATGTTATTAATACTATTTTGTTATTAATTTTAAATTATATCCGAATTTCTAAGATAAAAGTTAATAACTTCCAATATGGTGGCCGTAAATAAAATTAGAACGCTCAGGAGTGAGTCATTCGATTCCAATAGAAAATTTTTTTTGGTGTATTGACGCTGTCATGTTGAGTGACCACATTTGTAAAAAATATGTGTCAGATCCTTACAAACGTCATAGAACTTTACACACATACACGCACAGCTACTTAGGTTGTTTTAGTTCTAATAATTATTATGATGCAGGTGTGTTTCTGTATATAAATTCCCATATATGTATGTGTGTGTGTTGGTGTGTGTGTGTAGTAACTTGGTGATTGAATGTTTTTATAGTAAGAATATTTATATTTACTGCTATAATATTGGTATATTATTTTGCTAGATAACATTGTACCAAAAGAAATAATAAAATTATTGTACATTTTGTGAAATAGTTACAAGTATTCCAATAATTCTCTAGTGCAAAAATATAAAATTGACATACACTTATATAATATACAACATTCTCAATAAATCAAAACACAAGACAACATTTGTTTAGCCAGCACTTTACCAGATTCAATTTATGAAATATTATTAGGATGTCTGCCCTAGCTTAGCAAACTAAATGATTTTATATCTAAAAAATATACAACAGTTTGTTCTGTAGAATTTTTAAGGGTCACAAAATTATGTTTAACGTCTAAATTTCTCAATACTACCTTTTTTTTTTAATTTCCACGGATTTGCTTTTATCAGTAGAGATAAGATATACTATCTTTACATCTGGGTATTTAGAAACAAACATCCACTTATAAGGTTTGTATTTTATAGCTTACCACAGTTGAGAAATCGTAATATAATGTCACTGGTTAGATAAAATCAAAATAATTCGCAAAATCATTATTTGATAAAACACTTTCGATTTGATATTTGGGTTGAGAAATAAAAGTTTCAACAAACACCCAGACAATTATAATTACTCATCAGCTGTGAATTATCTACATCTTACATTTTGCTCCCAGAAAATGCAAAAAAAAAAAAAAAAGGCGAGCCTTTAATCTGAACATCATTCACAAAATAGGTCTCAAAAAGTAGCATATTTCCGAAATATGTCTTATAACTATTGTATACAAAAACAAGGATCAACAAAATAATGTGAACCTTTGAAATTGGCACTGCCAATATCTTGTTTCAACCTGGTGTGCTCAGATGTAACATTAAATAATATAATAACAATATTTTAGAAACTACAAACTGGAAATAAAATATTAGTTATAACGTTGTTGAAAAATTTTTTTGACTGCCGATGAATGCAAATAGTAATATTGAATTGATGAGGAAAAGTGCTCTGTCATAAATCTACAAGTCAGTTTGTACAAAGCAATTATCATTGAGGTAACAGTCTTGCATGCTGAAATACTGCCTCTTATGTCTATAGCGTTCAGTATAAACCTAAATAACACTTAAAATAAAGTTTTTAGCATAGCCTGAAAGATTTGTGATTGTACAATGGAAAAAAATAGCGGAAAACAAAATAGCTAAAAACAAAATAGCGGAAAACAAAATGGCGGGAAACAAAAAAGCCATATAAAAGACAGCGGATCAATTATGACCGCCAGGATTAAGGTCTTCTAAGTTGGCCGCCATGACGTCATATTCCAAGATGGTGGAAATCGGCTCCAGATCCTCTCTCCAGCTCTAGTTTTAGTGCCGGCTAAGCTGTAGGTACTACTAATATTGTTACTTTTTATTATTCCTAGACTATTAGGTGGCACAAACATTTTACATAAAATATTATATACAAAATGATCATGAATTGGAAACAATTGTTCCTTTATTTTGAGGTTTAATTTTGTTGAGAAGGATTTTCTTGTAAAATAGATTTTTTATTGATTTATAAAATTTACTTGCGTTTGTTTTACCTGTTTTTAGGTTCTCTGGTATTAACGAACGACCAAAGATTTGGATGGCACCGAGAAATTTTGCTCATGCTATCGCTTTTATAGTTTTTTTATAGCTAGACTGATTTTCATTTGCCTCTTTTTTTGTATCTTAAAGTCCTTCAAACTTTCATTTATATCCAAGATTTTTACAAAAATTTTAATCGAGATAATTTTTTTAAAATTTAGATTTGAGTATCTAATGATTATTTTCATGTTTAAAATGGTTTACTTTGTGCCGAGATTGAACTGAGTGGTACTGTTTAGCATGCTTCACTGATAATCAGTCAAACACCCATTATTAGAATGGATACAAATAAAAGTGAATCTCAGACAAAGTTCGAGGTCGAACATAGACTATTGAGCACTAACACTTGGACGGATCATAACCATTTAAAATTAGTGAAATTATTTCACTTTCACAAACAACAATTTTTAAAACTTGTGCTGCTTATTAAATATTTACATTGAAATGTGGCAATGGCTCCTCAAGTCGCTGCAATCGAATGTACCACTCCATGCGAATATTTGCAACAGTCGAGAAGAGATGAAAAATTCAAAATGTCGAAATGATACTGATCGATGGAGAAATTATCCTCAACTTACTGATTGGTTTGTTAACTTGAAAGTGTCTGCGTGAAAGGAAAATTTTTTCCAATAACAATAACTGGTGATCAAGAATTTTACACATCTGATAAAAATACAAAAAAAAAAAAAGACTGAAAAATATAATCTATTTCTTTTAAACCATTAGAATTTTATTTTGGAACACCTTGTTATATAGCTCAATTAGGTGAGCAATTTTTCTATAATTTTTTAATGCCTGAAGTTAAGGTATTTACTAACTAAAAAAAGACAAACAAAGGACATGGCTTGATTTATTGCGGTCTGGGGGAAATGAGGGGTTTGTTGTTATGACTGTCAGTTACAGTGACATCTGTGAATTGAAGGTGAGCTGAAGGCTGATGTTTAGGTAGGCAAGGGAGTAATGGTATTTGATAAAATAGGAGTTGAAACTGCTCTTTCAGTGTTAATGCATGATGTCCGGTTTGTTGTGGACTGACTACACATTCGAAGTAGGGGAAAGAGGAATGAATAAACTGAGGGATGGGTGAGGAGGAGGGGTGAAGAAATAAAATGGGGGAAAATGCAAGAGTTTGTTACAGTTATGACACTATGGCTCAAAGCTGGGATGACAATCGTTGAATAAGTCAAACTATAACAAAAGGATGAACCTACAGTGCTTTCACAACATTAAGTTTGTGTTCGGTTGGTTAAAACTGGCAAGACAAATGTTTGTTAGAAACCTCTGGAGCGGGTGTTTTTACAACCGAAAACGAGACAGTAGTAGTAACACCTGGCATACTGCCCTGTGGGTTTCGGTTTGGGTTTCGAATACTGGGAAGGCTGTTATCCATTCCGTAAAATTTTGTCGTTAATTTAAAAGCATAGCTGGGTCTTGTAGAAATTTATAATATATTTTATGAACATCTCATTCAGTTCTGTTTTTAATGAGTACGAAAATTTATCACCGTTAAGTTTCCATGATTAAAGCAAATGATAAATCGTTCAATATTCGTGGGATTAGTTTATCCTTCCACCTGTAAAAAAAACATATAAATCAAGGGATTTTAAATCAAGCAGTTTAAATTCACCTAGAACATTATATTTTAATTCTGGACTGAAGAATGAGAATTATATTGCATTGCCATATGAAGACGCTTCCATTGTGTTTGGACATTTCCTGAAGCATCTAAACTATGAATATGAAGTTAATAAATCAGCTCATCCTTGAGTAAATACTCTGGTGTAAGCGTGTTGTCATTACTAATACATACAGTTATATTCATCGTTTTTTAAACAAACTCATGTTCAAGTAAATATATAAAAAACTCTTAAAATTAAAAATAATTCCTCTAGAACTAGTGCTGAAAATAAAAAACTTAATCCCTTTTACGTAATACTTTATAATGGTATTCATAACAATGCATTCTCTTTTGTAAATATTGTTCACAATGACTCCTTATTCCAACAATCCTAAAATATTTTAGTTAAAGCTGCTCCCACAGTTACAAATTTAAAATTTGCACCTATCCTAAAGGTATGTAAAAATACAATATCTAACATGTGTCAAATATCATTCCAAAAATTTGTTTTATCTTATGTGTTACTAAATACTTAAGTTAGGGGCAAATGGAGATTAATTAAAACTAAAAAAAATTAAACCTGAATTTTAAATTTTTCCCAAATATCTTAAAATTTATTAACTTTCCTGAAATTATGGCTAAGATTTTGAATGCCATTGGAAAATTCAAAATTTACTTCTCCACATAGCCATTTAAATATTTATATATATTCATGTAGGAAACATACACATGAGGTGATGTGAAATGTAAAGCCGACCAGTAAAACTACTTACAAGGATGAAGAAAGTATTTTGTCAAGACTAAAATCCCTCTACGTATTATTTAAACAACTGCGTATTATACTTGTGCTGTAGACAGGACACTTCAAAATGTGTAAATGTATTTAGATGCGGTGAATCGCTGGAAAAGAGTAGCTCAGCAGAGTTTAAACTGCGTTGGTGATATTTTTGTGGGCACTTGGCATGATGCCAAGAAAACAATAATAAGTGCAAATGAAGTACACTGACACATCAAGAAACAAATCTACCAATGCCTAGCGAGGGAGTAAAAGTGAATAAATGTAACTATCAGGCCAAAAGGCAAGACTCTTAATAATAAAAGTGAAGTACACAATTACATAAATTACCAACAAAAATTAAGAACTTAAATACTATAATTTCAATTAAAGTAACCAAACTGAAACTAAAAAATAAACAAATAATAATTCGTGCCTATTGATAAAGCTGCTATGACTTATATGCATGTTCTTAAAATGGTAATGAAACTTTACAGTTAAAGAAAAAATTATCATATTTTTAGTATAATATTGACTACGAGCGCTGAAATTATTTTTATCGATCTTTAATAGTTTTGAAAGCTGTATGAAATTAAGGAATAAATATAAATAAAATTAATCTGTAAGTAACCCTTTTTAAAAATTTTAAATTTTATGTGTTTTAATAACTAAGATATTTGCTATAATATCATTCAATTCAAAACTTTGGCCAGTAAAATAAAAATAAAAATTTGCTGTTTTTAATTGTCTATAAAAACCTGATTAATGTAAATAAGTCCATCTACCTATAATTTAGTTTCAAATAAAAACGTTTTAATATATTTGTAGAATTGTAACACCTTGTCGTCTTGATTTTTTTAATGTTTATTTTTCCAGTATACATCCAAGATTTCTATCAAAAATAAATAAAATATTTAACGTAATTGTTACATGGTACAGTATGATAGCATACATAGTTATTTCGTACATGTTTGAAGCAGATTTCTTAATTTTTCAGTTTTGTTTTAACTGCAATTGGTGGTAGTTTTTGTTTACCATATTTTATGTGTTATAGACAATAAAATTTAAATGATTTTGCCAATTATGTATATTTTTTACCTAATTCATCTTGCTTTGAAAATAGTTTTTCTAGATTCAAGGACATGCTGATTTTATTCCTTCGATATGGACTATGGTTTTACATCAATTTTTGTGGGGGCAAAGCGAAGAGTTCCTTGCACTTTATTATCTCTGAGTCCATATATAAATACACTGGAAGATAGATGCTGACAAAACTCTATCGGGTCTTCTGTGTAGTCAAATAGCACGAATTGTTCAATGTTAGACTACATTCCTGTAGAATTTTGACGGTTTGCCCTGTCTTCAGAGCTGTTGTGTACATCTCGCCCATAAATCGATCGCATAGCTTAGTTAAAGACTTCCACCAATACTGTTTATTCCTTCTGTTACGTAAATATCATGGTCTGAACAACATACAGGAAGTCATTGCAGGGGTAATACGAGAGCTGTGGCCTTTCACTCGTGGCCATTTACACGCTATTGACTTGACTGTTCATGTTGATTAAAAGTATCTTATAAAATCTGTACATTTACTTTGTAATTCTTGTTGATTTCTCAAATTCGCTTCAATTATTCTTGTGCAAATCAACTCGCATATTTTCCCAGCTACCCTTCACTTTTTTTGGCATGTTTTCATTACATCAATTACGTTTTTTATTCCATTTTTAATATCTTCTTTCTTGTACCTATTTACAAAGCTTACGAAACTTTATCTCAAAATCATATACTAAATCACCTTAAATTTTAATATTTTATTTTAATTTTAACCCAAATCTAAATTTTCTTAACTAAAAAGTAATATTTAAAAAATAAATATATGTGAAAATATATTTTGGCTACGAATTTTCATATCTTATCAATTAACTAGACTTTGGGTTGGGGGAGGGGAATATTATCTTTAAGGCACTGCAGTAAAAGGAAAACACTTCATAAAGTGTTAATAAAAAGCAATTGTTCTGCCAAAGCATTTATATGCTTGGTATGTGAATTCCTGGTCTGTAAAATACGTTTCTGGCTGTTAGAATCCTTACATACAGGCTAAAAAATTAATTGAAATTACCATAATACTAAAGTCCAAAATTAGCATATTTTACTTTCCAACAACTTTTAAAAAAACCAAAAATAATAATATTTTTGTTACCACATTTTTTTTACGAACAAATAATCTCATTTACAACTTAGAATTTTTGGAATATCTTGACCCTCTTGGAAATATCCTTAAATTATTGATCAAGACCAGGACACCGAAAGATACAGCTTCATTCTCCTGTGGACATTTTGTGCTTCGCGAACTACCGGCCCTTTACGGCTTACTCTGAAGGGTCAAAGCTGAGCTAAAATTTTCATTATGAACAAGGATATCGTTATGACAGGCCCTTATTAGCCTGATTAAAGAACTTAGACTTATATAGCCTACACCCTGAAGTGCCGACTCGTTAAGACGAGCACGAGAAACCCGACTAATCCTTACCTTTTGGCATTGTTCCCTTAAGAATACTACATATATCCTTCCAGAGAGGTCTAATGCCACCTAACCAAAATTTTACAGTCTGAATTGTCACAGTATTGCTATTTTTATCACGAGGCGCCACGCATAAAACAGCGGTGGCGGCGCCAGCACAGGCTCGTTACTCAACCAACACCAGACAACTGATGTCAGGAATCCGAACAACATATGTGTATACACACCACCATCCCTTGAATTCTGGGTTGCGCCACCAGCTACAGGAGAACCAATCTAGGAAACCTCACAGAACCAGCAAAGCTAATAAAAATTAAGTTCGGTATCACAAGAATTTTTTTTTTAAATTCATCTGTAAAACTATTTGAAAAAATTAAGTTTTAATATATATATAATTAATAAGTAAAAACAAAAAAAGGATTTTTTTATTGATATTTTGAACATCAGCGAAATCCCATATTTTTAAAAATATACATAAATTTATAAATATATAAAGATGTATATTTTAGGGTAAATATTAACATAATAATATTTTAATAGTTAAACCTTCATCCACAATTATATTTACATCAAGAAAAAACGTAAAATGTTTGCATGAAAAGTTTAAAATTTTAATTTTTTTATTTATAAAATTATTTGTTCCACATTATTTGGAGACACCAATTGGAGGCATTTAAAAATAATCACAGTGTACATTTTTCCCAGCCGAATGTTAAAGCATCTGACACCAAAAAAGCAACCAAATAATGTATGATTTCTGATGATGTCACATCACAACCAATTTTTATTTCACACGAGCTTAAAACCCAACAACTTTTTCTGCGCAAAATTTACGTATTCCATATTTTTTGTAAAGGAGTGTCTGGTTAGTTAAAAAGTACTGTAATAAACAATAAAAAACAATAAATATTATGTGTGCACAACATTTAATAATTAACAAAATGTTTTAGTGTAGAAATTTTTAATGTGTTAACGCTAAGCCTGTTTGGATTTTAATTTTTATAATGTAAGCAAGTAATATAACTCCCGGTTACGTGTATTCACAAAAATTATTTGGCCGTGATTAAATCACACTTATGTTTTTTACCCCTTTCCAATAAGAGCAATATAAATAACTAAGTGTTAAAAAAATTTTTAGTAATCCCGTCTTTATCATTGAATTAGCAAAAAAGAAATTAAATTTAAGTTTTTTGTCCAACAGCCAAATAATGCATGACAGCCCTTTAAAGCTAAAAACGTAAGGTGCTTTATATCATATGTCTTAAATTTTCGATCAGTTATAGAAATATGATTGGTAATATATTTTAAATAACAAATATTAGTATATATTCAATAAAAAAATTTAGGATATAATTAAGAAAATGAATATAGAAACTTAAAAACAATAATGAATTTAAATTTAGTAATGGGTTGCTTCATGGTTTAATTTGCAAGTAGGGCCTTAGGAAATTAATGGGAAGGGTGAGCTGCGGCCTGAGAATTTTGCACGTATATGTAACCGACACGTCATATCTGGATGCGGTGCCCGTATTCTGTACAGTGCCCATATTTTGGCCTACATGCATAGAATAAGAAGAAAACCATAAAATATACAGAAAGTTTTCCATAATACGTAGTTTTGATTTTGATTTGTAACAAGCCACACCAACAGCACAAACATTTTTAATGTTAAAGTATTCATAGTCTTAAAAGTACACTTCTTCACTTGGGTTTTGGCTTACGATTTACACCATTCATGGGCAAAGTATGTCCCACGGGCCAAGTGCGGCCGTTCGGGCTACAATTACACATACGACAAAATGTATTTTCTGCGTAACTAGAATGGAATAACGTTTTCCTTCTCACTGCGTTTTAAGTACAGTATTATTGCATCTAATATTAACTAAGTTTGCACGCAAACTCGCGTAGGCGTAGTGCCATAAGAGATGTCTGTAGATGGGTAGCATGGCGATGTGGAATACAATGTGTGTGGCAGTGTTCATATAGGTGTCTTCAAGTCACCTCTGCGGCTGTGTGTCTGGCTTGTGTTTCTATAGTTTTGCTTAATTAATAGTGTTTTTTGACATTTTTTATTGTTAAAAAGGCAAGTAAAAAACGTTGAGTTGCCATATAACACTGGATTAAAGTAATTATTTCTCATTGTTTCTAAAATTGAGTTCTACAAAGCCTTCAAAAAATCAATTTTCCCAAACCTGAAAGCAAACGGTCAGAAGATAATTGCTATGTTTCCATCATCGTACATCTGTGAAAAGGTTTTTTCTACTATGAAGCTTCGCAAAAACAGCGTTAGAAACCGATTGACTGAGCACTACTACTGAGCTTCACTACTGGGAATCAGCCTCAGATTTTTCAGCACTAACAATGTATCTTCAGTAAGCAACTTATCTAAAATTTTCGAGTTGTTTCAGCAGTTAACAGGGTTACGTCTCTCCCGCTTAGAGCCTCTGCAGTCAACTTAAATCGCTGCAAACTTTAAATCAGATCTTTTATTTTCAAACTTTCTAAGTAGCTAAATTTTATTACAACTTCCAATATCAATCAAAGATGTATCCATACAAAATTTCAGGTTACAAAATCGTTATATCATAGCCAAAAGACTGCTCTAACGTGTGCGGCAGTATAAAATGCTTGTATCTTCTTTTACATGCTTTAGCATGTACATATCCTATTTAGTAGGCGATCTATCCTTCCTTGTTCTTCATAAGTATCACTAATGTCTTTGTCGTCTATATCTGACTATGAAATACATTTCAGTTTATATTTAATTATTGTGCGTAATTTTCAAACATTGTAATTGTAAAAATAGTACATTATCACGACGGCAAAGATGCCAATTTCGGTGAAAGATAATCCAAGGATCGAAAAAGAGATGCACTATACTACATATTTAAATAGAAGCAAAGTCTGGGAGCACTGTCCCGTTTGTTGGAGAACTATATCTCGAAGTAATTGAGCATTCGAACTAAACTAAGATCAAGTTGTGCACAGACGAAGTGTGGTGGAGACCGTCTCGAGAACAACTGCCTGCCTCGTACGAGGACAACACAGAGTTAATCTTGCCCGGAAGGGCACACGTAGGAGGGAGGCTTTGTTCCCAGTCCTTTCTACTAGATGGCATAGGGGGGGGGGGGTGGGGGGGCCCTCCACCAACGGAAGCCTCGAAGCCAAAAAAAACCTTTTTTCAGGGGGGGGGGGGTTTCAGGGCGACAAAATGGCGGATGACACTGAGGCCAGGAGAGAGGATAAGGGAATCATGCCGACGTCGTGGCGAGGAATGATTAGGGGGGCAAGGGGGATGCTGGCGATGCTGGGAACCGTGCTTACGCAGGTCGGATGCACAGCTTCGCCATGCATGTCTGGCGTGACGGGAGCGGGTGCATGCATGCCTGCGCCTGGTGCTTGAGATCATACATACGTGATGATGCAGCATGGGTGGCATGATGCATCTGGCCGCAGTGGCCTGGCCAATTGGTTAAAAATTAAAGATTAAATTATAAGCGCTACATGGGGTGCTTAAATTTAAAAAAAAACATTACAGATGAGCCACTTGATGCGCATTAAAAACATGAATAGATAAAAAGTGTAAATATATGCCAAGGAAATCCATAATATTCGGCCCAGTCGAGGTCATGATAGGGCTGTTAAGAAATGTTGCCCTTGTTTGAAAAAAAAAAAAAGAGAATTTTTTTATCAATTTTATGGAAATTTGACACTAAAATGTTCACCGTGAATTCATAATCCAAGATACGAACATTAGTTCTACCACCACGAGCTTGACCCTGTACAAGGAGCCCCTTTTATATAGCCTACTACTAATTTGATAATTGTAATACTTTTTATATTCTTATATTTAGTTTTTTAAGAATATATTCTTATACATAAAACAATTTTTATTTAATGAAAATTGCATTTTAATTTTACATGAATTTTTGACTGTTAAAATTATTTTACAAGGGCCAAATTTATTTTTATCTCATTACAAAAATTTTCAATCAAACAAATTTGTAAACTTCAACTATTTTATGGTTTTTTGAAGCAAAAAAAAAAAACAAACATGGTTATGTAAGATAATTGTTATGTAATATTTTTGAATTATTAACTTTTTGAATAAATTCATCTCCGATTTACAAAACAAAATATTGAAGAAAATTTCAACTAGCATAATATTTTTACCACAGTAACATGAGTTTATAGATATACTTATAAAAACATTTTAAACCTTTTACAGCTATTCAAGAAATTATCCACTTGAATTTCATAGGCCCACGATCATTATTAATAAGTTACTTTTAAAATATCTTTATATATTTTTTAAATACATCTCTGTTTAAATATAATTTTTGTATGTAATATTTCAAACATTGTTATGTTAAAAAATACATTTTATCTTTTCTATTAAATCCTAATCTTATTTTTTTAAATTTAAAAATAAGTAGTACCCTAATTCACTCGTGTTCTATATTAATGAAACTAAATAGTTTGTTCTTTAAAAAAAAATATGTTTAAATTAATTTAAGCTATATAAGTGGTAACAGAAAATTAATTTTTTTGTTTTTGTTTTTAGGAAGCATGCCGAAAGAGTGGGAACCAAACCTGCAAAGATCTGATTTGGAAGCACTTCTTGGCGAAGAAGTCATTGAGTATAAATCATCAAACCTTACTTCGTTGGGAGACAACTATGGGAGTACAATGCTCGCAGTCAGCGTGACCACGCAGTCAGGGAAAGAGTTGAGTCTGGTGGCCAAGATGTTCCCTAGGTCAAAAATGGCCCAGGAGCACTTTCAATGTCCTCTGTCCATGAGGAAAGAGATAGATATGTACATGCTCGTGAGCCCAGTGTTAGACAAGATTCAAGAAGAGCACTCTGTGCCACTATCTGAGAGGCTGCAGATATTGTGCAGCTGTCCAGGTGCGCGGTTAACGCTTAAAGGGTACAACAATGAACCACTTGCTGATTATAATTCTGTCCTGCTTCTGGAGAACTTGAAATCGCAGGGATACCGCACAGGAGACCGAGTCGCTGGCCTCGATCTGAAACACACGGAGATGGTGATTAAGTACCTGGCCCGATTCCATGCCACTACGTTAGCTGTTAAGTTGCAAAAACCAGATGTGTTTAGCAGAACAGTGCTGAAGGCGTGTGAAGCATTTAAAATAAGGTGGTTGACAAAAGAAAAAGATGAGGTTCGTGTACTGACGTTTGTTGAATCGTTGCGAATAATTCCTATTTGCCAACAGAATATTGACATTCTCAAAGAACATGCAAGAAAATATGTAGAATATTCACATAATGACACGATTGAAACACCTAAACAACCTTTCGCGACAATAGTGCACAATGATTTGTGGACAAATAACATTATGTTTAAATATAGTTCTGAAGAAGAGAGTGAGCCATTAGATGTTAAAATGCTAGATTTCCAAGTGGTTCGTTACGGATCACCAATATCGGATGTAATATTTTTCTTGTCTACAAGTACCGAAAAAGGTATTGTCTCTCAGTATTTGGACAATATTTTGAAACTTTACCACGACAGTTTTACTCACTGGTTAACAAAGTTGGGCTGTGACCCAAATATATTAACTTTAACTGAGTTTCAGGAAGAAGTGAATACTGTTGCCCCTTCTGAAGTAATGCACATACTTCTTTGGTTGTTTCCAATTACTCTCCACAAAGACCAAGAATATAGTATGTATTCGCCTCCTAACCAAAAACGTCAGCTTAACAAAGACTTTTTTGAAAAAGTTAGTGAATTAGTAACAGAATTTTCAAAGAGAAACTGGCTTTTGAATTTATAGAAAAATATAATTTAAATATATAAAAATATTAACTATATATAAATAGTTTAGGTAACTTCATGTTAGTGTCCACACATTAAGGACAAAACAAATTTTACAATTTTCAGATGCCAGTTTCCTTGAACAATGTATAAATATAAATTGAATTGTGCTTATTAATTTCAAAAATCAAAGTTAATATTGGAAAACCAGTATAAAAATTATTATTTATAAAATCACGTTTAGGTTAAAATTTAATTTCACACAAATATGACAAATACAACATTTTGAATACTAAAATTTGTATTAAGTAACTCATGTTTGTTATCATGGTAGTTATAAAGGTAAAAAAAATGTCATTGTTAGTGTATGCTATTTAGGCTGATTTTTAAATCGTGTATAATAAAACTAAGGTTTCATAAGAAATGTGAATAACATTTAACTATCAAGTTTATATGACTACTAATTATTTTTTTAACAACTGTGTTTGACTTCATAAGGACCTTATTTTATTTGTGTATTTAAATACTAAAATAAATTGATAAAAAGTATATCTGAGGTATTTATATAATTTTGAATATATGTATTAATGTTTTGGCGATAAATATGAGCTAACATGAATATTACAAATAAACAATATTTTTTACAAGCCCTAAAGTTTCTGCAAAGCTAGACTGGTCTTGTGTTATTGATGAGGAAATGCTAGGTAAGCTGACGTTTCTTGTGCGATGTGTTCTGTAAGTGAAGACACTAAACAAGGACGTGATCTTTAAGGGTCCCGTCTAATCTGTGTGTATGTGTGTTAGTAAGGCGAGATGATAAGAGCGACGCTTGCTGGCACTTATAGCTCGGTACCGCCTCTAAGCGCAAGGCTCTGAATTGACACGCAGTCTTCTCGTCGTTCATAGGACAACTATGAAATTTGGGCGATGACTTAACATTATATGTCATTGATATGAAGGTAGAGTTGTAATGAACGACCCTGAAGTGCTTTGAAGAATCTGTACCGGTTGTTTAATGCTTACAAATTATTCTGAAAACACGCCTTTTATCTATTTGAACTCTTATAAATGTGCAGTTTAAAAACGTAATTCGAAATCAAAAGTACTTTTAAACTCACAGCAAATTCTAAAATGCTTTTCGTAAACAGAATACACTCGGATGTCTTGAGTAGTTTTGAAATCGCTTTATACTCCCTAAAGCTCAACACACCGTGTGATCAGGTAGACGGGGCCCTTAATTCATGGATAATGCAAATATGAGTTTCAAATGGCAACCATAACATAATATACTGTAGAAATGCAAAATTTGTTATATGCAAATCCTGAAAGTTTTCTCTAGTATTTCCATTAGATTTAAAATAACTAAATATTACTCTGAAGAAACCTATTTTAACAATTTTGTCTTTATGAAATGTAGTTTTAAAACACAAAACGTTTAAGCATTCTGATCTCAGCATATTATTAATGGATTTTTGTATAATGTCTCAGTTATCTTCAATACTTAACATAATTAAAATTATTTAATCACTTAATGATTTCATAGCATAGCTTGCTGCCATATTGCTCAATGTATAAAATGTAATAGCAAGTTGAATTATTACTATCTTGCTAGATTGTGAAAACAAAACACCAAAACCTGTTTTAGGTATATTTCAAAGAAACAATACCTATTGAATAGAATAACATTGTGCAACTTTCAGAAAAATTTTTGTATAGTTTTTCGTTGCATAGTCCATAAACCAAAAACCATCGTCAACTCAAAAGTTTACATACACACACACCAACACACTGTAACACCCCTCGTGCCCTTGATTTTTTAGTGTTATAACACCTTTTAAAAGTCCTAGGAAACAGCAGAGCAACAAGCTACAACATTTCATAAAATTCGAACATCTCCAGAGGTGGCACGAGGCGGGGAGCAAAACAATTTAGAAACTCCCTTCACACAATCCATTTGGAAGTTAGTGGATCGGTAGATATATATATAGGTACTCAATTAAATAAAAACATCAAAATAATTCATGTTATCTATAGGCTTCCTGGTTTATTTATATTAATATTCTTTTATGTAGTGCATAACCTTTTTTTAAATAGATTTAACCAGAAAAGAACAAGGCAGATTAACCATCGATCAAAAAGTTAGCATCTTAACATCTTAGCAATCATTAATGAAGAAAACATGAACACAATTTATAGTGCTAGCGAGTCCGGACCGCGAATCTAGCGAAAATTTAACAAGGTTCTAGCCATAGCGAAATGTTTACAAAAAAGTTAGAATATATTGCCTTGGTTTTAAATCTTATGCAAAAAAATTACAATATCACCATGTCCGATAAGGGTTTATTCTTCTTGAGTCACAATTACTGAAGATATAACTTTACATCGTTAAAAACTTCTCCCCTGTCCACTGGCACACCAAGATTTATGAAATTTGGTCGTTCAGAGCTCACGACCAGGTAAAATTCGGCGGGAAGAGCAGAATAAATTTTGTTGGGGTTCACTCAATTGACCTTTAATCACGACCATTTGAGCAGGGGTGACTCTGGGATGACGGGGGTGTTTCTTCAATCGGTGGGTATCTCTTGCACCCTGCCTGCAACAAGGTCCAATATCGACAGAGATTAGACCAGGTATTATCTTTGAAAGATTTGTGCAATGGGAGTGCATAACTTGATGTAGGCTTTTGGACATACGCCATTGCTTAGCACATGTATGTCTGCAGAAGAAAATTACAAAAAAACACAAATTAAGCAAAAATTGCAAGAAGCACTTAGCAAAAGTAATAGCCCTCCTAAAATCTGGTTCCGTTATGTAGACGACACCTTCACTGTCTGGCAACATGGACTTGAAACTTTGGAGGAATTTGTGAACCACCTTAACTCTCTGAGGCCATCAATAAAGTTCACCTATGAAAAAGAAACCAATGGTAGCATTCCTTTCCTGGACGTACTAGTCAGCAAAAAAAAACAACAGTCTGGAAACCAAAGTATACAGGAAACCTAAGCACACAGGCCAATACCTTAACTTTTCATCCAACCATCCTAAAACAACCAAAACTGGCATAATTCACACACTAACCAACCGAGCTGAGATTATTTGTTCTGATAAGAAATCTTTTGCGGTTGAACACAATCATATATTAAAAAAAAGGAACTCATAGCCAATGGTTACCCTGCTAACACCATCAAACAGCATATGAAATCCAACAAAACACTCAAACCCACAGAAACCGATAAACCGGCAGGAAATATAGTCATTCCATATGTTCAAGGGCTTTCAGAAAAAATAAGACGCCTGGGAAACAAACATGGACTCAAAACAGCTTTCCGTTCTAAATATACTTTTAAAAGCATTGTTAGAAAGGTGAAACCAGCCACAGAAAAATTACAGACCCACAACTGTGTGTATCAGATCCCCTGTGAACGTGGCCACGTGTACATACGTGAAACTGGCAGAGCTCTAGCCACCCGAATCAAAGAACACAAAAACAACTGCAAGAAGGGTGAAACCCTAAAATCCAGACTTGCTAGAACATACATGGGAAAATAGCCACAAAATTCTCTGGGAAGACTCCACACCACTCATACAGGAACCCGATAAAATAAAAAGGAAAATCAAAGAATCAGCTTTCATTAGTAGCAATAGAAATATTTTCAGCCAGCAGAGCATTGAATTAAAAAATATGTGGATCCCTTTGATTAAGAGAGAAACATCCCTGCAGCACAAAACAATAGCCAATACTCAACCTACAATAACCAATCCGCTTTAACTCCATGGTGCACAGCGAATGAGGAGTCAGCTTGTCTGCCATTGGCTGAGCAAGATGTAGTCCATTTTCTGACAAATACCCTCATTTTTCCAGAAAAAAAAAAATTACCCTTCTCAGTCGCACCTGTGTTTCCGTACCATGTGCGTCTCTGCCTGAGGACGGGAGCAGATAGCAGTTCCCGAAACGTCGCTTGTTCCTGTTTTAGAAAACTGTGGTGTTTGTTTCGTCTTTTCGTTTGGTCGTGTTTTTGTCTCGTTTTGACTGTTGCGCTGAATTTTTTGGGTTCAATATTTTTTGTGCTGTCATCATTTGTGGGGGTTTTTTCGTTTCTCTTTTTGTTTTTTTGTTTTTTTTGGAAAACTATTGTGTTTGTTTCGTCTTTTCGTTTTGCTGTATTTTTTGTCTCCTTTCAACTGTTGTGTTGAATTTTTTTGGGTTCGGAATTTTTGTGCTGTCATCATTTGTGGTTTTTTTTCGTTCTGTTAGTCCATTTTTCTTTGTTTTTTCCTTGTTTGTTGACCATATTCCTGTTGTGGAATATTGTGTGGCGTTAAATCCTGACAACAGCAATTTTTGCTTAATTTGTGTTTTTTTGTAATTTTCTTCTGCAGAAATACATTTGCTAAGCAATGGCGTATGTCCAAAAGCCTACATGAAGTCATTCGACCAGGTCGCATACAGACCATCAATAGGGCAAACGCCCGCTAAAAAGGAGCGAATTGGGGGAAATAATGAAAGCAAAAGACTCACAGAAGCAGGGTGATGACAGATTATTCCACTCATGTTGCTCGATCGCCAGTCAGGACACGCGACGTGGAGACGTCGCGGAAGCACAAAGAAAATAATTAAAAAAACAAATACTAAAACGTAGCTATTATGGTTGGCTGACTAACTAGCAGAAGATAAAGAAAAGTTTAGGGAAAAATTCCCTCGGCCGAGACGATTACATCCTATAGCGTAGTAGAAGGCAGATCTACACGCGATTTATTAGTCGAGAAGCAACGCGACAGAGACGCCGATGTTGTCAGCCCAACAGCCCGCGAATTAATTTAATCATGGCGGCTAGATCGTCTAAACAAGGGATGCTGGGACCCGGAAGCCCGATGGGGGAGGGATATGGCTCAGCGCAGAACGGAGCCGAAGACGTCCGAGGCAAGGTAAAACAAAGGTCTGTTGCTTGGTAAAAACCTCTATAGCCGTCGAGATCCACGTGATCTATGTAGGCGCAGTGCAATATTGCGAATACCGACACCTCACGAGAATCTCTCCGCTCGGAGGAACTAGTCGGCTCAAGTTCCACAGCCTAAAACCCGTCCTCGGTGCCTCTTTTATATACCTACTACTGGCAATTATCATTACATACCAAAATAATATTGGTACCTACACTTCACAAACAATGGTGCTTTGCTCATACAAAAGGGCTGAAAAGGTTTGGTTTACGTAGTTCCCTGCTTGGTCGCCAGTTACAACATCCTGATAAAATAGTTGTAACCAAAGTTAATTTAATACAAAAAAGAACTAATGAAACATGAGTCTCTCTTTGATTATCTAAAAATTCAATCCCCCAAAAGAAAGTAATTAAATTAAATATACTCGCTATTGGCATGCCACTACATGATTAAAAAAAACAAGCGAGTGAAAATGAACTGTGAGATCATAAAAAATTTTTACAGGAAAATATCTGAAGTAATGAATAAATAATATAACTCGCTTGAGAATACTAAACCACGATAAAGACTGAGCGATTTAATAATACTAAACATTAATGGTGACAAAACGTTACTTCAGTCAGGAATACTGTCTCACCTGCTCTAGTATCTTGTTACCCATGGCTAAGTCCGAAATGCAACACCGCCTGAAAAGATGGGCGAATTTCCTTCTTGACTACTCGCCCGGCGGGATGTCGCTGGAGCTGGGCTCCCCTGGAGCACGGATATGGACGTCGCCCTCGCTGCCTGCATGGCACGTGACTGCTCGCCGCAGTGGGTCTTCCCTGGCGAGTGCTCGCCTCCCTGCAGTCCCTGCTCGTGCTGCGGCCTCGCCGCTGGCCTGGCCCTCGTGCTCCTCCACGGCACGTGGAGACGCCCCAGCGGCACGGCAGCTCGCGACACCGCCCCTTGGAAGCCACTGTGCCGAGCGAGTAGACCTCCCACTCGTTGTCGGAGTCGCGCTCTCCCGAAGATGGACGGTTGCAATGAAAACGTCCTCTCGGGCGTTCCAGCGCCTGCTGGTACATGTGGTAAATGTAATTGAGTATTAAGAAAATAATGAAAGACATATTTCCACACTTCCTTTTCAACGATCATTGTGATCATCATCTCTACTATCAACGATTATAATAGCCAGCCACCCTAATATTTAATGTCAGTTACCATTAGGCCAAACATTGTTTAGACACCACCAAAAAAAAAACCTCACAAATATTATCCAAGCAACTCCAAAACCACAACAAAAGAAATTGCAAAAGGAATGAGCACACAGGTTTTAAAGAAGAATGTTGGCAATAATTAATTATAACGTTCATTCTACTTGCTTACAAAAAAACACACATATACGATTTTTGATTCTGTACCTATTAAATCTTTACAAGAATTGCAATAAATTACAAATTTACTATCATAATTTAATGTTTATAAAAATAGACTGTCTCCCAAAAAGTTTTATACTGTGTAGTTTAGGGTATTGTTCCCGCTTGGCACAATTTTGGAGGATAATAAGGAATTTACCTCTGTCTTTGCTTCTTTGTTTAACGTTTTTGCTGGGTTGAGTTATATTTCAAAGATATACTACCTATTGCAGCCGTTACCATGGTGCAACTTTTGGAAAAATTTTATAGTTTGTCGTTTCATGGTAACCCTAAAACCATCACCAACTGAAAAGTTCATATATATATATTAACTAGCTGCAGTACCCGGCTTTGCCCGGACTGAACACAGGGTGGTATATTGTCCGCGGGTTACAGCACAATGGATAGCGATATGTCCAGTATGGTGGAAATTAAGAAATGACACATAATTACTGTTTGTGTATCTGTGACCTATGGTTTTCGGTTTACCCATGGCGATCGGTTAAAAGGTTTAGAAGTTGATGCGCTACAGCGCCATCTAGCGGCGAGTTACAAAAAAATGGTTAGCATATAAACCTTCTCCATGATAAAAACACTTCGATGTGCCAACTTTCATGGCGATCGGTCAAACGGTGTAAGAGTTTATCGACGTCATACATGCCAACATCCAATTTATATATATTATTATATTTCGAAATTTTGGGGCTTTCACTTTTGCGGAAAGTGGATTTTCAGGACGTCGAATGGTTTGGAACACTCCATCTCGAAAGAATAGATATTTGAAATTCCTGAAATTGTCGAAATTTTGGGGCTATGTTCCCAGAGGGCGGCGGGGGGTTCGAGGACCTTGAATGGCTCGAAAACACTTAAAATCGAACGAGATAGATTTTTAAAATTTTTCAAACTTTCTAAATTTTGGGGTTTTAAGCACCTGGGGGGGGGGTGATGTTGAGGACCCCGAATGGCTCGGAAACACTCCAAATCGAAAGAGATATAAAGAATTTAAGAATGTAGGCATTTACTGTATACTCCTATCTACCATAATAACAATATTGACAAACAGAAAGCTTATTACCTACCTATGAATAATTATCTAAAAAAAATAAATAAATAACTGTATGTTTAAGAATTTACGTACATACATAATATTAAACTTCAAACTATACACACCAAAAAAAACCTAACGATGTATGTGAAACTATTTTTTATTTGTCATAATGTTTAAAACATTTGTAGGATTTGTTTATATGTAAAACTGTATAGAAATTAATAGAGATATCACACCCTGTACACAACACAAATCTTTGAAGTAAAAAAAAACATAGTCCAAAATGAAACAAAAAGTATAAATAACAACTAATTTGACAAAACAATTTATACAACTGGAATGACAATGTTAACATCCGCCTGAAATTTAATAGAAGTAGGTAGGTATGAATATATATATATATAAGAAATTAAATGAAATTAAAACATACATAAATAAAATTCTCTCACACTCAACCAAACATAATGTTTAATATGAAATAAAGGAAGATGGCAATTACACGTAACTATTCTAATTAATAAAAAAAATCAACTTTCCTGAAATAGTAAAATTCAAATTTTTCAACAATATATTGCATAATTGATAAATATTTCTGGTCTTCGGTCTCAGCAGCCCTAAGACTCTTGACGCTCAGCAGATAAATTATAAACACTAAACCAAACTCCTTGCAAATAACTAGGTACTGTAAAAAAATAACAATATTGACAAATAGAAAATATTAGTAGGCCCTACCAAACTATGAATAAATTTCGAAGAAATTTATAAGTTTAAGAATTTATGTACCTACATAATATTAAACTTGAAAATATCAACACAATAAAAACCTAAGAATGTTAGTGAAACTAATTTTTTTATTTGTCATAATACCTAAAATACGTATTTTTCCAAAATGAAACAAAGTATAAATAATGACCAATTTGACGAAAAGAAAATTGTACAACACGAATGACATTGAAAACATACACGTGAAATTTAAAAGAATTATGAGTGCCCTAGGTAGGGAGAAAACAAATATATATATAAGAAATTAAATTAAAAAAATGGGTGCGCGTACTTAGGTACGCGCATGAGAAATTATACTTCTTTGGCATCATCTTTAAAAAATAGTTTTTAATTGCATGCAAAAATATTGCGTGGAGTCCCTCCGCGCGGAAGAAGTGAAACTTCGTAATGTGGAAATGAAAATAGGAAGTGGTAGAAATTGATTTTTAGTGAAATCATTTTGTATCAAATTATTCTAAAAAAATAAAGGAAGTAAATTTGTAACGATTCATAGATTGATCTTCAGAGAGAGAGAGAGAGAGAGAGACCTATTGAATGTCTATAAAACTAATTTTCTTATGAGAGCAGATTTTCATGAAATAAATCATGAAATCATTCAACGATAAAAACTGTTTATTTAATTAAGCGGACGGGTTCGCCCCAAGGAGAAAATTGACGCGGCGAGACCTCGTGGACATAGAGAAATGACACACACTCACTATTTATGTGTATGAAACATGTTTTTTTTCTGCAATTTAAAAAAACGGTATTGAAAATTGAAACAAATATGTCGACACTACAAACTGTCAAGATCTTTTTTTTCTTACTCTCTACTTAGTTCCTTACAATAGTAAAACGTAACGTAATGGCTTGAAAGCTATTGCTCGGCAGACATAGAGGAATGACACTAACAGTTTGTGTATCTATGACACACATTACATAAAATTAAGATATGTATTTTTTAACACGTTTAAAATTTATTTTTTTAGACAAAAGATAGCCTATGTCCATCCCCAGGATATAATCTATCTCCTTGCCAAATTTCATTACGATCCATTCAGCCGTTCAGCCGGGAAAAGGTAACAAACAGACAGACAGACAGACAGAGTTACTTTCGCATTTATAATATTAGTAAGGATATTATAAAGAGGAAAGATTTGTTTGTTTGTATTGAATAGGCTCCGAAACTACTGGACCGATTTTAAAATTCTTTTTCCATTAGAAGCCGACATTATCCCTGATGAACATAGGCTACTTTTCACCGCGTTATTTATTAACCACATTATTTAAGCAACATATTTTAATTTTCCTATCTTTGTAATTCAGTAACTAGCAACTGTCCGTCGTCGTCGTGTCTCTCTTGACGCTCGCGTTCCCACCACCGCCTGCCTCTGCTCCCGCGCCGCGCCCACACCCCGCTCGGCTAGCAGGCAGCAGCATTTGACCTAAGGGAGGGGAGTCAATGTCACAAAATAAAGTGCCACGCGGCTCACTCACGCGGTTGGCTCTCTACGCAGAGGTTGCGATTTCGTATATTTTTCCTTGAAAATATTTTGAATGTGTTATAATTTATTAATCACACTTCATATACAGACTAAGTCCTTCGTCAGTTTTTTTTTTGTGTAAGTGCACACGCTTGACACAATTTATTTAAATATAAAAGATAGAGAGAGATTGAGTGATACATATATATACCTATATAGTGAGATAGAGAGAGACAGAGATAAGTTGAGATAGAGCAAGGTATAGAGAATGAAATGGGTTAGATAAAGATATATAGCTATATAGAGCTATATAGAGATTTATATATATAACAGATAGGAGATAGTGTGAGCTATATATGTATATATGTAGATATAAAGAGATACATTGATATTTAAAGATGTAGATAGAGATAAATATATGTTTAGAGAGATGGATAGATGATTTGTATATGTTTAACTACTTCAAACATATTACAAAACCAAAATGATTGAGGCATTGCAATGCATGCCGAGCATTAGCTGGATAATGGAATCTTTTCAATATTAGTAATCTCTTATTTTTCAGCTTTTTTCTATAGTACTTTATAGAGTCTAGATTACATACAGACCACCAATTATATATATATATATATATTTATATTTCTTGTGTGCGTGTGTATGTCTCTGAACTCCTCCTAGACGGCTGGACCGATTTTGATGAAATTTTTTGTGTGAGTTCACGGGGATTCGAGGATGGTTTAGGTAGATTCACAATTTGGTCCACTGGAAAATGTTTATTTAATTAATTTTTATTTATAAATTGTTGTTGATCTTTGAATGGTTTAGGTTTACAGTATATATATGTGTGTGTTGTGTATTTATTTATGTGTTGTTGTTAATCTTTGGATGGATTTTATGAATTGTTGTTATTACATTAAAATTAAAATAGAATTGGTTATTGAGATTATTATATTATTATTTATTGAAATAACATTTTAAAGTGTAATTAAAAATATAGGTGCAAATTTGTGAGGTGCAGTATTGAAGTGAGTATTTTACATGATTTTTTGTGATTTTAATTATGTATACACGTGAATTCAATACCAATCAACTTAACCTCCAAAATTTAAATTGTCAGTTCTCATTTTATTCTACATATTAAAATGTAATAAAAATATACATTGTGCAAAATATGTAAGGTGCATTTTCAAAGTGAGTATTTAACACGATTTTTCATTACTTTTAATTATGTATAGACGTGCATTCAATAACAATCAACTTAACCTACAATTTTAAATTGTTAGTTCTCATTTTATTCTATGCAACTTATGACGTATTGATGTCTCTTTGAAAATAAAAATATAAGTTTGTAAAATAAATTATAACATTTATATAATTTAAATTACTTATAGTAATTATAGTTTAAATTATATATAAAATTGAAGTTTTGTATTTTTTAATTTATAGTTTTTTTTTTTAAATTATGATTTTTGGATTTACAACGTTTGAAGAGGACACTGTCTGTCAGGTCCACTTTAAAGTGTGTGTTCGGGTGGATTTAAAAATTGTTTAGATTCACAATTCAAGCCGATAAATAATATTTGTAATTAATTAATTAATTAAATTAATGTTGTTGTTGAACGTTCGATGTTTTACATAGGATCCGGTCGGAAGCGCTGTGGTCGCGTTATCGAATATTCAAAAATATTTTATTTTTATTTCAGTTTGACCCGGCAGATGGTGCTGCGATTATATTCAGGGAAATTTCCTGTAAATTTTCAAATGTTTGAACAAAACAACGTCTGTTGGGTCCGCTAGTATATATATATATATATATATATATATATATATATATATATATATATATACATACATACATACAGGTAAAAAATTATACACTGGCAGAACAAAGTCTGTCGGGATCTGAAAGTTATATAAATTATTTTGCACACTTGACATTCAAATTAAGAAGACAATTGCTAACTTCATCTGATTTATAAAAAGTTCCCCTTCACCCTGTGTTTATCCTGGGCAACGCCGGGTATGGCAGATAGTATAATATATATACAGAGTGTCCATAAAGTCTTTCCCTTATTACAAATATTAATAACATAAAAACTACAAATGCTAGCAAACTGCAGTATGGACGAACACTTTGCGTAACTCATAAAGTTTATTTGCCAGACTAGACTAGACAACTTCTACGTGTGCACCGTTGGTGGCCCGCAGAACATCAAGGCGATATTCGTATTCTTCCCACGTTTTCTTCAACATTTTGTCTGGAACAGAAGCGACTGCCTTTGTTATCCGTTGAACCAGTGTTCTAACATCAGGCACACGTGTTGCATACACTTTATCTTTAACAAATCCCAAAAGAAAAAGTCGAGGGGGGTAACATCGGGTGATCTCGGTGGCCAGGATGTTGGTCCATAGCGTCCAATCCAACGGTCTGGGAATGTTTCATTAAGGAATTCACGGACATTCAATCCCCAATGTGGTGGTGTACCATCCTGTTCGAACACAACCCAAGGCTGAAACTCTTGTAGCTGAGGTGCTGCATAGAGTTCCAACATGTCTAGGTAGATGTGCGCTGTTATTGAGCTCTCTGCAAAAAAAGAACGGCCCAAAGACTATGTTATGCAGAAGGGCGCACCAAACATTGACTTTTGGGCTATCCCTCTCATGTTCCACAATTGAATGAGGATGTTCGGACCCCCATATACGCACGTTATGCCTATTCACTGTATCAGATGTATAAAATGTTGCTTCATCAGAGAAAGACACACGCTGTAGATATGCATTATCATCGTCAATACGATGCAACATTTCTGCCGCAAATTCAGCGCGACGTTTGTGGTCATTTGGTTGCAAGGCTTGAACAATTTGACGTTTGTACGCATACAAATGAAGTCTTTTGTGTAAGATTTTGTGCACTGTTGAACGTGGAATACCAAGATGACGGGAAGCCTGACGTGTCGATTTGGAGGGGCTTTGTTGGAATGCTTCTTGAACAGCGTGGACAGTGTCATTTGTTACAGAAGGACGACCTGTTAGCGAACGGTGGCCCACACTACCAGTCTCTTTAAATGTCTCATACAAAGCTTTTATACTCTTGTAATCAGGTGGTAGACGTCCATAATTCCCTTCGGAAATTGCGCTGAACCGTAACAGGGGACCTGCTCTCGTGATACCACAGAACACATTGAGCCTTTTCTTACATGGAGTTCATTGTACCTTTCATTCTTATTACACCACCTACCTGAAACATACACACAAAAAAACGTAGCACGCTACACTACACATTCGTCCATACAGCATTTTGCTAGCATTTGTAGTTTTCGTGTTATTGATGTTTGTAACGAGGGAAAGACTTTATCGACACCCTGTATATATACATATATATACATATATATATAAAACTTTTTTGTGGACACCGTAACTGTCGCAGTTTTTTGCAGATCACTTTCTACTCACACATAAAGTCTAGTATTCGAAAATCTCGGTCGAGTTTGTTAATGGGCAATATTCGAACAAAATGTTAGAAATGCAGAAGGTATTTAAAAAAAAAAATCTCTGCAACTTCCATAATATGGAAATCACATCCTTTCGGGTAGTGCCAAAATCTTTTGTCTGAATAAGTTTTTATACGACCAACCATAACTGCAAGGATTTGAAAACGCAAGGGTTGGAGGACAAAGAAATCTTAACTCCCTTCGTAGTAACAACATTGAATTTGCACGAATTTTGTTATAATCTTATAATTTTTATCTCAAATTTTGTCTAAAACTATTTTTGATTGGACAAAATATTTCTGCAAAGGGGTTGGAAATATGAGAGGTAAAATTAAATGAAATAACCCCCTTAGTATGTAGGTACACTTCAAATCCACCAGAGATTATTTTTAAATCTTATAATATTAGTATACAACTTTTGTCTGAAACATATTTTGATAACAGAAACTATTGCTGCAAGGGTTTTATAAAAGTGGTTGAAATTTAAAAACATTATATAATTTCAGCTTCTTTTAAACTATTAAATCCATTCCTTTTTATTTTAAAATCTTAAAATATTATCTACAACTTTCGTCCGAAATGTTTTATATGAACAAACATTACTGTACTGGATGGAAAATAACAGGCGTTGAAGACAAAAAGAAATCATTTTTATTTACTTAACATTTATACTAACTTTTAAATCCGTTAGAATTGTTTGCAAGGAATGTAAATATTATCTAAAACTTTCTGTTGAAACAAATTTCTGTACAACCAACTATTACTGAAAGGGTGACAAAAAAAAGGGGTTTGAAAACAAACTCCATTAGTAAGGACACAATCGAATCCGTTCAAATTGTTTGTACATCTTATAATAAATTATCTAAATATTTCGTCAGATTTTTTTTTTAAGATGAGCCATTGTTGCACAGGGTTCAGAAAAACAAGGGTAGAATTTTAGAAATTAATCAATTCCGTACCATGTACATAATCAAATCCGTTCCTATTAATTGTAAGACCTCTAAGATACATCATATACGTTATAATTAATTATATGAATCATAAACTACATCTAAAACTTTAGCTGAAACAGTTTTTGATGAAACTATTTATAACAGTAAAACCATGTGTTGAAGTTTAAAAATAAAAATTTCTAAATTTTCTTCGTATATTTTTGTTTGAATTTATTTAAAAACATCTTAATATTATCTTAAATCATGCTGTTTAGAAAATATTTATACGACTACATTATTAGTGCAAGGGATGAATAATATTGTTTAGAAGGTCAGAATAATTAAATAATTATCTTAGTCGGCATATAATATGAAATTCGTTCTAAGCTATTCAATGCTGCGTGTAAACTATTAAATGCTGGATGCATCAAATTAAAAATATTCGTAATATTTTCGCTGCATGGAAAATTGGTAAATATTTAATTGATCATTTTGTTATATTGGAGAACATAAATATGATATGTACATTAAGTTTTTTTTTATTTTCCCGACGTTTATAGATGTTTCCAAAATATTTCCAGAATAAAAAGGTTCTTCGAAATCTACCTAACCCTGTAGGCTGTGCCAAAAGATTATTTTTTTTTTGTTATCGAATGTTATAATTGTTACCAAAGAAAGGGTTTGATAAACGTTAGCTTAAAAACGTTTTTACTTTGTTAAATATAACATATCAAAATGTTTCTCCATTTATACTTAAATTACCATATAGGAAAACCTCATACATTTTATTGATACAGACACATTTAATAGCTCTTCATTCGACTGGACAGTGTCACAATATTGCCTATCAACATAGCTAATCTGGCTTACCTTGAAAAATCATGCCAATAAACTTGTTGATAAACTTCTGTTTGATGAAACTGGTGTTTTAACTTTTGACAATTAACTAATGCTCTTGTGTTAAGATCAACTCAGATAAAGAAATAAATAATAATTTCTGCTATCACTTGGTTAAATCACTTATAATAAATTCTTGTGATCGCGCAAGCTTTAATTTATTACATTTATTCATCGCATTTGTTGCACTGATGAGTCGCCAATAAGAAGTCTTAGAGCTACTGCATTTCCTGAAATTTCGTTCAAATTCATCACCTCAAATTTATTCACTACATTTGTTGCAGCAATCAATCCATACACTCTTCTTCCAGCATCGACTACTATCATGAATAGCAGCACTTGAAATATAGAATATTTGAAAAGTTTTTCAGGATATTTGAAAGGTGTATACGTTGGAGTTTGGAGAGTTATAAGTGTCATCGACACTGAAGTATTGGTATTCGATGCAATTTCTGAAGAAATGGTAATTATATCTCCCAAAATCATTAATGTTAACGTTAAACATGTTACCGGAGTTTTCGTCAGTGATGATACTACGATGAATGAGTAAAATAATGTTAATAATAGACCACTACAATTTATTTAATAGCAACTTATATTGTTTACCCACTGTCTTTCATAAGCTGCGACAAACCATGTGTTACAGAATTCTAGTCATATTAATATTAATATTAATATTCCAGGTTAAGGTAATATTAATTGATTATTACATTTCCTACAGTGGTCGGGTGGCTACTGATTATTCGGGAGGGGGAGGTAGGCCATGCTACAATAAACAATTAGATCTACTGTTGCACACTAATTATTTGCGCCGGTCAAGTGCGCTAACAAATTTGCGTGTGTTTACAGCCCACTACGACCAACTCGTGCTAAGAGGTAGACTGGAACTGTCTCTTCTTTCCTCCTCGCCAGTCTTCTAGCCAGCAAAGAGGAGGGGTGATAATCCCCTTGGCATCCAGGCTAACGGGACTCCTGGAGGGTGAGCGCTGCCCTCTGGCCCAGGGGTGTACACACACATACGAGACAGCTCCTGCTCATAGCCGCATGGTGGACATAGCATGGTAGATGTGTTCGCGATGTACCGCCACAGTACCCCCGTGCTAGTCACTAGCGCACAAGTTACGAGAAACCACCTTGGAGGTGGTTACGGAAGTGGATCGACATGTTGTAGTTTGGGGAGGCACGATGTTGACATCCAGACGATTCGTCGGAGCGGCCATCCCCGCAGCAGGACATAGTATGTCGTCGTCCTCTGGAACAATGTCATGGATGGTGTATGCAGGTTTGAATTTATCTATGGAAACAGTAGCCTGCCTACCATGCATTTGGATAGTCGCAGTTTTTACTGAGCGACTAACAGGAAAAGGCCCCTCATAAGGAGGTTACAAGCACCCTTTCTGGCCATCGCGGCGAACAAAGACCTCGGTCGATGTGGCAAGATCCTTGTAATGAAAGTTCTCGGCTTATCGTGTCTTGTGCCACCAACTGGTTGGAGTTCACGAAAGTGCTGCTGAAGCTCTTGGATGAGGCCCGGGGCCTCCAGTTGTCTTGCATCAGGAAGGGCGATAAGAAACTCGCTCGGTAGGCGTAGTGGTTGGCCATATATCAAATCTGCTGCAGAAGCATGGAGATACTCGCGCCATGCTCCTCTGATGCCTAAGAGTATGCTGGGTAAGATGTCCACCCAGTGTTGTGTCATATGGTAACATATTGCGGCCATGAGCTGTCTGTGCATTCGCTCCACCATGCCATTGGAAGCAGAATGAAATGCAGTGGTCTGAAAGTGATTCATTTCCATCAGGTTACTGAGGTCCCTGAAAAGACAGGACTCGAACTGGCGCCCTTGGTCGGTAGTGATTTGTAGTTGAGTTCTAAAGCATACAACCCAGTTGGCATAAAATGTTCGAGCTATGGTGTTTGCCTCAATATTCTCCACTGGAACTACCTCTGGCCAGCGAGTGAAGCTGTCTATGATGGCCACACAATGGAGGGAGCCTTGTGAGACAAGCAAGGGTCCCACAATGTCGATGTGGACATGGTCAAAGTGGGAGGATGGTGGGATGAAGGAACCATCCCTGGAAGAAACATGGCGAGAAATGTTGGAGTGCTGGCAGCGTAAACATGCACGAGCCTAACTTCGACAGTACGATTTGACAGAGGGCCATACAAATCCTTGGGTGACCAATGCCTGGATGAGCCAACTGGTGTACCAAGTTGAATGCATCCTGGTGAAATGGGGCTGTGACGAAGGGTCGTGCTGTTGGCGTGGAGACAGTAGATTTCCGTTGGGGAATCTGGCAAGCATATCTTCTGCAGCTGCTGGCCAGAATCTAGTTGTAGAAATCTTTGTTGTTCTTCATCCTTAGCTTGTGAGGCCGCAAGGGATTGGTAATCGAGGGTTGCCGCGACAGCATCCACTCTAGACAGGGCATCTGCAACGATATTATGAAAACCCGTGATATGCCAAATATCTGTGGTGAACTGGCTAATAAATTCAAGATGTTGGGATCTCCGAGTTGAGCACTTGTCGGGGTTTTGCTGGAAGGCATAAACGAGAGGCTTGTGGCCAGTAAAAACAGGGAAATGTCTGCCTTCTACCATATGACGAAATTGATGGATTTCTTAAATAAATGGCTAGTCGCTCCCTATCATAGCCACCAAATTTTTGCTGAGCAGGGTTCAATTTCTTGAAGAAGAATGCTAACGGCTGCCAGGATCCTTGGAAAAGCTGTTGTAGGACTGCTCCCATTGGAAAATCTGAAGAATCTGCCATTATTGCTAAGGGTGCGGACGAACTTGGTTGGGCGAGCAGGGTGGCTTCAGCAAGGCTAGTTTGGTACTTCCGAAAGGCACTGTCGCTGTCAGGTGTCCATGTTAACAGGGCTTTGCCTTTCACATCAAACTTTAGATGTTCGTGAAGGGGAGGTTGCAACTCGGCAGCCATAGGAATGAAGCGCCGGTAGAAGTTTAGCATTCCTGTAAACTAGCGTAGCTGCTTCGCCGTAACTGTTTTTTTTAGTGAAGTATAGCATCAAGCTTCTCTGGGATGGGTGTGGTCCCATCTGCTGAGATGTTATGACCTAAGTATGTCACTTGTGATTTGCGAAATAGGCACTTGGATGGGTTAATAAGTAGCCCATACTGAGCAAGGTGTCGGAAGAGTTCCTCGAGGTGCTGTCTATGTTCTACCTCATTGATGGAAGCTATCAAGATATGATCAAAGTAAGACATGCAAAAGTCAAGTCCTCTGAGAACTTCGTCTATGAACCTCTGAAAAGTCTGAGCAGCATTGCGAAGGCCGAAAAACATTAATGGGAATTCATAAAGTCCAAAGGGTGTTGTAATGGCAGGTTTGGAATATCAGCTGGCATAGCTAGGATTTGGCTGTAGGCCCTCACATGGTCAATAGTTGGGAATATTGTTTTTTCCACAAAGTGTGTGATAGAAGTCTTGTATGTGGGGGATTGGATATCTGTCTGAAATTGTGAGTGCATTGAGTAACCGACAGTCCCCGCATGGCCTCCATTTTTCCCCTTTTTCAGGTACCATGTGCAGAGGTATAGACCAGGAGCTGTCAGAAGGGCGAGCAGTGCCAAGATTGAGCATGGATTAAAACTCCCTCTTATCAATCCTGAGTTTGTCCGGTGCCAAACGACGTGGTTTGCTAAACACAGGCTGCCCAGCAATAGTGTAAATATGGTGTACCGCAGAATTTTGGACAAAATTTTGGGTAAAAAGGACACAGAATATGCATTTAAGGGTTCTCAAACAGGCAAGGGGTGTAACAGCCCTGATTTCTTATGAGGGACCACATTTTTACTTTGACAATCTCTACATCTCCTAACATTCGCTAGGAACTCTTTTAGCATGTATGTCGAATAATAACGCTTTTTAATTTTGTCTGCAGTCCGAGTCACTCCTAAATGTCCACTAAAGAAAAGGTCAGCGTGACGCGCAAGATCGCAGCTTTAAGATCTCCCGGAACCAATAATATATATACTTTTTGCCTTTTATATAACAGTTATTTTGATACCATGAACGAGAAACAACTTCTTTATTTGAGGACCTAATTTATTTTTTTTGCCCTGAAGTTTTCTGGATTTCATTTATTAAAGTTAATAAATAAGGTTAATCTGTTGTACTTAAGCCAAGCCTGCATGGCAAAAACAGATAATTTGAGAGATTTTTCTTCATTGCTACTTGTTACTGTTTTTATGGCATTCCAGCTTTAGTTGTCAATATGACCATGCGTTTTTCCACTACTACAACATTCAGTGTAGTCGCACTCCATAAAATTGAGTGCCTACCTAGTCAGTCGTCAGTCCGCCTGTGCTGTATGTATTAAACTTCAAACGATCTTGGTAGCACAAACTGTGATGGTCAGTTTGAAAGGATTTAGATAAATGCAAGGTTGAACCTGGTTTAATGCATAAACCAAAGCAGTCTAGATAAGTGAAAGGATATCTGGACACAGCAGATATAAACTTTTTACTAGCATAAGCAATGGATCATAATTTATTATCTTTTTTTTTTTCCATGATTTGCTCACAACACTAGGTAACTTGCATCTGTACGAACTTCAATAGGCATATCCTTTTGAAAATGGATCAAAACTGTAGCAAAATTAAGCTTGTGTTTTAATGTTTTGAATGCTTGTTCCTGCGCCTCTCCCCCAATAAAATTTTTATTTCTCTTTAGTAATAAAGACAAAGGCTTGGCAATCTGGGAAAAATACTTAATAATTTTTCGATGAAAATACGCTAAGCCAGAGAAGCTTCTATCACAGTGTTGGTTCATTGGTTGTAATAATTCTTTAATTGCACTAAACTTTTAACGGTATGGCCTGATACCTTCACTGTCCACTAGATTGCCAAGGACTTCAGTGTTGCAATGACCGAAAGTACATTTAGATGGTTCCAATGGTAAATTTGCCTTTTGCAATCGTTTTTGCACTTGATTCAATCTGTCCTAAACAAATGTTTGAATGATCTGCCCACCTCTAGAATTTCATTTTAATAAACTAATCATAAAGCTCATTTTAGCCCATCTAATATGAAATCCATGTATCTTTGGAAAATTGAGGGGGCGGTTTTCATATCAAAAGGTAGGTTTTCAAAGCAAAAAGTACCTTCCATAGTGACCAAAGCGTTGTTTTCCTTGTATTTCTCGGCCACTCTTAGCTGATGGTACCCAGAGTTCATATCTAGGTTCATATCTAGCCCCAGTCAGATGGCTCAATAATCGTCAATCCTAGGTAAAGGTTACCAATTATCATTCTAAACCACATTAAGGCAGCAGTAGTTCATGCACACCCTGAACTCATAACTAAAACCACTTGCGAACATCAACTATTATCACAGGTTTAGACAGGGTCAGACGAAGTGTAATAGGAAACAGAATTTAATTTGATTTTATGCTTCAGTTACTGTTATCTCTGATTGTGAATAAAACCAATGATGGATATCGAATGAATCAATTATTATTTTAATAAATGATTTTTTATGGATTTTGGATTTTTTTTTCGAATTTTGAGGTCAATGAATACAAATTTCCAATATAGCGAGCATATCAGCTTACGGGAGGCTATTACATGAGGAACTTAAGCCATTTTAAGAATTTAAAACATGATTTATTAAATAAGTATTTATGTCTAAAATATATTCGTAGTTAAATTTGTAGTTAAATAATTAGATATATTTAAGATTGCTGCCAAATGTAAAGCTAATGCGTTACTTGGCAATAAATGATTCTTGCATGCTAGCAGGTCAAATTTACATTTATATGGTGGTAATGCACTCTAGCATACTATGTGTGTTCTAAGTGACAATACTGCTCCTACTAACAACCATTAAAAATAATATGGCGGCATCACACTTTAACAGACAATATGTGTCCTATTTTAATCTAGCGATCCTGGTAATGAGTACTGAAAACCATATGGCGGTTCTGTCTCGAACAAGTGATGCTTTATTCCTTCAAATTAAAATATATTAGGTACAAGTCTGAATATGTAGGTTTTTTTTTTAAATTCGACATTAAATTCCCAGTCTGGTAAACGTCTTTATAACCGAGCTATCAAAGCCATATGTTATCCAACATAGAGGTCAGACCTGTGTTGGTTCGAATCACAGCACTTCCATTGTATTTTGAATAAAAAAATTAAATTTAATATTTCGACAAGGGCCATACGGCTCTAGAGGTAATGGAACATCAACCTTATGTGATGAGAAAGAGCGATTCTGGCGCTCTCTAGAAGTAAATAGTGAAAACAAAGATTTCGGTATCTAAAATAGCGGTCTCTAGCAGAAAAGAAAACAACTTATGGTAGCCATGATATAATCTAAGTTGGTGGCCTCTAGCAGACGAAAACAAAATGGCGGAAATGATATCACAATCGAAAAAATTTAGCTGAAATCAGATCCAAGATGGTGGTCATGTTATTAGAATTCAAGATGGCGTCCGTCATGAAAAGTGCAACGACGACATCTTAGACAACGAAGTTGGTGTCGGTAGCAAAAAGTGCAACATTAGTGAGCGTGATACTCCTTTTCAAGATGGCGGATGTAAAATGGGGGAACCAAAATGGCATATCCAAGATAGCCACCAAGGTCAACGTCATTATCAAAGTTCATGATCTAGGTAATCCAAGATGGCCGCCGTGACATCAGAATCAAAGACGGCGGACATCAGCTCCAGCTCATGACTCCGACTCTGTGTCCCCAGAGGAAAATTTTTAGATTACTTATAGGAATCACAGCGATTTTTCTGTTTTCCAAAAACCTTCCCAAACTCTACCTCTTTAGTCGGATATTGCCCATCAACTACTCGACGGAGATTTTACACTACTATATTTTATGTATCAGTCTGGAAGTGATTTGTGAAAGTTGCGCCAGTTATTGTGTCCGTAAAATATAATATTATATACACTCGCTTATATGTATATACAGGTATACTATATTTTGAGTGGACAATAGTTTTGGGATCTATAACCTAATGCGAAAAACAATATAAAAAATTTCCGTAATTGCACAACGGTAACAGCTACAATAGGTAGTATTTCTTTGAAATTTACCTCAAATAATACCACTTATTTGCATTATAGAGATTGAAATTTTTTTTTGTTCTTTATCAACTCAACATTTAAAGGTGGATTTTCGAGGAATAAAATGAAAAAAAAATCTTTTGGATGTTTTGCTATTAATATTTTTTCACTAATATCTTAACTTTCTAATTATACATTTTTAAATATGATTCCATTTAAGTATAAGTACATATACTATTGTAAAATTTTTATTAATTTAATGTAAAACAGACAGCATTAAAACAATTGAAAAAGTCTTAGTAAAGCAAATTTTATTATTTTGAGTTAAAATATGTGTTTTTATTTGGTTTGCTTGTCTGATTTACTATTTGATTTGTCGGTTTTTGTCCAGATGGTAAACTGATTGATCTAGGTTTACACTAAAACCGCTGAAATGATTACAACTTTATTTCATTATTTATATATTTCGTTAATTTAAACAATACTATACATAAAATTAAAAAAATTCCATATCTAAGTGGGAAAATTAAAATGGGTAGTTATGGTTTTAGGGAAACAAACATAACTTCTGAATTACTCAGTCGGAGTTTTATGTATTATGTATGCAAACCTAAAAAATCAAATCTCTTTAAATATTTGTGAGATTTCCCTAAATTTGGTTTAGTAAAAAAACCTTTCATGCTTCTATTAACTTTCATTATATATACGTAATAGAAAATTAAAAAAGAGAGTGAATAAATTTCTTTTAATTTCTACGAAATATTTTTTATTTTTTCTATAAATTGCGTGGAGGTGTGGGAGTTTATTTTTAAGGCCCTAAGTTATATCTCCGAAACCACCTTAGTGATATGTAAGAAATTAACCACTTCAATATATGGTTTAAAATATATGATAAGTTTATTAGGTTGTTTTGAAATTAAACTACAAAAGAGGTAAAGAGAGGTTTTAGTTCATTTATATTGTTACGAACGTGACATTGGCTGGGACACGTGCAGGTGCAGAGCTGGCTGGCGACTGCCGCAATATGACATGCGCCGCGCCTGGAAGATAACAAGGATTGTCGCTTTCATCCCTCCTTCCCCTCACTCCCGGCGCGGCGCCCTGCCTTTGACACGTAACTGACACCGGACAGCTGGAAGTTACGCGAGCCGCCGACACATGTTTCGAGAGATTTCTACCGTCGTTTCGGTGCGGAATGACGCGACAGGCCCCGGCCGCTCTCGTGAGTTCTGGAATTGCGCCGGGGCCTATATATATGCCCGAGGACGTCAGGGCAGCGGGGTCAGTTCGGAGTGTTCAGTCGGGAGTTCTCCCACGGCGGAGATTCCGGGCGATAGTGCCGCGGGTGCGGCAAAGTGGCGAAGTCCTTGGAAGAAGGTTCCAGGCCGAAGAGTTCAATTCCGGGTTATAGTGTCGCGGGTACGGCGGAGTCCCGAGCGAAGTTGCGAGCGAGGAGTCGAGCGGATCTTCGGTGAAGGGGGTGTGCGTCGGCGGCGGCGGAGTGTGGCGACGGAGTCCCGCGGCGGATACCCACGAAGGGTGCTGCGGCGATAGTTATGCCAGAGGTGCGGCCCAGCGAGGTGTGTGGAACTAGTGACTGGGGAATAGACCTTTTTTTAAGTGTAATTAATTATTTGCCATTTTAGATGATTTTTGTGAGTGACATAAGTAGTGGCAATAAATAAAACTATGTAGTGTAATAAAATCTTTAATTGGGCTATCCTTTACGAACCCACGGTAAATCGTAACAAAATTAATAAATATTTACTTTAAAGAATATCAAATTAGTGTTAGGAAACTGAACAGTTATAGCCCTTAATAATAATTTAAGTTTTATATTTAATAACACAAATGCTAAGAAAGTGGAAACCATAAAAGTTTTAAATTTAAAAAAAAAAGTCATCCGCACTATTTAATCGGGAATGAATATCCTATAAAATAAGTTACATAGCATAACACTTTCCTTTTTTTTATATTTTGACCACAAAGATGTTAAATAAAAAAGGTAGGGTTAAGGCAGGTAAGAGTGCGCAGTCCCTAAGAGCGCGCAGTGTAAATATAAAGAAGTTGGTAGCACTGGCGAGAAAAGTCGATAGGTGGTTCCTTGAAGCTTGTGTGTGTGTGCTTTACTGCGCTAAGAAAATTTGTAGAATCGGTTTATTTCGTATGTAAGAGGTAAGAATAACATTTGCGTTCTCCTGATGTAAATATGAATAAGGGGATAATAGTCTTTGTAAGTAATACATCAACGAGGCACCGCGAATCATATTATGGTAATCCCAAGCTTAGAGTCTATTGTTTACGATAAAGTGGTAACGGGTGGCCAAAGTGAAGGCTGCTGCTATCTGTTGTACAAACTTTGCACTTGTGTGGGTGCCTCTAAGAGTGCGCAGCAATGCGTTCTCTTAGAGGCCGAATTGTCTACTGCGTACTCTTGGAGGCCGTTTCTGCATGGCAAAATATTACTTTTACAATTCAACTGTTTCTTGTTGCAGAATTTATTTCACTGACGAAAATGGCCTCCAAAAAGTATACTAGAAAATTAGGTTCGTGCCTTCTGCAAAAGGCAAGGTTTGGCACTACGTACTTCGGAGAAATGAAGTTAAGGGAGAGCCATTGGATTTAACAGGGTTCAGCGCAGGAGATTTTTTTGATAACTTGGCCAGTGTTTGTGCTAAAAATAATATTTTCCGGCTCATCGAAAATTCAATATGGACGACTCTGGTATCCACTGCACTCAATCACATTCCAAAAGTAATTTATCCTAAAGGGTAAAAGGTACTTTGTAAAGTTTCTTCAGCTGAAAGGGGTCAAACAGTTACTGTCGTGTGCTGCATGAGCTCCACTTGTACGTTTGTTACTCCAGGCATGACCTTTGCCAGGAAGACGATGAAACCTAAACTGTACACAAATGCACCAGAAGGAACATTGCATATGATTTATGATACTGGGTAGGTACATAACACGGAACTTATTGTAGAGTGGCTGAAACATTTCTATGATTTCGTGAAGCCAACAGAGAAAGATCCAGTGCTACTGATATTGGATAACCACGTATCACACTGCAGTATTGAAGACGTAAATTTCTGCAGAGAACACTTCATAACACTGCTGTAACTACCACTACATTCTAGCCACAGACTGCAGCCACTAGACGTCGGTTTATTTGGGCCTTTAAAGAAAGCCTTTGCTCAAGAAGTAGAAAAGTGGTTGGTGGTTCATCCAGGGAGAGCAATCACCTAGCATGACATTGCAAAAATCTTCACATGTGCTTACACGAGGGTAGCAACGATGGAAAAGGCAATAAATGCTTTTAGATCAACAGGTATACATCCTTTCAATCCCGGTTACTTCACTGATGAAGACTTTGCACCTGCTGAAGTGACAGACCATCCTTAAGAGCAACTGGAAGTCACTGAAGAAGACCCAAACGCACCAGAAAATTCAAAAATTCTTGAAACTGATGAACCCCACACTCAAACTGATGATCTGGCAGAACACGATTCCGTTGCGGAACTACAGCGAGTTCCACCCTCAATGATAGCACCACTACCAATGTGTGTCATTTTAAGGAAACGAAAAGTGGCAGGTAAGAAGTCTGAAATAATGTCTTCATCGCCATTTAAAAACTCTCTTCTGGTAAGCAAGACGTCTAAGAAAATTCAAACAAGAAAACAAGTAAAGAAGGCAGTACAGTTCGACAATCCCGCTGTACCATCAACTTCAGCGGTAGGCCTACATGCAGTTGAAGAAGAAATTGAAGACAATGTTTTTTTCGTCCAGGTTGCGATGAACGCTATCAAGAACCGATTTTAGAGGGTTGGGTACAGTGCGGCAAATGTAAACAGTGGTGGCTCGAAAATTTCTCAAGCTATGAAGGGTCTGGACACTTTAAATGTGATGGGTGCTGATGCGTACTCTTGGAGGACACTGTGCGCACTCTTAAGACACCAGTCCTCTAAGAGTTCGCAATTTCAATTTATGCAAAACTTATGTTTTTCAGTTGCAAAGGATTTCATAGCTGCTTGTCTAATATGTGTTTCGTAAACTTCAAGTAATAGTGTTTCATTTATTATAATCACTTTTTGTGTAATACTTAATATCTTAAGTTTACAATTAAAAACAACTTAAGTGCGTACTCTTGAGTGCCTTTACCCTATGTTTAGTTTTATTATTAAAAATAACATGTCTCCGAGAATTTATTATCTTCCATAAACTCCACACCAAAAGGAGTAGAAATATTCTGAAAATTATTTTAATTGAATAAAACTTTTTTTTTTCGAAGTTTATCAAATTGAAGTTAAGGTAATGCATATAATTAACTAACACGCTAAAACTGCATTACATTTATCTCGTTCTGAAATTCAATCTTTATCTGTAACAGCGCAAGATTTGCTTTAGATAAAATTATTTGTAATATCTAGGATGGGTTAAAAATATAATTATATAACGAGATCTTTTGTTTTTTAAAAAATATAGTTTTAAAAATATTAAATCATAAATGATAAATTATCATACTTTAAAAACTAATCAAGTAAAAATTTGGGTTAAAATTTGTGACAAAATAAGTGTCAAATTTATGTTTCCAATTCCTAATTTTAACTGTTTCCATAATCAGTAAAATGTCTGATTTTTATTAAACGAATAAAATTCATATCTCTGAATCAACCTTCGCCGGTGAAAATTAGCTGTGCCCTAATAACTTAAAGACTAGATTTTCTTTTCGGTCAATATTTTTTTTTTACGAGTTGAATAAGCAGTAATATATTTGTAAAAAAATATTTTTTTTAATGTAATCAACCAAACGTAAAATAAATTTAATCAAATTTAATGAATAAATTACTCATGTTTACCATCTTTGCGAAAATTTATATATAAGGAATTTAAAAAAAATGTTACAATTCAAATTTGTTTTATAATTTTCGTTGAATAGAGGTGAAAAAAGGAAATGTAATTTCTCTTAGCTAAACTAAAGATTTATCTACGATACTTGGCATGAAGTACATTCATAAACGTTTATGTACGCAAAATATATGCCATATTGTTAAATTCTATTCGAAATTGTTTTAACAATACCGTTTTGTTTTAGAAAAAAAAAGTTTATACCTTTCATTTACTAAAGAGAAAAGTGCATGAAAAGCATTAATAAAAGTTTTCCTACTCTAGGTTTTACTATTTTTGTTTTTCAATTCCTAATAAGGTATTAGCTTTATTTTTTGGCTTAATGTGTGCTAAAAATATTAATATAATTTTTAAACATTTTTAAATATTTTAAATAAATATTTTATTTATAATTAGTTTACGATTGTTTATTTTATGGTATTACACACATGAGAAGTAACACGGCTTGAGGTAAATTTAGTCGGGTAAAAATATATCACTAAATCCACAAATTCAAGAGTTATTTTAACCAGAGGGAGAGAAAAAATAAATGTTGATAGTTTTGTTTGATTACGAAACATTTTATCCTCCAAGATGTCAATTAAATTTATGTTTCCTTTTTACACTTAAAATAATGTTGCATTAAAATTTAAAATCTTTGTATTTCGTATAATAGAAAACACTTGGTTAAACATTTGTATAACGTAATGAAAATACCCAACTAAATAAAAGCGAAACTGTGTATGTTATTTAATAATAACTTTTAAAAAAGGTGCTTATTTTAAATTTTTTTAAGAAAAGTTTGTATTTTTTTAAGTGAAAACGAGGGTTAAGTGTAATTAAATTGTTATATTTAGATATAACCATAAATTATATTCATACGGGACATAGTTATACTTTTGGAACCATTTTGAAATAAACTGACCTATTGAAGGGCACTTCCGAGATACCATACATTAAAAGGTTTTAATATTGACGAATTCTTATTTTAACATATTTTTTCTATGTAAATTTAGTTAAAGACGTTTGGTATTTTTAGCATTCTTTTCTTACATCATATCATACCACATCAGCGCTACCATAAGATTTAAGAAAATTCCTTAATAGCAAAAAAGTTTTAACGAGTTCTGTACGGTTATTCTTCACGATGCTGAAACAATTAAATGCCAGACAAACAGTCAAAATACAAAAATAAAACAAACTGTTTAAAATTAAATGCGTGTACTTGTTTAAATCATGATTAAATATAACATCTGAAAGTTCCGAATCATTCCGGTGCCTGCAAAAAAATTCATTCGAGGTCAAAGCTCAAAAATCTCGAAAAAATTGTTTTCGCGATTTTCAGCCAAACGGTAAGTTTTGACCTAAAATTATTTCAGACAAAAATTGTAGATCATTTAATTCTCTACAAAATGTGTAAAACAACTTTTTTTACTTAGAGCCATCGTTTCTGAGATATAACGAGTGAAAGAACTGTAAAAGTTGTAATCGTCAATATATCAGCATAAGTACGCCACGTATATACATCTCTGAAGCTGTTATATAATTTAAAAAAATTTTAAATCGGTACATATAAGTATAACTATGAGAATATTAGGTGGAATGAAATATAATCCCTTAATTTATACGCCAGTGTAACCTTGAGACAACATCTGTCCCCCTGTTCAATTGTGTACGTCGCTTGGGTCGTATACCTGCTTTGTGTCAGTATGCCCAATAAATGAATTACCGTTAGTCTTGAGCGCCACGCCGAAGCGAAAACACGTGTTTAATCTAACCTATTTCTTGCTGTTTTGAGTTTTATAATAAAAATGTCAGAATACTGTTTTATTTGTAATAAACTTTTAACGGAAGGTAAAATTTGTTTTGTTGAACGTGGTTTAAAGACATTAATCAATGCAAGTATGGAAAGAGCAGATTTAACTTTTCAGAATATTTAAAAAATCAGAAATCTGTGAGAGTACATGAAGATTGTCGTAAAAATTATACTCGAAAGTGTTCTATTGCTACAGCTAAAAGACAACGCGAAGAGCAAGAAGCCAGTACATCAACAGTATATTACCAAGTTCAAGTATGGCTTGGTTATCAGCTAGACCCAAAAGACTGGGGTTGGAAGTTGGTTGACAATACTTTGGAACCGATTCAGACTTTACTCCCACCTGCACCGGAGAAACTACTTAACACAATTTTTTGTGATTGTAAAAAGGGATGCAGTGCTAAATGTGGCTGTAAAAAAGTTGGACTGTTTTGTTCTCTGGCATGTACACATTGTCAAGGCCGGTCATGTTCTAATGTTGAATCATCAATAGAAGAGTATTCGTTTGATGCCGACGAGGAGACATGTGATACATCGCTATTGATGCAATTAAATTACAGCCAGGGTGAAGAAAGCGAACAAGACGAAGCTTAAGAAGAAGAAGAACAACAACAAGAATTATTTGATTATGAATCAGACGAATAAATTTTGACTAAACAGAATCAGAAGAGACATGTGGAATAGGCCTTCTGGGGAAACCACGTTTAAAAAAACGAGCTAAATAGACTACATCTTAGGTGGCGTGGAAACATGTGCATATATTGACGATTACAACTTTTACAGTTCTTTGACTCGTTATAACTCAGAAACGATGGCTCTAAGAAAAAAAAGTATTAAAACATTTTTTGTAGAAAATTTAATTATCTACAATTCTTGTCTGAAATAATTTTATGATAAAACTTACCGTTTTGCTGAAAAACGTGAAAAACCTAAAAATTTTTTTAGAGATTTTTGATCTTTGACCTCGAATGAATTTTTTTGCAGGCACCGGAATGATTTGGAACATTCAGATGTTATTTTTAATCATTTTTTAAACAACTACACGCATTTACAGCTTGCTGTTAATTTATGTAGCTTCGAATGTCTAAATTGACCGGACTATAAGTTTTTTGTTCGATTTATTTATGTGATTGTTGTTTTATGTATACAGATATAGTGATAAGTGTTTTTCTCGTAAAAACGTATACATTAGCGGTTAAATAGCAGTGATTCCTTTGATCGTAGGTTATCCGGTATAGTCATGGCAATTGTTTTTTTACTAATGTATGCAATGGGTAAGGTTGTGGTAGGTATATTTCCTGTGTACAGTTGTGACTTATGTAAACAATTCTTTTTTGCTTTTAGATATCCCGACAACGTGTAAGGAAGACTAAAAGAGGTCAGTGTCACCAGCAACAATATCAAGACGCTTATCAAGCGGTCAGCTGCGGAAATACAACAAAGTTAATCGGATGTCTTTGTTTCGATACATTCATAAACGTGATGCAGCCGGCGACGGCGAAAGCCAAAATGAAGTCAGCGTAAGAATGGGATATGTCATCCATAATAATGTATTTAACGAGGAGCAAGAATATCAGTTATCAAAGTATATCCAACTTTGCGCGGAAATATATTTTGGTCTTTCTCCAAAAGAGATACGAAGGTTAGATTTTGAGCTTACGTGTAGGTTACGTTTTTAGAAGTAAGAACTTCCTTAGATTATATTGATTTTGTTTTTGTTTTTGCATGTTCAATTACACAAATGTTCTTTAAGCTGTTATACAGCTGATTGAATTTTAGTTAACTATTGGCTGATTAATATAAAAACTTTTAATAATTAAATATGAAATTGAGCCTTATTAGTTATAAGTGATGCAAATGTTACATTGTTTCCTGTATTTTACCACAAAATAATTGTATGACATTTATAACGTGCAATAAAGTTAATTAAAGACCATTTATGCGTATTCTTGAACTTGTCACTTTCAACCCCAGGCACTGCCACAACTCTCCTTGGGGTGGGGAGGATTGTGACATTTTTAATTTTTTTTTCAAATGGCTCCTATAAGTTAACCTTTGCACTTTGACGTCGTCCGGGCCTGCGGCCCCTTTGAGCCCGATACGACACCGCCCAACCACCATCTATATTCAAACCTCCCGCTCGTGCGTGCGTGTGTGCGTGTGTGTCTAGCCCGGCAAGAGGGCGCTTAGCTGCAGTGCGCCGCACCCCTAATTTGCTACGTTTTAATATTATTTGTAAACCCTTTTTGTTTTCATTCGTCTTTGCCCCAGTGTTGTGCAATTTACTTGTGTTTTCTGTAATTTAAATAGGTTACCTTAAATAACTATAGACGTTGCCCGGGCGGACCCGAACAGGCACGGACTTGGACGAGGATAGGAATGCTTTTATATGAATTATCATTAAATAAGTAAATAGTAACAAACTTTCCATTGTCAGTAATTTTTATATATTTTTAATGTTTATCTGTAATTTACTCAACTTTCGCCGGGGCACGGAGTCGTAGAATACAGTAACGGTAATTGTGTTGGCGCGAAGGGCGCCATGTTGCCACCTGCGAGCGATGAGCTCAGCCCAGTCGATCTTCATCACTGACCGAGAGCAGACGCGCCAGCACCCCGGGGACTTCAACCTTTGTTCTGCACTGACCAAGTAATTCTGTCTCGTTAAGTATTTCTGAATCTCTTTCGCTCGTCATCCTCGGGGCAGCTCTCGGCCAGCGGGCTGTTTAATTAATTAATTGTCTCAGTCGAGTTTTTTCATCACCGTGTAATAAGTATACTTTGCAGCATGGCCACGTGTGTGGACCATGCCTTCACCTAAACCGATTCGTGCCTCAGGCTTTTTAACCGTGTAATGTGTAACGTGTAACGGGCGTGTAGAGAGACGTGTTAGTGAAATTAAATCTGGAGAATAAATATAAAGTGAGTACTTATTTAATCACGTGGTGAGTGAGTCTAGGAGTGTGGCGTGCCCGACGCCTAGAGCGGGCCAGGTCTGGGTAGCTAGGATAGAAAGGGCTGGTAACTCGTCCCCACTTGGGCTACGTCACGCCCTGAGTGAGAGACTCCGCCGGGTCCACGTGCCCTTCCACGTGGTGGCGCCCATAGTTAACATCTCGAAATCACCGGCAATGCGCGATCAGCCCTCAAATGGCGCCCAAGAGCGTGGGGCGAGTTACATCTTCCGCGAAAACCAGACCTGTACGAGCGTGTGAGATAGGCGGTTGTTACGCGGAGCGCGCGGAACTAAAGTTCGCGCCGGAACTATTGTTCGCGCGGAGCGCATAGCGGGACTCTGGCGCGCCGGCCACGTGATCAGCCAAGCGCACGCTTCCAGGAATCCGCGCACAAACAACGGACTCCGAGCGCAGTAAGTAACACAGTGCTGATGTGTTCGTGAGGACTGTTCGTGTGCAGAGTACCACGTGCGTAGACATGTATCCGTATCCGGACGAGTGTATCGGGTGTTACTTTCCCCGCCCGAGTTGGGAGCTTGCATGGCAGGACCGCCGCCGGATACGAGTGTGGCTACTGTACGGAGTACCGCATACACGGCGTGACGAAATGTGGAGCTAGGTCGTGTCCCGGAGGTAGTAGCGAGGGATACCGCTGCCAGGAATGTGCCGGCCTGTGGCATCGTGGCTGTATCGGCGAACGTGAATGGACCGTACTGCGCAAGTTTTTTACCTTCACGTGCGCACGGTGCACTGCCTACCTAGCCACCCAGGCGCAGTACGAGGCAGAGACGCTGGAAAATCCTCCACGACACGCCTCGACGCTTCCCGAAACGCCGACGCCGCTCACGCCGACACCGACTCCGATCACGCCGACACCACTCACGCCGAAAAAGACGCTGCTCGACTCGCCGACGCAGCCCGTGCCAAGGACGCCGCCCGTTGCCGGAACGTCACCGCCGCACCAAGCCGACTCCTCACGCACGACGCCGACCCCAGCACCACGAAGGTACGTCCTGACGTCACCCGCACCGCCACGTGTTACGTTACCGACGCCTACCGCTCTGACAAAGACGCCCGTCGTCCTGACGCCCACGCCCGTCGTCCCGACGCCGACGGCCGCCGTCCCGACGCCCGCCGTGCCGACGCTCATCGACTTGACGTCTCCCGACACAAGTCCGATCCCGCCGCCGCCTGCCACACTGCGTTTCGTCGACCCGACGCCACTTATCCCGACGCCGACGCTCGCCGTCCCGACGCCGACAATTCCGCTTCCGCCACCTCCTGTCCTGGAGCCGCCAACCTCGGCACCTCTCGTCGACCTGACGTCTCCCGACGCTGGTCCAAACGCATCATCGCCAGCAAGACCTCGTTTCGCCGACCTGACGCCACTCATCCCGACTATGATGACGCTTGACTCGCCGAAGCCAACCGAGCGACGCCCGACAACGACCGTCCCACCGCAGTCTGCCACGCCGTCCAGCACCCGCCTCGTGTCGGAGACACCTCCCGACGCCGGAATGACCTCGCCACCGCACCGAACCGCCGTCCCGACGCCACCAAGGTCATTTCCGGCGAAACCCGCATCGTCTCCACCACACGACTCGCCACGGACGCCACCAGACTCGACGCCGACGCTTCGTGTCACCTTGTCGCCACCACCTGGCTTCGACGTCATCCGGCCGTCGTCACCGCTACCAGAGTGCGCAGTCGCAAACAGGACGCTTTGCGACACGATGTCCAGGGCCATGACGCCGAGACGCCTGAGCGCCGCCCCGCCGCCTGGATTTGCTCCTCTGTGCCCGCCTGGCTTCGAGGCACAGACGGATGAACCGGACCGAAAGAGACGGACGCGCGCGACGCCGACGCTGACGCCGCCTACATGCCCACCTGACACGACGCCAGAATCGACCGAGGCGCCACGACGCCCGATTCCGACGCCGATCGCCGCAGTACCGGAACACCGGTCAAGTGCCCTGCCGCACGAGACGCCACCCAAATGTCGCAAGTTGGCAACATTGGGACGCCGCACCGTGAAACCTTCACGTGCGCACGATGCACTGCCGACCTAGCCACCCAGGCGCAGTACGAGGCAGAGACGCCGAAAAAGACGCCGCTCACGTCGACGCCAACGCCGCTCACGCCGACGACGCCAACCACACCGAAAAAGACGCCGCTCACGCCGACGCCAACCACGCCGAAAAAGACGCCACTCACGCCGACGCCAACCACGCCGAAAAAGACGCCGCTCACTCCGACGCCGACGACGCCGATCACGCCGACGCCGATCACGCCGAAGCCAACCACGCCGAAAACGCCGACACAGCATGTGCCAGGGACGCCGCCCGTTGCCGGAACGTCACCGCAGCACCAAGCCGACTCCTCACGCACGACGCCGACACCAGCACCACGAAGGTACGTCCTGACGCCACCCGCACCGTCACGTGTTACGCTACCGACGCCTACCGCCCTGACAAAGACGCCAGTCGTCCCGACGCCGACGCCCGCCGTGCCGACGCTCATCGACTTGACGTCTCCCGACACAAGTCCGATCCCGCCGCCGCCTGCCACACTGCGTTTCGTCGACCCGACGCCACTTATCCCGACGCCGACGCTCGCCGTCCCGACGCCGACAATTCCGCTTCCGCCACCTCCTGTCCTGGAGCCGCCAACCTCGGCACCTCTCGTCGACCTGACGTCTCCCGACGCTGGTCCTAACGCATCATCGCCAGCAAGACCTCGTTTCGCCGACCTGACGCCACTCATCCCGACTATGATGACGCCTGACTCGCCGAAGCCAACCGAGCGACGCCCGACAACGACCGTCCCGCCGCAGTCTGATACGCCGTCCAGCACCCGCCTCGTGTCGGAGACACCTCCCGACGCCGGAATGACCTCGCCACCGCACCGAACCGCCGTCCCGACGCCACCAAGGTCATTTCCGGCGAAACCCGCATCGTCTCCGCCACACGACTCGCCACGGACGCCACCAGACTCGACGCCGACGCTTCGTGTCACCTTGTCGCCACCACCTGGCTTCGACGTCATCCGGCCGTCGTCACCGCTACCAGAGTGCGCAGTCGCAAACAGGACGCTTTGCGACACGATGTCCAGGGCCATGACGCCGAGACGCCTGAGCGCCGCCCCGCCGCCTGGATTTGCTCCTCTGTGCCCGCCTGGCTTCGAGGCACAGACGGATGAACCGGACCGAAAGAGACGGACGCGCGCGACGCCGACGCTGACGCCGCCTACATGCCCACCTGACCCGACGCCAGAATCGACCGAGGCGCCACGACGCCCGATTCCGACGCCGATCGCCGCAGTACCGGAACACCGGTCAAGTGCCCTGCCGCACGAGACGCCACCCAAATGTCGCAAGTTGGCAACATTGGGACGCCGCACCGTGAAGAGTCGCCTGAGCTCCCTACATCCGCCTGTCGCGATGCAGGTCGACGCCACGATGCCGGGACGCCCGACCGTCCCACCGCCGAACGTGACCGTCACCCGGACTTCGACACCTGTCACCCGTCTGTCACGACGGGCCGCGAAGCGCCCGCCTGTCGGCGAGGCTGAGCCGGGTCGTGCCGAGCGCCGCCCGCGCTTGCTGCCCGCCTGCCACGAGCCGCCTGACCTTGGCCGCCGCCGCCCCTGCCGGCCGGCGCCCTGGCCACCGCCGCGCTGTCACACGCAGCAGCCGCAGCTGACGCAGATTTGGGGCTCGGGACAACTGGTGGGTCACCACCCACAAGGTTAGTTAGCCAGCGCCCATTCTGTCCGTGTGTATCGTCCCCCATAGTGTAAACATTGCTCAACTGTCATTTTGTAAACATTGCTCGCCGCCGTCATGTAAACATTGCTCGCCCTTCCATCGTGTAAACATTGCTCAACTCTCATTTTGTAAACATTGCTCGCCGCCGTCATGTAAACATTGCTCGCCCTTCCATCGTGTAAACATTGCTTGTCCGTCCGCCATGTCAACATTGCCACCTGTCCGCACAAATGTAAACATCAACATTGCCACGTGGGAGTGCGCGACGTAAACAGTACAGGCAACGCCCCCCAACCATCTGTCAAACGGCGCTGTCATATCGGCCTACTTTCGGAGGGGGCAATTGACGTCGTCCGGGCCTGCGGCCCCTTTGAGCCCGATACGACACCGCCCAACCACCATCTATATTCAAACCTCCCGCTCGTGCGTGCGTGTGTGCGTGTGTGTCTAGCCCGGCAAGAGGGCGCTTAGCTGCAGTGCGCCGCACCCCTAATTTGCTACGTTTTAATATTATTTGTAAACCCTTTTTGTTTTCATTCGTCTTTGCCCCAGTGTTGTGCAATTTACTTGTGTTTTCTGTAATTTAAATAGGTTACCTTAAATAACTATAGACGTTGCCCGGGCGGACCCGAACAGGCACGGACTTGGACGAGGATAGGAATGCTTTTATATGAATTATCATTAAATAAGTAAATAGTAACAAACTTTCCATTGTCAGTAATTTTTATATATTTTTAATGTTTATCTGTAATTTACTCAACTTTCGCCGGGGCACGGAGTCGTAGAATACAGTAACGGTAATTGTGTTGGCGCGAAGGGCGCCATGTTGCCACCTGCGAGCGATGAGCTCAGCCCAGTCGATCTTCATCACTGACCGAGAGCAGACGCGCCAGCACCCCGGGGACTTCAACCTTTGTTCTGCACTGACCAAGTAATTCTGTCTCGTTAAGTATTTCTGAATCTCTTTCGCTCGTCATCCTCGGGGCAGCTCTCGGCCAGCGGGCTGTTTAATTAATTAATTGTCTCAGTCGAGTTTTTTCATCACCGTGTAATAAGTATACTTTGCAGCATGGCCACGTGTGTGGACCATGCCTTCACCTAAACCGATTCGTGCCTCAGGCTTTTTAACCGTGTAATGTGTAACGTGTAACGGGCGTGTAGAGAGACGTGTTAGTGAAATTAAATCTGGAGAATAAATATAAAGTGAGTACTTATTTAATCACGTGGTGAGTGAGTCTAGGAGTGTGGCGTGCCCGACGCCTAGAGCAGGCCAGGTCTGGGTAGCTAGGATAGAAAGGGCTGGTAACTCGTCCCCACTTGGGCTACGTCACGCCCTGAGTGAGAGACTCCGCCGGGTCCACGTGCCCTTCCACGTGGTGGCGCCCATAGTTAACATCTCGAAATCACCGGCAATGCGCGATCAGCCCTCAACTTGTAGACCAAATTGTAGTATTTATACGTAGACAAATGTCAATTTCACTATTAAACACACCTGGCTTCCAGCTAACTGGAATACTTACGAAATTATGGGCGATCAAATTAAAATTGGCACAAACAACCGTACCCAGTCTACCCTAATACACGATTGACCAGATGTTGACATAAAACTTATAATAAATTAAAATAAATCAAAATAAGTAATATCGAATTTGTTTTGCCTAAAGAATGTAAAATAGCAAGACAAGACTGAGAACTATATAAGAAAAGTTATTATAACTGTTGGTTAAAGAAATAATTTAATTTTCTTTAATTAGTATTAAAAGGAAACTAGTCAACGCGTGCGGAATTTTGCAGTGCTTACCAAATCGTATTGTGTGGCATTTCTTTCTTTAAAAATTGGGTAAAATTACATATTGAAGAAGAATAAAAAAAAGTAAACTTGTGTTGGTACGAAAGAAGACAGTACAAATAACTATCACACATTTTTTTACAGAAGTATTATTTTCAAACATACCAATAATATAGGCGTTCACAAAACCTCTTTAAATACAATGTTGGATGTGATGATGTAATCATCGTTCACTTATTGGCAGTACGTATCTTCAATACTAACTGATGCTATGAGAAGTAAATGTAAGAGGGTATGTTGGTAGGTTATAATTGTGATACAAAATATCAACAGTAATTTCAAAAGTACCTACTGATAAGAAAAGTCTGACGTGCCAGAAGTTTTGGTTAAGTGATTTTGACGTGATAACGTCCTATAAATCGGACTAAAAATCATGACTCATTGTCACGTTCCGCCTGAGACGAGTGTGCAAGAACCAGCCAACCACCGTGCGAGAAAATCTTCTACAATATCAAACAGTTTAAGGCGGCCTTTTTAACTAATTTTTCGTGATTATATTTTTAAAAAAATATTTAAATTAAATTTGCAAAAACTGTAAATAATATTTGAAAATTAGAAAGTATTCAAATTTTCGTCAATGTTTTCTTATAACGTTATCACGTAAAATTATCGTCCGTAAACCGAAATTACAGACAACCCCCTTTTATTATATTTTTTGGTTAAGTTGAAGGATCCTCTAATATTTCTTTACCATAGGTTCTGTTTCTTATGACGGAAGTTTAATTTAAAAATGAAATATGTAAATGCTGATCTTTCAAGTGGATATCCGAATTTATATTTATCGAATCTAAATGGATATCTATCAAAAAATTGATGCATCCATTAAAGAGCGTCTTCTTAGATGACTTTCAATCTCAAAGTTAAGAGAAGCGGTACATTTATAGACTGTGAGTCTATTTTTCGTCATTAGCCGGCACGATAAGCTTTCAAATGAGGGGTAAATCATGGAATTTGATAAAGGAATAAGTAAGATCTCACGGACCGAGACAAAAACAGGCTAGCGAAATATTATATAAGGTAATGATTTGTATTAAAAGTAAAAAAATTATAATACTTTCCAATTGACGATATTTGAACCAAATTACTCGAAAAAAAAAAAAAAAAACGGGCACTGAGCTAACTAAATCGAAATGAAACAACAGATAATTTTGGTTTAGGCATATTAATAGTGTAATTCCAGGATTCAACATCATTAAAAAAAATTAAACGCACATGAGCAATATGACTTCGATCCGTTTAGCTCCCGTGGAATGGTGCATGCGCAGATATTTGTATATCAATCGCATTATAAAATTTCACAGTGAACTTGCCTAAAAACACAAAACTTCGAAAACATGCAAAATTAGTCTCTTTATACTTGTAATTTACTACACTGTTTTTTTTAAAAATAGAACAAACATATTCAGGTAAAATTAAAGACATTTGTAAATTCGTGCATTTACATAAAAACAAATTTATTATTACAAAATAGTGTTCGCAGTTATAATTGGTTCGTATCTTACTCGGGTATTTATGCTTTATGTGGTCTTAGTACCTTCAATAGTTAAGTAAACCGTTTACTGAATAGCTTTCCAGTATTTAATGCGCAAATAAATAAGCACAATAAAACCAAATTAAGTTAAATTATTTAATATTCGATTATCTTTTCCATGATTTAAAAAAATATAATTGAATTAAAGATCAATTAAAATGTAAAATTATGCAACAATTTTTGTAATAAATCCTCTCTATTATCTCGAAAAACTTATTTCATATATTCAAAACTTAACAAAGCCATGTGTTGTACAAAGTTACAATATCTTTCTTCTAGTAATACAAACTATTTATTAGTAACTGGTTTCCAAAGTAATCTTTTGTAAAAGTATAGAATTTTATTTTTCTGTTTACATAACGCCGTACTGTAACTGCCGTAATATTTAATAATATTTTAACTTCAACGACTCATACATTCTCTATGCAGCTAAGTAAACGTTAATTTAAAAGTTTTATATTATTCATTCGTGCTTCTGTTGTTGTCAGCTGTGTACAGGACGGGCGAAAGAAGATGCGGCAACAGCGCAGTGTCGTCCGCTACCCGCCAGGCCTTTCTTCGGTCGACACTCTCAGCGCATTCTAGTGGGCGATAACAGAAACTGTTTTTACATTGCAGCAAAACGAAACAGATTTTTTCACACTCAGCGAAAAAAATATTCTTAAATACGAATTACATAAAGCATTTACGTATTTCTTAACTTTTTTTACTTCACAGCATACAATATGTGTGTTAGATATCTCCACTTCTTTGCATTTACTAATGTTGACTATGTCACAACATGTTTTCACTATAATAACGAAAATATACATATTTATCAATAATGCAATACTATGCATCCAATTGTAATTATGGGAGTCTTTAAGGAATATACTTGAGAATAATAATGCAATTAAAGATTTTCATCATCATGCGAAAATAAAAATTTATAAATGGAATAGTTTCACTGACTGATAGCTGAAACTATAGATCGGTTTTAGAGACTTAAAAATTATTTTATGACATCAGTTTCACCTTGAACTGCACGAGCAAATATTAGACTTAAAATACGCAGCAATATAAGACTTCACGTTTCCAAATAGATTAAAAGTGAACTGGGCAATGAGAGCAAAATTTCAAAAATACCTGAACCACGCCCTTGACTAGGGGAAAACGCAGGAAGGGGGTTGGAGATATAAATACCTCCCTTTACCGCACTTGATAATATAAAATATTTACACTCCCGTCAAAAAATTAAATAATTTTGAAAGCTAACAGCGCAGCGGGCAAAGTAATTCATTCCCTAGTGCTCCATCCGAATTTAAATTCTGCATATGCTGTTGGTAATAAAGAAATGCATATGTATTAAAACGGCGGTTCTAGACGTGGTCATCGCCCCAAGGCGCGATTGTCTGCCGGCTGTGATTGAAGCAGCCCCGCGCCGGGCTCCGCGGGTCATTGTGCCGCGCTTATCACGCAGACACGGCACATAATAACATGACGTGTGCGCGACCCCTCTCCACCTCCCCCAGCACCCTCAGCACCCTCAGCACCCTCAGCGCCCAGTGGGCGGCCGGGCTGTAACTCAGCTTCTTGGCGTGAGGGTGACGTTTATGGCGTGTCGGCCATTGTGCAGCGACACTGGCGCTGCAGCGAGGCCGAGCCGCCAACTACGAGCTGCGTCACCTCGGATTCACTCTCTTCACTTGTAACATCTCCACCTATAGGCCTTTTCATACATGTTCGGACGTTGCGTGGGGATAGTAGTTGAGCATAGTGGGGTTAAGACTTGATTAAGCAAAAACATTTGGTGACCACAAAAACATCGAATTTTATTAATTATGTCTTTATTCTTCAACATATTTTACTCACAATCTCATTCGTGTACTTGACTAAATTATTTTTGGGAATTTTTTAAAAAAAAAGTATAAGTTTGGACTTTTTTTATTGTTTTACGAAGATCTCACACAAAACTACATATTGTGGCCGTTATCATGGTGTGAATTCTGGAAATATTTTATATTATGTTTTTTGTTCGTTTCATTATCCATGGACCCCAAAACCATCGTCAACTCAAAAGTTTATATTTATATACATATATACGAATGTATATATAATTGTAATATTATGAACAAGATAACTACCGCAATTTTTCCAAATTGATACATAAAATGAAGGGGTGATAGGAAAAACCACCCATGTCAATCTTGTTTGAAAATGAGATATATATACGAATGTGTAAAAAAAAACATTAGCTACATCCATATGCTTATGGTTTCCCGAAAAGTAGCCTATGTCAGTCACAATATCCTTGTGAAAATAGCTTGTTTTCGGAAGAACCACCATTGTCAAAATAATTTCTGGTAAAATAACCTTTGTCATGTGACATGGGCTATATTTTTTCAGGAAAGTTGGCAACGAACTTGTGTAAACATAAAATATTGGAGTGTTTTCATAAACATGTCATAGTCTGTTGCAAGTGGTGTTGTTATTAAGTCTAAGAAGCGTAATAGGTAACCACACAAAAAAGAATTGATTAAATCTGCTAAAGTGAAAGGCGAAGAACATATTAATTATGCAGGGAAAAGGATAAAGGCTAAGAAGGTTGGAGACGACTGTAGGTAAGTTCTGCAGCTTGCTGCTTACCTCACTATTAATAATGCTAGTAAACTTTAAAAATAATTTACAGATTATGAGGGTTTGTGCAAAAGAGAACTAAAATTATGTTAGTGGTAAGTGAAAGCAAGAATCCATTGGTGTAGTAAATTGTCAGTAAAGTTAGCACTATCTTTAAAAAAAAAATACCCATCGTTTCTGCATACAACTGAACAAAAACTATAATTTGTGTACTTTTGGTTAAGTTGTTTGGGAATAAAGAATGAAATTTCAACTTGTAACGTCTCATTTCTGTTGGTCTGTTACTTTACTGCAAATGTAAAATATTATTTTCATTCTAGTTGGACCTGTGTACACATTCTCAATAAAAATATAATCTCAGGTAGTATATTTAATACTTTCATGATTTGTAATAGGTGCCAGAAATACAAATGCTTCACTAAAATAGGGGCAGATGAAAGAGAGGACATTTTTTTAGCTTTCTACACAATACCATCCAAGTAACTGCAAGATGCTCATTTAGCAGGTCTTATGAAAATGGATACAATTAAACAGAGAATATCTCGGACGGCAGCAACAAAGCAGTCACATCAACGATCCAACACAGACGAAGAAGATGATGAAGATGAAGTAGCAGTGTGCAGTAAGTTTCTCGTGGTGCATCTTTTATTATAAGCTCAGACTAAAAATGGGACAGGACACTTGTGAAGAGATTCCGGTGTGTCGAGATGCTTTCATGAGCATACATCAGTTATCAAGAGGCAGGTTGAGACATATTCAGTCTTCACTAATGAACTTAGAAATGTCTCATGTAGAACGCCAAGGTAAACATGTTTCCAGGCCCAACCAGACACCTACTCAAGTTGTCAGCCTTGTTGAAGACCACATCAGATCCTTCAAACCGAGGCAGTCACATTACTCTCTTCGTCACAATCCACATGCAACATATTTGCCACAATCATTGTATTTTAAAACAGATGCATGCATTATTTATTGGCACCTATCATATTGCTGTTCCATAAAAAGTATACTGGACAATATTCACAACAAAATTTAACATACGATATGGTGTACCCCGTTCAGACACGTGCACAATGTGTGATGAATTGTTTCAAAATCTAAATGTCTGCTCCAGTGAAGATGAAAAACGACAGCTAAATATCCAAAGGAACTTCACTTACGAAAGGCAGAGTCATTCTATGCTCTAAAAAGGAAGTGGAAGAGGAAGGCTTGTGAAGGTAAAGAAACAGTAATTTCATTTGACTTCATGCAAAACCTACCACTTCCGCATCTTCAAACCAATGGAGTGTTCTTTGCACGACAGTTATGGTACTATGTCTTTGGAGTGCATGCTCTCAGTGATGATGATGTTTCTTTATATGTATACAACGAGTGTATCGGGAAAAAAGGTCAAAATGACGTTACATCTCTGCTTTTCCATTACTTGTACAGCAAATGTAATGACCTGAATGATGAACAGATAGTTGTTCAGGACAAAATAAAAACTATGTTATGGTACATTTCCTATACATAGGGGTATGCAAAATTCGCATTTGCGATAAAACGATTTTTTACGCAAATTTTGACATTTTAAAGCGAATAATCACGAATTTGCAAAAAAATCATTTTTACGCGAATTTTAACATTTTATAACGAATAAACCCGATGCCCACATTATAGGATACTCTTTTTATGCGAATCTTAACGTTTGAAAACAAATAAACTTGATATTCATAACTATTTGATCAAACTATGCTAAAAAATACGTATGTACTTCTGACCAAGTCTGTAACGTAGGCCTAACCTGGTGCAGAATTAGTAAACACAATACGGTCGCCATAATAAAACTAGAGTACGATGTGCTGCTTCCTCTCACACGCGAACATGTGACGATTTTGTTAGTATTTATGGCAAGAAAAACGGTGTAAACATGTATAGAGGCGAAATTGAATGTTTTTATAACTTGAACGATGTAAGCAAAGATGTGAGAATAGTTTGATACACTTGTACACAAAACATCAAACAAAAACACAGTAGCTACACAACACATCGTTACTCGCTGAGCTCAAACAATGATGCAATCAGCAGCAGCAGTGCAGCTGGCAGCCGGTAGGCTGCGCGCTCAGTCACGCTCACGCACACTAACACGAAGTCACAACAAAACAAAGCTGTTTACGGCCGTGCCCGCGCGTGTTTGAATACGACAAACTTGTATACGGTATGAATTGAACTTGCGTGGCGTGGTAGTTGTGCTCTAATAATTACGTGGCATAGGCCTATATACTTATCCGAAGTAATAAATATTTTTAGCAAAAATGCGTTCATTTACCGTAATTACTTTTGTTGACAAAAATGCCGAAACCTGTAGTGACTGCCAAACAACGGGCTGGAGAGTTTTCACAACACGGTTTGTATGCAAGCGATGAAAAAACCATTTTCTGTCGTTTTTGTAACGTGTCTGTGACATGGGACCGCAAAGACTCGTGTGCGAAGCATATTGGCAGTGAAAAACATAAGAAACGGGCAACAGAAAGTGTTGCTGAGCAAAGTGTAAAACGGCAGTGTTCGATATCGGCATCTTTCAGTAACATCGCAAAGAAGACAGATTTCAAGACTAACTTCCTCAAGGACACCACAGAGGCTTTCATTAAAGCAAATATACCTTTACAAATCTTGATAATCCCAACATTATTAAATGGCTCGATAAGTACATAGAAGGAGCTGGTGATTTGCCAAATGCACGTACTTTGAGAAAAAAATGCGTGGAAGACTTGGCACACCAGCGAGTAAAAGACCTAAAGAGAGTCCTGAAAGAGAAACGAGTAGATGTGTTTTGTGATGAAACGACAGATCGTTTGGGAAGATGTGTGTTTGTTGTTTTATTTCGTTTTTTGTTGATGATTTTGATAAGCCAAAAATTGTTGTGGGTGGTTTACATTTTTTAGCTGTAGCTAATGCAACTACATGCACAAGAGCAATTGTTGATTCCTTGCATAAGTACGACATCAAATATGACAATGTGAGATCCTTAGTTACAGACTCTGCAAGGTACATGGTCAAGTGCAGCAAAGCTTTGGAAATCATTGTTGGCGATCATTTACAGTATGTGCAGCGCTGGCCACATAAACTCAATCTTGTTGATGGGGTGTGGATCAAAGAACTGTCCGAGCTGAATCTTACAGTTGTTAAGGTAAAGAACATTTTTTTGAATACTAGGAAGAGGCGACACCTGTACGCAAGTTTCCTAGAAGAGTAGTACGGAGAGAAACAACCTTTGTTCCCCATTCCTGTAATTACTAGATGGAACTCTTGGTTCACATCTGTGTTTTACCTTGCAGATTATTTGCTTGATATTACTGACTTCTGCCGAAAAGACGAGATCAAAGCGCTTCCGAATGCTGGTGTAGAATACTTCAGTGCCATCAGCAAACAGCATCTGGAAGCTGTTCATTTACAAGCAATTTTCGTAAAGGAGCATGCCAAGGAATTGGTGGATTTGATGCTAAAGTTGGAGGGTTCATCATATCCAACTTCACATTTGCTACATGGTGAACTGGAGCATCTCAAAGAATGCTACACAGCTGTTTCAAATGGTGTTTACTTTGATAACACCCAAAGTGCACTAGAGTCTCTTGCCCCAACTAAGGCAGCAGAAGCAAAACTGTCACTTCAAAGAGTAGTTTCACAAGCCCTAGCAAAGTTGACTTCTTTAATGGCACAGGATCCCAGCAAAAAAATGTTTGAACACCTTTAAGTATTGAATACAAAATATATCATCATAGCAACAGTAAACCCAAGCCTGGTTGAAAATATTTGAAATATTTTTGGATTTTTTTCACTGGATACTGAAGAAATAACTTCAGGTTTCTGTCAGTTGCAAGCGGCACTGAACCAGCAGGTATCAGAAAGTAATAGTCCAGACATTCTCACAGCTTTAAGAGTTGTGAAATTAACGAGGCCAGATTTTGCGACCAAGTGTTTCCAAGCGATTTGGTTCCCTTGTGCCAATGTTGACTGTGAACGGTTCTTGTCTTCGTACAATACAGTGTTGACGGATAGAAGAACAACACTCACAGATTAAAAACTTGCAACAATGGCCATATTTTCTTTTGAAGATTTGAGCTGTGAATAACTTAGTGAGTGTAGCCTATTTACTGTTTTGTTTTTAATTGATATTCATTTATTTTAAGTTAACTTTCATTTTAAATAGTGTTTGCTGTGTTCATTAAGTGTTGTAATAATTTTGAAGCAGTAAGGTCCCAGATTGCCAATGGTTTGAAGTGAACAATTCAGTGAGTACAGTAAGTATTTAAATAAGAATTGAGAAATGACTTCATACTTCTCCAAATGGACATTCAATTTCAATTATACCTTTTTAATGTCATCTTTTTTAATATTAAGTAGTTAGTATTTGGTGTGTATTAAGTGTTAAAACAACTTTCACGACACTGGAGATATGAAATTGGTATTACTGTTATCCATTTTTGTAGTCAAAATAACCTCCCTTTCAGAGAAAAATAACACCGATTTTCCAGAAAAATAACCTCGAATTCTGTGAACAAATAAACACGAAAAGTGCATACCCCTACCTATACATGTTGGTACACTGTTTGAAAATGTTTCAACGCATTACCTATCTATTTCCAATACGAGGCCACTCATATTTACCGAATGGCCAGGATTTTTCTATCATATAAAAAAGAAGAGAAAAGCTACCATTGAAACTCCATAAGAATGGGATAACCTTCTGCGATCATGCCGATCAAAGCCAAGCCCATTCAATGTTGTAAATGTCGACCAGAGTGACTTGTGTAATATCAAGGAAGCAGTTCGGCCATTCATTTTGTGAAACCCTCGGCCAGCAGTGAAGCTGAAACCTGCTAGGATGTTTCGAATAACACAAGAACACGACTTCCTCGAAATAAGAGACAGTTATACCGGTCCATGGAGATCGTGCATGATAAGAAACCTACGAAAACTACCAACAGAACTCATTTTGCAGCAACTTTACCCAGGTTCTCTTCCTTTGAATAGTGTAAAGCGTAGATATCTGAGAAAATTGTACAGTGTTTTGAAGCCAAGCAGTGTCATGTTTTACAAATCGCTTAGTGATCTTGGGCCGGACACAGCTGATGTGGAAAGTGAAGTTGAGTTGGACATGTCAGACAACAGTATTGGTGGGGAAGATCAGGGTACATTCTGTTGTTGGTATACGTATTCATTAGAAAAAAAACAATGTTGTGTTTTAGTGTAACACCTTGATGTTTATTTTCTAAGTAAATATAAGCCGGGCATGTCAAACAAGAGATGTGATAAGGAAGATGTGTTTTTTGTACAAGTGTTCATTAGAAAAACAAGGTTCTGTAATAGTTTAAATTTTTATTGTTATTTTCTTATGTTGTGTGTATTTTTTTTAGGTATAGTATGTAACAGTGCAATAAAGCTTATTTAACAAGAATTTAACTGCATTTGATGGGTTACCAAATTTGCTTTTTTATATGAAAAACTACCCTTGTCAGCGTTTAGGTGAAGATTACCCTTCACAAACCTACTAATATATGGTTGATAGTTATCGTCATATCAGTGGTGTGTTTCTAATTAGAAGTGTTGTGAATTATAACGTGTTGTTAAATAGCTTTCTTTTTATGACAATTAGCAAGGATGTATCTTCTTTCTCCTGAAAAATCATGTTTTATGGCTTGGGTTCTTTTTCCTATCACCCCTTCAAATATAGTCGTGGAAAATCTCGGTCCAGTTTGTTAAAAGATGAATACGACCAAAGAAGGTAGAAATGGGGAAGGTTTTTGGAAAAACAAAAAAATAGCTGTACTTATCATAGTATTGAAAATTTCACATTCGTTTTAATGTTTTATAATTCGTAGGAGTAATATCAAAATTTTTTGTCTTAATAAATTTTTGATACGATCAACCATTACCACAGGGGGTTGAAGAAACAAAAGTTGGAGGGCAAAAAAAATCATAATTCCCTTCGTTAGCACAATTTGTTTGTTAATCCTTTTATCTAAACCAATTTTTTAATAGACGAGCCATTGCGGAAAGAAGCTGAAAAAAAAGGGGTGAAATTTAAAGAAATCAAAAAGGAACACTATCAAATCCGTTAAAATTATTATTAAATCTTACAATTGGCTGAAACATTGTTTAATAAGACGAGTCATTGTTGCAGGGTGTTAAAAAAAACTAAGGGAATGATTTTAAAAGATTCATATTTGCCGTATTATGCACACTATTTGTTTTATTGTAAAACCTTAAATTATTATTTTTAACTTTCGCCTGAAATAATTTTTATAAGACCAACCATTGCTGTAAGTGGTGGATAAAGGCAGGTTAAAATAAACATGAATTAATAATTTCTTTAATAGGTATACCAACAAATCCGTTCATATTGTTCGTAAATCTAATTAATTTTTATCTTAAAAAATTGTCTGAAACAATTTATGATAGTACAAATCATTACGGCAAGGGGCTGAAAAACATGAGGTTGAAATAAGGAAATAAATAAAATTTCCCTACCATGTACTTTTTCGAAATTGTGTTAAATTTTTAAATAAATGGTTTTTAACTTTTGTCTAAAGAAAATTTTAAGTAACAAACCATTTTTGCAATGGGTGGAAGTAACAAGGGTAGAAAGACCAAAATTTAATTCCTTTTTAATATATATTTTATCAAAACTGATATTATTAATGTTTAAAGTCCTAATTTTTATATAAGACCTTAAACTGAAAATATTTTTGATTTAGATAACTTTAACTGTAAACACAGGGGTTGAAATAAAAAAAAATTAAACTTTCTTAGTATCACATTTGTCAGGATTTAATTTTACAATCTTAATAATACACGTTCCAAAAAAATTTACTATCACGTATTAGCGCAAGGGATATAAAATAGTGTTTGAAGATAAAAAAATATTTGCATAGATACCTTAGTAGGCGTAATATAAAATTCGTTACGACATTCAATGATTGAAGCATTAAGTTAATAACGTTCAAAATATTTTCGTTACATGGAGTATAAGAAAATGTTTAATCGGCCTTTTTATAATATTGGCGAACTTAAAGGAGGTTATATACTTCAATTTATTAAAATGTTCCAGGAGTTTAAAGAAGTTTTCAAAACATTCCTAGAAGAAATAAGTACTTGGGAATCTACCTAAGCCTGCAGGCTGTGCCAGAAGTGATATTTTTAATTCTTGATTAGTTTTACAATATCGTTATAACATTATCGTTTCCAGTACATACAATTTCTGAAACTATTGGTGTAAGACGGGAACGCATTTAGTGCTTCGAGACTCTTCCTCATTTCGAAACAACCTATTATTTATTAATTCCTATTATTTACAATTAAAATACTTCATAAAATATTTGTAACTTGGTAGGGTAGGGTATTTATACCTCGTTTACTATGTGAATTATTTAAATAAACGTTAATACATAATGGAAATATTTTTGTGCTACATTCTACTATACGTGCAAACAAATTAATATCTTCTGAAAGAAACTTAGCTTTAGGACATTGCTTCGTTGTGGTTTAATGACCTTCCTCGAGTTACGCGTGGTGGTGGCCGTCTCGGAACTTCGTTAAGGCCTAATGACCTTGTAACTTTACACATTCGTTGCAATCTGAATCTGTAGTTCAGCGAGGTTTTTATGGTCTGATCTTTATTAACCTAAGTAGCAAAAACAATTCTGTTATCTTGTTATCTTACTGCTCTTGTTTTTTAAAGTAATAATTCTATTGATATTTAACATTGCTATCTTTTCACTTGATTTAACTGTGTACTAAGTTATGATTTATTTGTCATGATATTTGCAAAAAAAAATTATTAAAAATGTTTATATCCTTGAAAATTAATTATAAGTTAATTGTACCTGACATCATTAAAATTATCTTCTGTCAGTATTTTATATTGGTATTTTTAACATGGGTAAAGCATTTTTTGGACACGCCATTGTCATATGGAAGTTTTCAAACACTTAGATGTATTAGCTTGCTAATGGATTAACTAAATTATTTGTGTATTGGATTTAAACAAAATGTTTTTAGATAAAGGGAAAATGCATAAAATTTTGATAAAAGGCAAGTAGTTACATCTTAAATTTGCAAATTTGAATTCTCATTCCTTTCCAATCTCATTTTTAAATGTTTTACTTAAAACATGGTCAGCTAGGAGTAGGTGAACATGATTGTCATTTCCTAAAATTTCTTCACATTAAAATAGGTCTGAATGAAATGTAAATCTCACTTCTTTCATCCATTACTGTGCTTAATGTTTCCTCAATACATCTGCATTATCCTTCAAATTCTCTTTATTGACAAGTGTTCAAATCGACACTGTTTCTGTGGTATGCTTAAGCACACCAATATATTTCCTCCAATCGCGTCCCCTTTCACAAGAATACTGCTAAAAATATTTATTTTGATAAAAATTATTTTTTTCACGGCTGGAGTTAAAATAATCCCTTTCGGCAGAGCCTACGGGTGTAGGTAGATTTCGAAGTATATAATTCTTCTAGAAATAGTTTGGAAACTTCTATAAACACAAAGCCATGTAGTCACGTAGCCTTGGAGACTTATAGTCTCGTAGACTTGTATTCTATTAGTCTTGTAGCATCGTAGCCAGTTGAATCATTGTTGTTTTGTAGTCCTGTAATCTATTAGCTTGGTAGCCTCTTTGTTAATTTCGTAGTCAAATAGCAGCTAGGTCTAAGACATTTGGAGCCAAAGACAGCTGGAGCCAAAGATTGTTGCAGCCAATGACTGTTGGAACAAAAATGACTTATTTTTGGAGCAAAATACTTTTGGAGTCCTTGAATTTATTTTCTTGTAATCTGATTTCTAACTTAGACTGAGATCTCTTAATACAGCTTTATTTTTTATTATTGTGTTTCTAAATGTGATTATTTCTTATTGTGCTTCTTTTTCTTTGGTTGTGCTTCCTTTTCATTGATTTTTCTTCCAATTGTGCTTCCTTTTAGTTGATTCTGCTTCCTACTGGGCTTCCTTTTCGTTGATTGTGCTTCCTCTTTGTCGATTGCGCTTCCGATTGTACTTCCTTTTTTGATTATGTTTCCAATTGTGCACATTTATCTTTTATTGTTCTTCCGACCATGCTGCCTTTTTTGAATGTAGTTTTGATTTGTCTATTAAAGCAATTGGTTCTGGTTTTGAATATAATATTATTTGATTGGTTGTGGTTATATGAGCGAGTGCCCAGACGGCGGGACTTACAGTTTGTTAGTATCGGTTTCGGTGCAAGGATCACTCAGTTTGTCTCAATGTGGTGCAAAAGTCAAGTAATTACCTGTTCGCAAGAACTCGGCATCTTTACCGTCTCTTACGTTGAACGTGATAAAAGTCGTAAAATCCTCTACGGGAACCCTGACGTCAGCGTCGACGATCGTGGCGCAGATCCCATGTGCAACGTCAACGACAACACTAGAGAAGACCTCAACAGTCGTGATACCACCAGCAGAAGAGTGCTTAATGTCTATAGTGCTGGCTGCAGAGGAAACCATTATGAACGACTTTTCTCCCTCGACAGAGACTTCAATGGCTGGTGATTCGACAACTTCAATCAAGAATCGATGTAATTACTGTGACAAGATATTCTCGAACAACAGTAATAAACACACAAGAAGATTACAGTAACATAAGTGATTAAATAAACGACTTGGGAAATATTGGCGAATCGTCTGAGACTTCTGCAGCCCTCGCTTAGGGTAGAAAGTTATTCGCATAATAACGAAGTAGCCACCACACGCGAAGAACTTAAGGAAGCTACCTACATACAATATTGACTTGTTTTATTTTTATGTGTATAAAATTGAATAATGAATTATATTTGGTTTCCAATAGTGATTTTTTATTCCTTGTACGCTGATTTATAACTACGACTGAGTTCTCGTACTACCACTTCTAACTTAATGCCGAAATAATCATCATCAATGACTTACAAAATAAACAAAAATAATAATGTCATCCAGCAATCGGCGTAAGACCGATCTAAATGAAAGTGAAATAAATTGTATACGAATGTACTTTAAGCATTTGGAGCATTTGGAGCTTTGGAGTACATTGGGCAGTTGGAGCTTTAGAGCTTTGGATCATTTAGAGCCATGATAATTGCCGCTATTGGTGCACTTGAAGAAATTTTAGCGTCGTAGCATTTGGAGAACTGTTGAAATTCAAGCATTGTAGTACTTGGAGCAGTTTGAACATTTTGAGCTGTTGGAGCTTTGTTACAGTTTAAGCTGTTATGAAGATTTGGATTATTTCGAGAAAGTTCGTGCTTTTTGTTGATTGTGCATCATCAAGTCTGTATTTAGGTAATGATTTATCTCTTTTTTCGGAGACGTCTGGTCTATACGTTTGACATTTTACTTTAACTATTTTTAAATGTATGCTAAGTATCGAAAATAAGGCATCTTGGCTACTGACTATATGAACCTTACCCCTAAATGAATGAGACTGGCCACCAACTGCCATGTTGCCTCACCAAGCGACTGGTCGTGTCTGGTCATCTAACTGGATAAACCTTGTTGTTGACTGAACATGTCTGGTTATTCAACTATCAAATAGAACTTCCCGGAAAACACATGTACAGGATTCTCTTTGCCTTCTAAGAAGACTATAAAAATCGAGGAATAATTGTAATTTAATTTTTTATAATCTTTGTGTTTGTTAATTTGTTGTTTTCTTTCTAGACATGTTAATACAGTGTTAAATTAAAATAAATATTGTAAACCTATAAATTATATAATCAAGCAAGGATCATACTAAGTACGACAATAAATAGAATAAATCATTACATTAATAGGCGAATATTTGATGATATTAAGATTTTTTCTGAATTTCTAGGTAATTTTTTACAGATTTTCATAATGTCAGCAAAGATGGATGATAGCAGCTTGGTGGCGGCCTGTAAACTAGAAATTAAAGCTACTTTTTTAGGATATTTTTTTACCTGAAATGATATTTTTTACTTCAAGAAAGGATCGAATCGAGAACTATAAAAATGTTATTTATCAATTTTTAATGAGTGGATTTGTAATTCATCCCTAAAGAAATAAATTTTAAGATGGCGGTCAATGTGTCATCATTGGCTTACTGGAGGCTGGTAGTAGACTAATTTAAGCCTCTTTTAGGACTTTCCTTTAATTTTTTTATAATTATAATTTTTTATGTAAATTTAAATTTTTGAATCGATCAATTAGCGAACCAAGGACATGAACAAATCGAATTAATCTGTTTACTGAGGAGTAATTAATTAACAATTTTTTTTCTCGATTTTCTAGCTAAATACTTACGAATTTCTATGATGACGGTCAAATCAACCAACAAGATCGCGGGAAAATTATATAATATTGCATTCTTGCGGGTAAAAATAAACTAATCTGGCGGCAGTGCACTTTGGCAGACAACATGACATTAGAGCTCCTGGTAGCAAGTACTGAAAAAAAAGAGCTGCCTCCAGCAGATGAAAGCATGAAGGCGACAATGATGACTTATTCAAAGATGGCGGCCTTAAGGAGACAAAAACAAGATGGCGATTATGATGTCATAATCGATGAAGATGGTTTCCAGCAGACGAATACGAGATTGCAACTATGATGTGATAATCAAAAATGGCGGCCTCTAGCAGACGAAAACCAGGTGGTGAAAGTGAAATAATATTCCTACCATTAAATATACATTGGTATTAGTGGTGGCAGGTCAGTCTGTCGGTGGCCTCAGTGGTGGAATGATCAGTCGCTATTTTTATTTCATCCTCGCCGGCGTCGAACCGAGGACTCCGAGGTTTATAATGTAAGACAGTTATTTTTTAGTTAAAACATTTTAAAAATTGTATTTAAATAATTATATTATATATTTAATCATATTTTCCTATTTTATAGCATAATAATTACGGATTATCAAGGTATTTGCTTTAACAAAAATTGCAACGTTGATGACATAATTTAATTTGCCAGCAAACAAAATTTTGGAATAGTGATATTTTTATACAATTTTTATGTATTTTTTTTTTAAATTTTAATATTTTTTCCCAAAATTTTCTGATAATTATGGATTTAAAACATGGCAGCCATAACGAAAATGGAAACTGGTAGGGTCATAACCAAAAATGGAAGAATACAATATGGAGAGAAGAACTATCAGAAAGCGATACAATCCAAAATGGTGGAATCCAAGATGGCGGGATTAAAAAAGGCCTCTGGATTCAAGGTCAAAGGTTATTTTCAATGTCACCGAATATGGTCACTGTGACGTCACAGAGCACGATGACCGCAATGATATCACAATCCAAGATGGCTGCCGTGACATCACAATCAGTGATGGCAGACCGGCACCAGCTCCAGGGCTCGGCTACTCTTTTAAATTGCCATATCATCATTGCCTTATGTTTAATGAACAACTTGGTGTTATTTTGCTTATTATAGATAACACGATGTAAATTAAAACTCATATGAAGGGTTTGCATAATTGACCACCACTCTTACGGCAAATTCTGCTTTTCATTTTCCCAATTACTCGGATTTCTAGTTCGTTTGATTCCTCTTCCTGGTTGTTGAAACAATAAAGAAATAATTTTCTTCATTGCAATGTTTCTTTAAAGCTTAAAGTTTTAAAATTAAAAATCCAAAATATACTAACTGCCTTTATGTTTAATGCTTTTATGAGTACAAACATATTATTATTATTAAACAATGATATGTTCTTGTACACATTACAATGTTTAATAAAAAGTAATTTGTTTGGTATTTCAGATTGCAATACTAACCACATCATTTCTAACATTTAAATAATACTTTGTATTGTATCACAATGTTATAAGTTTTTAGATCTCTTTCTGAACAAACACTGACAATATTTACCATGTAATCAAAGGATAAGGTCCATTTTGGAACAAACTGGAATAGGAGCCTATTGAAACGAACAGGATACTGAAAAAGGGACGTTTGGTAAGAAACACGTTTCTTTGCTATATATATATTTTTTGAATGAGTGACTTTTGAAACATGTAACATTCTTACACTAATACATACTTCTTAGAAGAATAAGGTATTATCGATAACTCTAAAACAACATTTTATAGAAGGCTTTTTTCTTGGGGACTTTACGACTCAGATTGTAGGCCTACGACTTCAATTATACTTACAAAAAACCTGTATTTCATTCACCTTATCAACATTTGCGGTAATCAGACAATGATAATCTTCTTTAACGTGATCGGTAACTTAATGTTTATGGCTATCTTCTCCTTATTTGGGTTTTCATTTTGAGTTCACTAAATATGTCACACATTATATCTTATACATCCTATTGTAAATTAAAGATAATAAAAGGGTATTAAAGCATTATAATGGTCGAATTAAAAGGAAAGGACTTGCCTTCACCCGTATATTTTAACCTAAAGAAGTTAAGAACAATGAACTGCAGACAAACCTGTTAGAAAATATCTGGATAATATGGGTTAAAACTTTCCAGGTGTGAGTAACCAACATCATTATTTTTCAAGGTGACAATTTATGGGCCATGGTAATGACCATCAATAGCATATGAAATACCTTATGTTCTCTTAACTTTCAGGTCACTTACACATGGTACTTTTCCAGGTATCTGCCTCCTCAATGTTACCCCTAAATTTTGAACTCCATTTGGAATTTCAATTTTAACTTCTTTCTTCTGCTTTAGTCACTAATTGTCCTACAGGAAATGTTATATTGAAGCTGCTGTAAATAATGATTTTGCTAAAGAAATCTCACAAAAGATTCTTTATGCACTGGAGAAGACTTCACCCACACTTATGACAATTTCGATGACTGTTGTCCTCCTATAAATGTTTGTCTAAGTTATAGGGTCCCTGCGATTAATAGCACTTCCAAGGGATTTAAGACAACAGCAGCAGTCGTCTCTCTTTTCTTTACCTATGGTTTGAGGGTTGAAGAAGAGAATATGGCTTGAGTCTTTCTATTCAGAACGTAATTTAGAGCGGTTATGGCATCATTAGATGCCTGAGTAAATTTCTACATAAATCAACATGATCCTCTAGGCTTGAATGCGCAAGATGTTTAAAAAAGGAATTAAAAAAATAGTGGTGCCCTAATATTGAATTAATTGTAGAAATTAAGGCTTTGCTTTGATTGCGATTTACAATCAAATGCAATTTGATTGCTTTGATTGCGATTGATAATATATTTTTGGTTTATATTCAATTTCTACTAAAAAAAGGTTTTTTAAAACCTATATTTATTTATGGCTGAGGATTTTTTTTTTTGCAATTTATATTGCTTGATTTTGGCCTGTGGTCCAACAATTTCGTCACAATAATAATTATGAATTTTTGTTTTTATTCTATAGTATTGAACTGTCATTGTCTGTTTCATGTTATATATATATGTGTGTTTATATATATTTTTGTTTTTAAATATATATTTTTTTGAATTCGTTAAGATAGGTGGATGATTACAGTAGCTGGACATTCCCGAGGTATGTGCCACTACCGTTTATGTGCGTTGGGCCTCAGCTATAGCGTCAAGTGCAGTCAACAGCAGTATTCCATGATTGTTGGTCGCAGTCGAGTTTCTGCGATTGAAGTGAGCTTGGTATCGCTATTTTGTCAGCATTCACTGCAAAATTGATGGAATACAGGAAGATATATAAATAGGCCTATATATAATACGAGTGGTTGTCCAATTTCCAAAATAACTTATATAACACGTTGCCACGATAACTTAAGGCCCAGTCGAATTTCCGGATGTACAAAATTTAAAGTAGTTATATTTGTTGTATATACAATAAAAATGATTGTTTAAGATTAAAAAAATAATCCTTGCTACCAAAAATATTTGTTTGAATCAAAAATAGTATTTACTTGGCGATATACCAAGTAATATATTGTTAAATCAAACATATCTTTCAGTGTGATGTGTCCAGGATTTAGCAGTAGTGAAACTTTCATTTAAATAATAAAATTTTTTATATCTTGAGTTCCAGTGGGTCATATCAATAAAATATTACTTGGCAAGTCCAAGAGGCTAATCCGCTTTATTTTGTGTGGTGTTTGTAATAACATATAAAAACGAGTAATTGATCCTTACTGAATAATTTCTATAAAAACCTTTTGTATTTTTTGATACGCTTAAACAATCATACACATGTAATTGGCAAAATAACAAAAGCAGTTTATATAATCTTTTGTAAATGAAAAACAACTAAAAATGAATGACCTGTGCTAGTGTGTAGACTGTCCTAATATTGGAGTGTCATGTCCTTAACAAAATGCGTCTCAAAGTTTAATTAACACGCCTAACTGCATATGTTCTCCCATTTCGGTGCATGATTATAGAATAAACGGACTCTCACGGGCCATTATGGGGAGTTTATAAGCAATTTCATCGTATTTTTAGGCGGTTGGATACTAAACTATGCCAAGAGACTAAATTAACCAATCCTAGCACCGCTTTGAAGGGACAGCAAGTTCTAAATAGCTGTTTTTCGCTAGAAAAAGATAAATGGTTCTTATTTTGGCTGAGGTATTCAGACAAACTTTCGGCTATGAGGCGTGTCACGTGGGAGACGAGTTGTGTGCTTCTAGGGAGCGCGTGTGGTGAGGCGAGTTCTGTTAGCGGTCTGACCATCAGACTTCTAGGACTAGTGTTGGCAAGTTCTATTCTTAGGAAGGTGTTTAGGCAGTACCAAGTGGTATCTGCTTGTATCTGCCTCTTGTCTTGAATTTTCATGGTATTCCCAAATCAGTGCGAATACTGGCTTAGATAATTAAATGTTTAAAATTTTTTTGTTTAATCGTTTTGTTGAAATAGTATTTTTAAATCAAAAGGAACGGCAATATATTTTTGTAAGTATCATTTCGTTAATAAATGACTTGGAAAATTAAATTTGTAGTGTGGCAAGTATTGTATTTTGTATAGAAAATGTAAATTTATTTGCTAATAATAATGTGTTGGGTAGATGGTAGTTAATTATAGGCACACATGAAGAAAAAAAAAAATATGCTTCCTTTCTGAGAAAAAATCAAGTATTGGGATTTAAAACTTTAAATGTGAGGTAGTTGTGGAAAAAATAAATATTATGATTCAGTATATGGTATGTGTTTGTCCTAAACTGCAGTACCAATAACAATTTTCATCTGTATCTTTCTGTGGTTCATTTTCTTTTCTAGACAAGTATTCACACGCAAAACCATTTCAACACACGCATGCACACACATGCACGTAATATTCTTTCTAAACAATAGATATAATGAGTAGGAGAGGTGCTGACTACGGAGAGAAGTTAACTCGCTCTTCACTCCTGAGCAAAAAAAAAACATCTCGTCGAAGCCTCACCTGCTGCTTAACGAGCCATTTCTTTGATTTTGACATTACTTTCTGTTATAAATAATTTGTTGTCTCCGCTGTTCAGTCCATATTTTTTTTTTTAAGTTCGGCTTTGTTATCTTTATTACCTTTTCTTCAATCATTCACATTTGTTTTTTTTTTTTTTTTTCTTGGTCCAATCTGACCCGATTACATGGATGATATATTGCTTTTATGGCTAAGAATTATGTTTTTATTATTTTTTCTTCCCTTCTTACCGATTAAACCATACCTGTCATACCTACCACTTAAGTCTTCCCTAATTCTTTCCATTCTTAAATTTACCACTGCCAAACAACTAAATTTTTTTTCCCGAGATTCCTGCGTTCTTTTTCAATTGCACCACCACATCCACAACTCACAGCCAACACAATATTGGGTCACCTAAGAACTGAATGGGAGAGGAAGTGAGACAGAGAAAGAGGTCTTCAATTTACCATGTAGAGAGAGGGAGTCAAGGAGCGAGTGAACTTGGTCCAAGGAACCCTAAATGAACGAGGGTGAGGACGAGATGCTAAGAAACGTCTTGATAATGAAGTATGAGGAGCAGAGTCAGGTGTATCTTGCGTGTGTTTTGCACAAAGAACCATCTAGGTGTTCCATGCTCCACTAACTCTCAGTCTTAAGCTGCCAACTGTAATGCACAGTGAAACTTCGGTACACACTACAATTGCGACGTGACTTTACCTAGAAAGTCGAGATATTTCTACACACACGTGATTTGACTATTCATAAAAATTTGTTAGAAATTAATTAAATCATGTAATATTATTTGCAGTATATTTTAAAAGACTTCTCTTGAACATATAAACTGTTTATAAACATCTGTATATCATCACTTAGCTTTAGGGTCCAAATACTTTCTTTAAAAAGCATTTGTTTATGTTACTAGCCAGAACATTGCAGATTAAAAGTTATATATATTTATATTTAAATAATTTTGAAGATATTTGATTATTGAAAATTACTAAATAATTTGTTTGTAGGCAAAACATTCAAAATATATTAATTGATAATATTGAAAAAATTTTAAAATCCATATAAATAAAAAAAAATGATTTTTTGAAATACATCTATTCACTACAAATTCGTTTAAAACTTACGTGTATTCATTTTTATGCCATTATTACAAAATAAACAAGATTTTATTATTTATTTATAAACAATTATTAATAATATTTTACACATTATTAAGTTTTATATTATTCAATAAAATATTTCTGCATACGTGTTAAGATGCCTGTAACATTTTTTATTTTATTTAATGTATCCATCCTTTCTGTACAAAAATATCTATTACATTCGAAACTCTTTTTGTGTAGTTTTCATTGAATTCAAGTGCATCAAAATTCGGACCCTTAGTAAATTGTTTAGCTTCTTCTTTAGTGAGTGTGATTGGTCGCAACATAAACAAGATGAAATCAAGTGTCTCAGGTGCATATTCATTAATTTCCGCTACAAATCTGTTAAACGAGAATTCTTTCGTATCGCAACCTAAAATTTCAAGCCATTTCAGAAAGCAATCATGATAAAATTTTAACAGATGGTCAAGTTTTTCTTCTACAATACCTGTTTGCGTACTAGTAAACAAAAACAGAATTATATCAGGCACAGGAGATCCATAGCGACAAGTCTGGAAGTCAACTAATTTGAAGTCAGTCGGTTCCTTTCCGTCTTCGCCATATTTAAACATCATGTTATTTGTCCAGAAATCATTGTGCAAGATAGTTGCAAAGGGCTCTTTGGGTACTGGGAAATAATCGCTGTATCTTTCCTCCATGCTTTTTTTGAACAACTGCTCCAGAGAATCTATGTGCTTTTCACAAATTGGTATTTTTCGTAACTTGCGGAGGAACGTGCGCTTGCTCTGTTCCTCGTCCTCTCTCGTCCGCGCAATGACCTTGAAAGGCTTCAACGCTCTGAGAACCTTGGTCTGGAAGACGGAGGGCTTCTTGACCCGGATGGCCACCGCCGTGGCGTGGAAGCGGGCCAGGTGCTGCAGCGCGCACTCTGCGTGGCGCAGGTCCAGACCTGCCACGCGGTCCCCGGTGCGGTAGCCCTGCACGGCCAGGTTCTCCAGCAGCAGCACGGAGTCCTGGTCCGCCAGCTGGTCCTCGGCCTGGTGGTCCTCCAGGGACAGCCGCGCGCCAGGACACCCGCACAGGACACGCAGCCTCTGTGCCGCGGGCACCGACGCCTCCGCCTGGATCCTCTCCAGCTCCGGGCCCACCGACAGGTACATGTCTATCTCCTTGCGCATGGACAGTGGCGACTGGAACATTTTCCGCGCGAACTCGTTTTTCGGGAACATTTTTGCCACTAGTGCTTCGTGTTCTCCTGTCTCTAGAACCACGTCCACTGCAAGCATGACACTCCCATAATTTTCTCCAGCTGCGGTGAGATTTCTTCTAGAAGCTTGAGAAACTGGTTTTCCAAGAAGTTTCCCAAGATCTTCGGTGGTAAGTATTGGTTCATTAGCTGCATCTGCATCTCCTTAAACATAAAAAAAATTTAACAAAAAAATTAATTAACGAAGTGAATGTAGCTTTACGCATCTTTATTTAATTAAAGAGACTAATGGACCATTTCTTATTTAAAAAAATTATTTTTTTATTATTTAGAAAGCAAAGAACAGCTTTCTTTCAGCATAATTATGTTTTTTTCTCAAATGTTCTCTAATTGAAGGCACAAGGGAAAATAGTTAAGAATTTATATCTTGTAATAATTTAAAAAAAAAGTAATTCATTTGCTTTATAAATATTTGTTTTAAGACTTTGTGAGTGTTTTTATAAGATTGTCTTATGACAGAGAATACATTTATTAAATGTTTACAACATATCACAATGTTAAAAGGATTTTGTGTTAAGATGTAAACTATTTGAACAAAACTAAACTGTTCAACTTATAAAATTTTCTCTGAGATTTACAAATATTTAATTAAGGTAGTAACCTATATACAGTCTGTAATGATATGAATAGTTAAAATATGTTTTTAAATACACACATAAACTTCTTTGGAGAATATTTCATTAATTAACAATATTATACAGATTTTAAGTATCTAACATTAATATTAATAGTAATTTTTATTTCAATTTTGAAGTCAAAATATATATAATTTATTGCAGAAAAATATTTTATTTTTTTAAGGTTATAAACAATTCAAAGTAATAAATAATAACATTCTTTATAAAAGGTTAATTGCAGCATTTTCTTAGAACAATTGCTCAGAATGTAACATAAAAATCTTTATAAATTTTTGAAAAACTGCACACTATACAATATACACTAAAGTCAGCTATCAGGAATTTTAAAAACAGTAAATCAAAAGAGTTGTTTCAGTATTAAACGTTTACTTCTAACGAAAGGTACTTTCGATATTTCTGAATAGGGTTATGAAGTTATATAAATTAATTTTTTTAATGCTTTTATTATATATCTGGATATAACTTTCCTTACTAGTAAATATTTACAGTTATTCAAGCATATATATATATATATATATATAAATTTATATCTATACATATATATAAGCGAAATACCACTCACTGACTCACTCATCACGATTGACTTGAAATTTAGCATAGTTACTCATTTTGAGATGTAGACGCTCATTACGAACGGAATCTGCGGAAATCCGATCCCAAGGGGAGTTTTGGGGGACGTTAAATATCATAATTCCAGTTTTTTGGTAGAAAATCATCATGGCAACGGTTGTAGCATTGTTGGTGCTTCATTCGTCTCCATGGCAACGGGCTCGGCAGTGGCGTACTCACAAGCGGCGCTTTTATATTTTCAATTTACTCCCGTTGTTTTGGTGAGTTTTAATGACACTTTTTTCAATTGATATTGATATTTATTTGTTTGGATTAAAATAATGAACGTAGAATATATTTTAATAGGTAGGCAATATATCCCTTTCCGAATTGTCGAGATTATAGGTGACGGAGCGTGTTTATTTTCTACTCTGTCCCTACTGATGTACGGCAACGTATCAAAGGCTGACGAAATTAGAAACGAAATTGTTAAGCATGTATGAAATAATTGGACATGGTTTCAATGCGCCACCCAAATGCCATCTGGCGCCCCTTATGATACTGAAAGTATTTACTGTACAGAAATGTCTAAGCATAACACGTATGGGTCCATTTGCGAAATTATGGCAGCTGCAGAATTATTTCCTTATCAATTTCAAGTGTATTAAGGTGGCAGCCTCGTGGCTTCCATTGGAGAAGTGACACAGGGTATAAAAAGACTAAGATTACCGGGAAATTTTAAAAACGGTAATTTCGATGCTTTGTTTGATGTTGGAGAAACAATGTATGGTGGTAATGTTCATGTAAGTAGTGATAATAATGTGCAAAAAATTAAAGAAAATGTGTCATAAATATTGTCTCAGAATAACTAAGATGTGTTAGTGGAAGTTTTACAGCCTCAATTAATATCTAATATTAATTTATCAGGTTCAAGTGAATCTATAAGTGATAATGTAATACCTTTTCAACCAAATAGAGGGAAAAAAGAAGGAAAGATTTACAAATTCAATTAGGAATAAACAATTGAAACAAGCTGCTTCAAAATATTCTCAAAGTCATCCTGAAGTTAATAGAGAAGCTGCTGCGAAATAAACTAAAAGTCATCCTGCAGTAAAAAGAGTAGCGGCTTCAAAATATACTTAAAGTCATCCTGAAGTAAATAGAGAAGCTGTAAAAAATACGTATCTCAAAACACACATGTTAATCAGTCAGCTGTAGTTAAATACAACCAAAAATGGTCACAAATTAAACTAGCACCTTGGCAATCTAAGACTTTGTCTGGCTTTCAATATAAAACGAATATCGATAGTGGGAATGATAAAAGTGTAAACATAGGAAAACGATTACCCTGTATTTATTGTCGTGCTTTAAAATGTATGTATGAACCTCAAGGCATGTGCTGCAGTGGTGGTTAAGTCCAGCTTCCTACAATTGAGCCCTACCATGAACCCTTGTACAGTCTCCTTATCCATCAAGACCAGCTTTCAGAACATTTCCTTTACATGATTCGAAAGTGTAATGGATGTTTTCAGATGACATCATTCGGAGCAAAAGAAGTGAAGGAAGGAAATTTTATGCCAACATTTAAAATTCAGGGGCAAGTCTACCACAGAATAAGTAGCCTTATGGCTGAACCTCATCAACAGACTTCGTTTCTTCAGTTGTACTTTCTTGGGGATGATAAACGTGAAAATGAAATCCGTTGTGGAATTTCTCCCGGTGTTAAACCAGAATTAGATAGCCAAATACAGAAGTCTCTTCATAAACATAATAAATATATTTTGGATTTCAAGTCCGCTATCGATTCTGTTCCTGAAAACCAAAAAGAGTTCAAGGTTGTTATTAATGCAGATAGAAAACCGCAAGGTCAACACAAGGGTCGTTTCAATGTTCCTCAAACTAATGAAGTAGTATTTGTTATTGTCGGTCAGGCTTTCGAAAAAAGAGGTATAATTCTTTACAGCATAGACAAAAATTAATACGGATTAGTGAAACACATCGTGCATACGATGCTCTCCAGTACCCTTTGATGTTTTTCCGTGGAGAAGATGGTTATCACATAAACATACTTAAACGTGACGCAAAGACTAGGGCTCCTCTCAAGAAGACTGTCTCTGCTTCTGAGTTCTACAATTATAGGTTAATGGAGCGTGTTAGTGAAATATGCCATTTAGTACTCTTTTGTAATCTCTTTGATCAGTTTTTAGTTGTTATGTATACTAAGATCGAAACTGGAAGGCTAAATTGGATTCGTAATAATGAAAAAAACTTAGGAGTGAGGAATATATCCACCTAAGAGGCGCTATGGCAAAAAGAGATGGACAGTTTTCAGAACTTGGTAGAATAGTTGTATTGTCGTCTTCGTTCACTGGTGGACCCCGCTACATGCATGAACGAACTGAAGACGCTATGACGTACGTACGTCATTTCGGACATCCAGATTTATTCATTACATTCACTTGCAATCCCAAATGGTCATAAATTGAAGATATTTTGAGACAAGGACAAAAATCTAATGATCAACACGATATCATTGCGAAGGTATTTTGTTTGAAAGTTAAGCAAATGATGAATCTTCTAATAAAAGGATGTATCTTTGGCAATGTAAGGTGTAACATGTATACTGTTGAATGGCAGAAGCGTGGACTTCCACATGTTCATATTCTTCTCTGGTTGGAAGAAAAAATAAGACCTGACTCTATTGACGAAGTTATAAGGGCTGAATTACCTGACCCCGATCATGAAATTATTAAATCAACGATGATTCATTGCCCATGTGGAGTCGTCAACTTCAATTCACCTTGCATGGTGGCTGGTGTTTGCACGAAACGATACACAAGGCCTTACTTAAAAGAAACTTAAACAGGTGAAGATGGATATGCTTAGTATCGAAGGTGGTCTCCGGAAGACGGTGGAATAACAATAAAAATTAATGGAAATGATATTGATAATCGATGGGTGGTACCATTTAATCCTGTTTTGTCACGTACTTTCAAAGCTCATATCAATGTTGAGTATTGTAATTCAGTTAAATCTATCAAATACATCTGAAAGTACGTAAATAGGGGTTCTGATCAGACAGTGTTTACCATTGAAAATTTAGATGAGGTTTCTAGGTATGAAGCAGGACGATACATAAGCAGTTCTGAAGCAGTCTGGCGTATGTTTGGTTTCCACATTCATAAGATATATCCTCCTGTTGTTCATCTTGCTGATTGATGGATTTTCTATATTTTTAAAAATTATTATAAGTACTCATACGTGTGATAATAAAATGTTCTTAAATGTAATAATTGAATGAAATAAATGAATGTGATAAAAATAAAACTTTCGTTGATATTTATAAAAATTGCCATACATAAAAAATAAATATAATCATAATGTAATTTACTAAAAAAAAATATAACTCTATCGGTTTAAAATTATTTTTTTTAAATAAAAAGTTTTCATAATATATTTTTATTTGCATGTTAGTAATTTTTTACATGGTTTAGGCCTACTGGGGACTCGCCATGTAAAATAATGGGAACGCATCTCACTACACAGTACCTCATGGGTGATGCGGAAATCTGTGTAATGACAGATTTACAAACTGACCCATTGATTGAAATGATTATAAATAATAAATTACTTTTATCATATATTTAATACTCACTAACACCGGTAATTACAATCACTTACTTTTCTGTAATTCAAAATTTATATTCATTATCTTTTTGAAATTAATCATTTTGTTTATATTTTTCGTCTACGCGTGTAGGTTAAACAATAAAATTTTATTGCATGCCCAGCGAGGCGGGCGGGTATCAGCAATTATATATATATATAGAGGAAAGTGCCCAAAACCGGACTACCCCCCCTAAAGAGGACCCCCGGTCTCCTGGCTCTGCATTCTCCTGAACTCTAGCGGTACCGAGTGCAAACAGTAGTCCAGGCTTCTGCCACGCGGTAGCGGAGCGTACACCTCGCTCGCTTCACTTGTAGCGTGTCCACCCGCCATTGTGTGTTGTGGCAGTGTAAAAAGTTTTTGCAGTGTGCTACATAATTAATCATTTCTCCAAGATATTGGCAGGTAAGCCTTTGGACCTTTATATATTTTTTAATGGTAAGGTGTACTGTAAATGTTTGTATCGAACCCGTTTCATTTAGATGCTTGATTAAAAATTTATTGGGTTAGCAAATTGTTAGCTACAGTCGCGCAAACCGGACCCCCTTCAGTTGCCTAAACCGGACCCCTTGTTCCCTTAACCGGACCCCTTACATATTCATGTCTTATATCGGCTTCTATTTGTTTATACTCTTATACTTTTGGAATTCTGTTGCAGATTCCAAAAGGAAAAAGGGGAAAATTGATCAAAGAAAGTGGAGTCCATCTAAAATGACTAAAGCTATTGATGCAGTTCGGAAAAAAAAGATGGGTTGGAAGAAGGCCAGTAAACAGTTTAATGTTCCGAAAACCACACTAATGAGGTTGTCCAACATGAAGTACGGTACTCCTGAGGAAGCAGCAATGACAAAAAGAGGCAGACCTACAGTTTTGGGTGAAGATCTTGAACATGAGCTTGTTCATTATTGTCTTGCTATGGAAGCTTCTTTTTTTGGACTTACTCGTAATGACTTGCGAAGAATTGCTGTACAATTGGCAGAGAGAAATGACATTGAACATCCTTTCAAAGACGGAATTGCTGGGAAAAAGTGGGTAAAACTTTTTCTTAAACGCCACAAAACCAAACAGTCTGAAAGGAAGCCTACTGGAACATCCTACAGCCAGGCTCTCGGGTTCAGCAAAGAAAATACAGAAAATTCTATAATGTTCTGGAAGATATTTATGAGAAAGATAAATTTTCTCCTGACAGAATTTACAATGTTGATGAGAGTGGAATTACAGTGGTACAAAGTAAAGTAGCAAAAGTAATTGGCCTTAAGGGTAAAAAACAGGTTGCTACCTTGACATCAGGAGAATGTGGGGCACTTATAACAATTGTTGCTTGTATAAATGCTAGTGTCTCATTTGTACCACCTTTAGTAATTTTTCCGAGGAAAAATATGAGTGAACAGTTGAAAAAGGGTGCTCCACCAGGAACAATCTTTGCAGCGCACCCTTCAGGGTGGATCCAAACCAACTCCTTCACTCAGTGGTTTCGACACTTCATCGAGTTTGCCCATCTACGAATGAAAAACCTGTGCTGTTGCTCTTGGATGGCCACTTTAGCCACACACAGAATATTGATCTGATCGACTTGGCAAAAGCGAATAATGTTACCATTCTGTCGCTGCCACCTCACTCCTCGCACAAACTACAACCGCTGGATATAAGTTTCATGGGTCCTCTCAAAGCTTATTACAGTGAGGAAATCAGGCAGTGGTTAAGGCACAATGAGCGCGCCATCAGTCCTTTTGATGTAGTGGAATTGTTTGGCAAAGCCTATATTAGATGCCAAACTGCTCAAATAGAAATCAATGGATTTAAAATATCAGGCATATACTCCTTGAACAAGAAGCTGTTCTCTGATGCTGAATACATTGAAGAGGCAAACAAAAAACGAGATTCAAGTTTCTACGAATCTGTGTTGAAGAAACAAACTGCAGAAAATCAGAGCTATCGAGAGATCAGAGAAGAACGTAACACAGAGGAACCATGAGTTATTGTAGAGTTTGAACCAAGTCAACCATCAACGTCTTTGGCAGGTCATGGTATTCCGCGGCCATCAGCTACAACTGAGGATCCTCAGAGTTCCACATCTTCTAAGACAAGCCCATTTGACATCACTCCCATCCCAAAAATTAAAAAGAGGACCTCGAACAGAGGACGAAAGGCCTGCAGTTCTACGGTCATTACATCCACTCCTTACAAAACCCAATTATTAGTGGAAGCTAAAAAATCTAAAGAAGCCAAGGAAGCAGAACAGCAAGAACGAAATCATGGTCAAGGACGCAAAAGGAATCGTGGCCGGGGACGTGGTTCAGGAACAGAGCCATCAAGAAAAGGAAAAGTGCTCGTGACAAGGCATTTGAATTTTGAGAGAAATGTGAAAGAATCAAGCACCAAAGATGAAAACAGCATGTCATCTGGAAGATCCGAATTGGACTTTCTTCCGGGAGTCTCCCCATCAAAAGATGATGATACTTCGTGTACGTTTTGTGACAGGAAATTTACGGAGGATTCTAAAGGGGAACTTTGGGTCATGTGTGTTATGTGCTTACTGTGGGCCCATTAGGATTGTGCAGGGGCTGAACAGGACGTTTATATTTGCGACTTTTGTCGCTAAATCATGTAATTCTGTTTATAACTTCTGTATCTTGGCATTCTGTAGGTTTATTTGAAACTTAATCAGTAACTGTTTATATTATGTATATTTTGAAACAATAGATATTATGTTTTCTTTGATTTAATACCTTATTTGTTATTTTACTCTGTGTTATTTTGGTAGTTTTTACAAGGGGTCCGATTTAGGCAACTATTTTTAAGATCGTCAAAGTGTAAGGGTTTGGTAAATAATTTTTTTAAAGCAATTTTTAATTATATTTTCCAAAATTACAAATGTAAATGCTTAACAACTTAACAAAGTAAATATTTCATGCTTTAAAAACATATTTTTTTACAGTTTACTTTGTGTTTTTATTAAAAAACAAAATGGGGGTCCACTTTTGGGCACTTTCCTCTATATATATATATATATATATATATATATATATATATATATATATATATATTCACACAGCTGTCAGTGTGAACGTTCATTGATATAAAGCACTTTTCAATAATGAGATAAAAGTTAGTATAAAATGTCACTTTTTGTGATATAAGATTTAAAATAATATATTTCCCAAAATAAAATATTAACTTCTAGTGGTATTGTATTTTTGGTATATTCGTAAATTACCAAAGCATAGAATTAAAATGATTTGTTGGAAACATTAAACATCATAAACTTATTAGTAACTAGGTAGTTGTAAAGCGCTTAACGCTTATGTTGAAAAATGATAATATGCAGAAAAATGGCTTAAATAACAATAAGAAGTAAGCATGGAAGTTAAATTTTTCTGTTTGCTTAATTATAGGCCTTTTGATGCAAAAAAGTACTATATTTAACAATGAGACTTGTCAGCGGCAAAAATGTGTTAAAATAAGCTACGACTTCCTACTATATCACTGAACCATGTTGAATTTATCGCTCTAGTCAAAATATGACGCAATGACACCATGAAAGCCATTAACTCTCTCCTAGAAATCAAGCAATCTTCAAAAAGTGTAAAAAAATTCCAAATATTATCTAGCACCACAAACTCGGCAGCATTGCTAGGCGAAACAGGTTAGAAAAAGAACAATGACGCACATAAGTGCTTAAAAATAATTCATACGGTGTTACAGAGTCAGACAGTGAGTCAGTGATCAGTGTGTTTATATTTTTTTTATAAATTTCTGTAACCTTTAACATAGCCATAATTTACTATAATGGTTTAACTTTATCTTATATAAGTATAATTTGTTGTATTTTAATTCAAATAATATGTGTAATAAATAATTTATTGTATAATAGTATAAGTGAACAAGGTAAACATATAGCAATTATATTTGAAAAATACTGTTAGTTAGTAAATTTTCCAATCATTCAAAATTTAACGAACAATTGCCCAGTCATATAATTCGTCATTGTGAGTGCCACTGTCACAGCACTAGAAATACGCTAGAAATTCGCCATTAAGTCTGAAGCGGGAATGAGTATATAAATAGGCACTCCAACTCGAATACACTGAGCAGGGCAGCAAGTAACGTTTCACATTAAAAAAACGAGAGGATGGACTTTCCCCCAACCATATTTCCACGAGGGGTTTAGTTTCAAACAGAATAGCACTACGGGAGCGGGCAGCACTTGGCAGTTCCAGACGAGCAGAGGGTATTTCGAAAAGATATATTTATCCTCCTCTAAGAAGTATTGCAATAAGGGAGAAATTAGGTACTGGAATCAAATTGATATTATGCGAGAAAAAAAAAACAAATTTTAAAGTGAAAAATAAAAATATTATTGTGAACTCAATCAAAAATCCCTAATATGTAGGGTAAAGGCACTCAAGAGTACGCACATAAGTTGTTTTTAATTGTAAATTTAAGGTATTAAGTATTACACAAAAAGTGATTATAATAAATGAAACACTATTACTTAAAGTTTACGAAACACATATTAGACAAGCAGCTATGAAATCCTTTGCAACTGAAAAACAAAAGTTTTGCATAAATTGAAATTGCGAACTCTTGGAGGACTGGTGTCTTAAGAGTGCGCACAGTGTCCTCCAAGAGTACGCATCAGCACCCATCACATTTAAAGTGTCCAGACCCTTCATAGCTTGAGCAATCTTCGTGCCACCACTGTTTACATTTGCCGCACTGTACCCAATCCTCTAAAATTGGTTCTTGATAGCGTTCTTCGCAACCTGGACAAAAAACATTGTCTTCAATTTCTTCTTCAACTGCATGTAGGCCTACCGCTGAAGTTGATGGTACAGCGGGATTGTCGAACTGTACTGCCTTCTTTACTTGTTTTCTTGTTTGAATTTTCTTAGCCATCTTGCTTACCAGAAGAGAGTTTTTAAATGGCGATGAAGACATTATTTCAGACTTCTTACATGCCATTTTTCGTTTCCTTGAAATGACACACTTTGGTAGTGGTGTTATCATTGAGGGGGAACTCGCTGTAGTTCCGCAACGGAATCGTGTTCTGCCAGATCATCAATTTGAGTGTGGGGTTCATCAGTTTCAAGAATTGTTGTATTTTCTGGTGCGTTTGGGTCTTCTTCAGTGACGTCCAGTTGCTCTTGAGGATGGTCTGTCACTTCAGCAGGTGCAAAGTACTCATCAGTGAAGTTATCGGGATTGAAAGGATGTATACCTGTTGATCAAAAAACATTTATTGCCTTTTCCATCGTTGCTATCCTCGTGTAAGCACATGTGAAGATTTTTGTAATGTCATGCTGGGTGATTGCCCTCCCTGGATGAACCACCAACCACTTTTCTGCTTCTTGAGCAAAGGCTTTCTTTAAAGGCCCAAAGAAACCGACGTCTAGTGGCTGCAGTCTGTGGCTAGCATGTGGTGGTAGTGACAGCAGTGTTATGAAGTGTTCTCTGCAGAAATTTACGGCTTCAATACTGCAGTGTGATATGTGGTTATCCAATATCAGTAGCACTGGATCTTTCTCTGTTGGCTTCACGAAATCATAGAAATGTTTCAGCCACTCTACAAGAAGTTCCGTGTTCATGTACCTACCCAGTATCAGAAATCATATGCAATGTTTCTTTTGGTGCATTTGTGTACAGTTAAGGTTTCATCGTCTTCCGGGCAAAGATCATGGCTGGAGGAACAAACGTACCAGTGGAGCTCATGCAGCACACGTTAGTAACTGTTTGACCTCTTTCAGCTGAAGAAACTTTACAAACTACCTTTTTCCCTTTAGGAGAAATTACTTTTGGAATGTGATTGGGTTCAGTGGATACCAGACTCGTCCATATTGAATTTTCGATGAGCCGGAAAATTATTTTTAGCACAAACACTGGCCAAGTTATCAAAAAAATCTCCTGCGCTGAACCCTGTTAAATCCAATGGCTCTCCCTAAACTACATTTCTCCGGAGTACGTAGTGCCAAACCTTGCCTTTTGCAGAAGGCACGAACCCAATTTTCTAGTATACTGTTTGGAGGTCATTTTCGTTAGTGAAATAAATTCTGCAACAAGAAACAGTTGAATTGTAAAAGTAATATTTTGCCATGCAGAAACGGCTTCCAAGAGTACGCAGTCGACAATTCGGCCTCTAAGAGAACGCATTGCTGCGCACTCTTAGAGGCACCCACACAAGTGCAACGTTTGTACAACAGATAGCAGCAGCCTTCACTTTGGCCGCCCGTTACCACGTTATCGTAAACAATAGACTCTAAGCTTAGGATTACCATAATATGATTCGCGGTACCTCGTTGATGTATTACTTACAAAGGCTATTAAACTCTTATTCATATTTACATCAGGAGAAAGCAAATGTTATTCTTACCTCTTACATACGAAATAAACCGATTCTACAAATTTTCTTAGCGCAGTAAAGCACACACACGCAAGCTTCAAGGAGCCACCTATCGACTTCTCTCGCCAGTGCTACCAACTTCTATATATTTATACTGCGCGCTCTTAGGGACTGCGCACTCTTACCTACCTTTACCCTATGTACGGTACTTAGTTTACTTACACACTCTTAACTTAGAGAAATGAAAGGTTTTCTAAGTTTCCTAATACTGGTATGTACTTCATAATTTTTTGAGAATATTAAGTGCTATCACATTTGAGATTTTTAAACGTAAAGTTGTTTTGCACAGTTAAAGACTAAAACTCTCCCAAAAAGCTCTTCCAAGCAGTCTGTTAGACCACGATGTTAAAGGGTAAAAAAATAATTAATTAAATAATCCATCACATTATGACTATACAGAAGAGCTAAATGATTATAATAGTTGATGTTGTGGCAATGATGATGACGAACCGCCTTAGTCATTATCCATTCATTCAACAAGAAATAGGAGAGTTAGAGAAAAAAAAATTGAAGTCGCCGCCAATAAATGGTGAGATTTTAGATGTCCCACATAATGAATAGGATGTTAAAGGTAAAAATGTTTTTGATGTTGAAAATTATGTATGGGAACCGTTGTGATATTTGACGAGTAGGATATAAGCCTATGTAAATAAAAAGGTTTTTAGTTAGAATTTTTATTCCATGGCGAAATATGACTGAATATAGGAACATGGCAATGTAAAAGCAATGTGGACGATAAATTAATATTTAATGTCTGCTTGGTGGAAAGTCTTATAGTTAAACATTAGACAAAATACTTAAATGGAAATATATAAGTTTACATTAAGAATACAACATAAGTGCTGGCATAATATTGGTTTAAGAGAACGACGCTTTACTAATGGGAGTTAGATGGACAATTGCGTTGGACCTCCCCATAAGAGATTTTGAAACAGCATTGTAGAACTCAGGAAAGAAATCGTTTATATTGAAGCCACTGACGAAGGACTGTGATCTTCGCTTTCACATGCTGGTTAATGGACCCTATCACCAAAAGTGTAACTTAAGGCACATTTATCGTGAAACCATCTCTTTCAAGAGATCGATCGTTTTCAGTGTATATGAAACGATTCATAATTAATTTTATTAATCTAAAAATAATATCTCCAATTTAAAACTAAATATATCCAGTTTACAGGAGAAGGAAAAATAAGGTTTAATTAGTTTAGGTGGTTAGGTTTTTGAAATTTTTTTTTGGTACACTTAATGATAATGATTATGGACACGTTCATGAAATAAAAAAAACGAAAAAAATAAGAAAAAAGACTATAGTTGAAAGTATGAAAAAACTTACAAGCACAAATTTTAAAATTTAAAGATTAGTGATAATACTGAATATATAAAGATTATTACCGGTAAATTAACTCAAATAAAAAACTAAATGAACGAAGAAAGCGTTATAGTCCAATGCGACATTATCTAATATATAAAATTCTCGTGTCACAGTTTTCGTTGCCATACTCCTCCGAAACGGCTTGACCGATTTTGATGAAATTTTGTATGCATATTCAGTAGGTCTGAGAATCGGCTACTATCTATTTTTCATACCCCTAAGTGATAAGGGTTGTCCACCCCTAACATTTATTTTTTTAATTTTTTGGACAAAATTTTAATTTTTATTTTTTTATAATGTGGCATTAAAAATTACATACAACCCTATATTTTCACCCTTCTATCAGCAACCCCTAATTTTTAATAGATTTTTATATTTTTCAAACCCGGTCGATAGCTGATCAATTAACACTTGATCAACCTTCCCCGCCTACAGCGAGCTCATTACCTGGATTAACACACCGACCACATATTAATATGAAATTCCATCCCTAAGGGAGTGAAAAAGTGATAATTTCATTTTTCTAACAGAAAAAATCATAGGTCAGAGACATACAAATAGTGAGTGAGTGTCATTTCTCTATGTCTGCCACACGATCATACACATAGTAAGGTCTGGAAAATTAATATTTTTCTCCTTGGTGAGACCAGCCCGCTTAGTGGAGCTCGCAGCGGCTAGCAAAATAAAGGCGCTCATAACAGATTTTTTCTTAACTTCGTCAATAGATAGAGTTAGTTGCCTTGAATTTTAAACGCACCATCGTTTGATGCGTTTGTCATGTCTTTAATTTTCGTTTGTTTGTGCCGTATGCGTTCCTATACCATTCATCCGATTGCGATGAAATTTTGGTGAGCTGTTATGCGCATGCCCGTGAAGTTTTCTGAGACGGTATAACTATTTTGCAATAGTTGTAGCACAAATAGTTTTTAAAAAAATTGTTTATTTATTATTATATAACGGCACTTCGTCTGTTTTTGTTGTATAAGTGCGCATGCATGACACAATTTATTTAAATTTAAAAGAGAGATAGAGATAGAGTATACATATAGAGTGAGATAGAGAGCGACAGAGGGATACGTTGAGATAGAGCGAGGTATAGAGAATGAAATGGGTTAGATATAGAGATATATAGATATATAGAGCTATATAGAAATTTATATATAGAAGAGATAGAGATAGTGGGAGTTATATATGTATATATAGATATAAAGAGATAAATAGATATATATATATGTAGATAGAGATAAATATATATTTAGAGAGATCAATAGATGATTTGTATATGTGTAACTACTTCAAACATATTACAAAACAAAACTGAATGAGGCATTGCAATGCATGCCGAGCATTAGCTAGATAATGGAATCTTTTCAATATTAGTAATCTTTTATTTTTAAGCTTTTTTCTATAGTGCTTTATATAGTCTAGATTACATACAGACCTCAAATTTTTAGATATATACAGGTAAATAACTATACACTGGCAGAACTACGTCTGTCGGGATCTGAAAGTGATATAAATTATTTTGCACTCTTGACATTCAAATTAAGAAGACAATTACTAACTACATCTGATTTCGAAAAAGGTCCCCTTTACCCTGTGTTCAGCCCGGGCAACGCCGGGTACTGCACGGACAATTATACGTGGCATGCTCTCGAGCCATCCAGTTTGTTTGTGTTAGCTAAATATGGGCTAACAAAAAATATTGTTCACGCTATAGCATTAAGATATTGATATTGATTGTTACTGTTACTATCGTAATAAACTAATGATATATATAATTTTAAATAATACATTAAAATAAATTAAAAATATTAATTTTTGGTTTTTTGTTATTTTTATATTCCCTCATCGTTCACAGCGCTCCATGCCTCTTTCACCACATCCTCATATACCACATCCTTAAACACTTACAATAAGTTAGGTTTTTTTTTCTACACTATAAAATCCCTAGAAATAATTTATATGGCACAACAACGTTTGCCGGGTCAGCTAGTTATGTTATAAAAAAGTATTATACAGTCAAATCTTGTTGAAGAACTAGAAAGAACACTTGAACTTTATAAACAGTAAATAATAAATATAATAATAGTCTTAGAAATAATACGAAAGGGTAATTTTGACTCATTTTATTTTATCATAAATGATTAATCAATATATTGAAATGAATACCTCTAAAATTAACATTAGGTATTAATTTAAATTCATGTTCAAAACTTGTTTGGATTTACGAATATTATTATTTGTCAACCGTGCATAATCTTGCAACCGCAACAAGAATTTAATCTATAATTGAATATAATTTGAAATCATTCACTATTTCACAATTTTCCTCACCGAATACTTATTCATATAAAACATGCCAAGCTATCTACACATAAGTCGGAAACGGTGAAACTACCGAATTAAATATCTTATTTTAAAATAATAAAACACGACCGGTGTACCAAGATCATTGATAAAGTTATTAACATTGAAGATTTCTTATAAATTTAATGTTTTGATTCAGTTGTTTATTCGCTATGTGTATGATCTACCACTTACATTATCTGGTTGTATGATCTTTGATGCCAGTCCGAGACAAAACGGAAGAGTCTGTAACCAAGGATTTAGTTGAAGATTTAAATGAACTCTTCACTTACCCAAGCAATTTTTTTCCCCAAATGACGTATTTTCACAATAAAAAATTCTCTCATACGCTACACATTTTATTAACACCATAGTGCAACATTACAAATGAAGTTAATAAGTGATGAAAAGCCAAGGAAGAGTTATATTTTTGTATTTTAGTTATGTTTTATTTTAAAAATATAGTGTATATTGGTTAATGCGATAAAATTATATATATATTAATTTTTTTAAATAGAAATTCAATATTTAATTATTAAACTTGCTTAATATAATAGTTGTGTCAAAAAATATGACCTCAAAAATTAAAAAATAATAATATTTTAGTTACATTTACATAATAATACAAATAAAAACAGAGGAGAGTAATTTACTAAGAGAGACTTTACATGTTTTATAATATCTCTATAAATTAATGTTGAAATATTATAATAGGAAATGTATTTTAATATTTGTATTCCTTTTTTCAGATGAAGGAAAATTATGTAATTGAATAAATTAAAATGTTTAACGAAGCTGACTAATGTATGTCTCATTTTTAAAACACTTATAACTTTTTGCATTTATTAAACTTTTTCTGATAGAGCATATTTCATTACTTTCACTTGAAGAGAGAAGCGTCGCTACAGGCCAGCGCAGAGCGGCTCAAGACCGACCAGTTCCAGGCCCCAGGTCCTAGGCGAACACCCGCGGGAGCCCTACATCTATCACTAGAAAGCCACTTCATTAATCCATGCCAGGTGATATAAATTTTTCAGCTGTAAAATACAGTAGATAGGAAAATTGTTTATGATTGTCTGCTGCACATTTTTAAAACAATAAGCGAAACTCATGCCTCATAATTTGACTTTTTTAGCTTTGCCAATAGCTACACATGGAAACTTTTTAAATTGTTATGAAGATATGCCTTTTATAACACATATTATTCAAAGGGGAGAGTGATGTATTATTCCGTGGCTCAAAATCTGGTAAATGGCTTAACCCACTCTTACTTGTAAGCCAGTTTGCTTGCCAATCCCAATTTCGCTGTTTTGAGCCACCCTGTTAAACCTCACCCGAGGAACGAACCTGCTTCAGAACCGAGTCACTCTAAGCATATTTCCTGTGACCCTGATGATTTCTTCACATCATGAGCTGAACCATATCAGTTACATTACCTTTACTGTAGAGATGCATCATGTGACATAACTAACACCCTGTAATGCCCGACCTTGCTCATACATAAGGAGGTGAACTCTTCCCACCAGATCACTTCGAGTAACTTCTGGTTTTAACTGTTCAACATTCCCAGATTATGTCGCTGAAGACTTTGCGAGGCCTCATCATCATGCCTCTTCCCCTCCTTTCCCTTTTCCAATCTTCCACCCTGCCTACCCTGCTTTCCCACACATATTCCTTCCCCTAATACCCATCTTACATCAGTTTACACATGCGCAAAAGCACTCAAATTTGGATATAAGTAGAGAAGTCAAGTATGCTTCTGTTTGGCATTGGTGAGGTTCTTCTGTCATCTTTCGGGTAGTGCTCCAGGGAAGCATAAGAGGTGAGTCATAGGCTAACTGTATCTTTAATGTTTTTGCTATGGTGTGAGGTGACCATGGCCTTAACATAGAGTTACTTTAACTTGAAGCTCGTCATGTTTTTTTTTTGGCTGTCTCTGCCCAAGTTAGATTTTTTGCCTGTGAGCACTTTTTTTTGTGCTTTAATGACTTTCCACAGTTCTCGCAAAAGATTTGTCACTTTATAACTTCATTTAGGTCAATTGACCTTGTAAATTTGCAAATGGAATATAAGATGAATTTGTATTTAATCATAATGTTCCCCAACTGAGTTTAATTATCCCTGTGTGGCCAGTAGCACAATATTAACTGGTTTTCTTAATGCTGTTATTTAAAACCTTTTTTTATATTTAACCTTGTAATATTTTTATTTAGTGTAACTGCACATTCTCTTGACTTCTTGTTTACTTCTAATTTTGTGATGGTCAATGATAAATTTAATTTATTAACTTGTTTTTATTCCGTGGAGATGTATATTGCAAATTCTCATAGTTATGAATTTTAATCATTTGAATTTTTTATATCCATTAACAGAAACAAGTCGCTTCGTGGATATGCAACTGATGATTTACAATTGAACAATTTTAGAACTCTCTGTGATACCAATAAATTGTTACATATTTCCTTTAACTTCCCAGGTTAATAATGATTTTCAAAAAACAGAGTTCAACATAAAAACTCCTTACCTTTGCATCATTGAGCTAGAAATAGTTTATATGCATACTTTCATAAATGTATGCTTATGTTTAAAGCATACTTAGAGTAAGTACATCCCAGGTTATAAAACTTCTGTGTAACTCTGCTATGGAGAGGGACATAATTTGGAGTTTGTTTTTTTCTGTTATATATGCACCATGACAATGTAGCCGGCATCGATCGTGTGAGTGTACAAGCTCCATAGGAGCAAGTTAGAGAATATATTGATAAATATGAGCTGTGATACAAGGCTTCTGATACTGTTGTGCAATTCAGAACCTGCTTTGTTCAGCTCCTAGTCAGCATTATGCAGGCTGCGAGTAATGACCAGTCAGGACAAACCAGCCTTTTCGCGAGACCCACTGTTTGTTATTTTGGTAGTGGTAGTTGTTTTAAAGGAAAATGTTGTTTGCTAAATTTAATTTGTTGCTCCAAATGGACAACAACGAACAAAAACTGGTGCTCTCTTTCTTAATCGAGGCTTCACAATTTGCAATAATTGAATTATTTTTTTGAGGCTGAGATTTGGAAGTTCTTGTTAAGCAAGTGTGGCAAGGCATATGCCAAATTGCGCATTAACTCACCTTGGCAGAATTTAAACTGCGAGTACTCGAGTTCGCTTGTCCATCAGTAGTTATGTAATGCTGTAAGTGGGAATTCGTATTCCGCTTTTAGCACCCGAATGAACCATTGCTGGAGTTAATTAACTCCATTTCTTTCTAAGCAGATGTGCAGGAACTGGGTTTGCAAGGGGCTGAGCCAGTGAGCATTATCCTGGACAACTACTCGCCGGTGGTTATTCAGTGTAATGCTATACGGGCACAGACAGTGTGTTTTGATGCTCTTTGCTCATGGAGTGAGGCAAATGAGAACTATTTCGTAGCTTCTCACACATATTAGAAATATGTTTGTCCGCCTGATGTGGAACAGGCCAGGCACTCCGTGGTGAAAGAGCAAAATGCTCTAATGTATCCTTATATTGAGTGAGCATGATAATTGGTTGACCAACTCGTATTGCCTTGTGTATCGTATCAACTCGCTCATGCGCCCAAGCCAGAGTAACAGCGCTCGTGCCTGCGGTAATTAACGCCTCTTGTTGAGTGGGGCTCTCAGCGCTCCAGCCTTTTCAAAGTCACGGTCTAGTTGCACCAATTATTGCCGTTACAAACAAACTATCGGTGAATGTCAGCATTTTCAAGTGTATATTTTTCCATTGTAAAAAAACCTGGCCACTACTGGGGCACTTGCCAGGGAAACCAAATTTGACTACTTTGCGGGATGGCTGCTGTAATCGAAATATTCGGAAGCCCACCATTTTTTTTATATTTTTTAAATGTCTTCATATATGGTATTTACCTTCCTGCTCTGGTTGACACAGGGACTCCTTGCCTGCTGATGAACGAAAAACATTTTGTGTTCTTTATGGATAGGTTTCTCTATTCAAGGAATAGCCGACTGCAAGTTCCCGAAATGAGAATGTGTGTGGCTTGAGGGGAATTCATCCACGATTTTGGTCTTGCACATGAAAAGTGACAGGTTTTCTGAAAATTAAAATTTTGTTGTTTACCGCAGCTCTTGTTTAGCATGATAATGGAGCCTGATTTTTTTTTTGTAAAATTTCTATTTACTCGAACTTTACAAGCATGAAATGCATTTTGGTTTTTCTATGCCTGCTGCAATTGGTCCTACCCATGAGCATGTAATCCACGTGATTTCTAGTGGTTGGGTAGAGGACATCGAGGAAGAGCACACTAAGACCTGTTATTTTCTCGAAGTCGTGACTAAACATTTGGAAAACTGCGATTTTGATGCCATAGCCATTTTATTTGAAGTTTGATACTCTAGTTAAACTAAAAATTATTTTAAGGGTTCTCCACCTAAGCTTTGAAAGTAAATGTCAATAACTTGTTACACAAAGGTGCGATTTCACCGTTCGTTTCGAACTATAGCATGCACAACGTTTAGTTTCTAAAAAAGGATTGTCTGAATTTAGGCTGGCTAATAGTTTTATCCCTTAAATCATAAAATTGTACATGAAAGATTTTATTGCCCACCCTTAAAAGTGCTCTACAGTATCTGGGCAAAGGTAAATATTTTTCCGTTTTTGATCTAAAATCAGTGCCCAGTGTCATAAGATCATGGCCTTATACACCACCTGAGGTCAGCTCCAATCTAATCATATTCCAATGGGAGTAAATTTTGACAGGTGTTATGCTGAATATTAGATAAAATGCTTAGAAACCTTAAATATTTGTACTTGTTTAATTACATCGAGTACAGTAAAATATTCGAGGATCATTTGATTCATCTCCGAGATGTTTCCACTTGGTTGAGATGTACAGGACTCACTGTAGGTTCTAATAAGTTAACCCTGAGTAAGAACCTTGTTAAGTTCCCAGGTTTTCTTATTTTACAAGGCCAGTTGCTCATGAACCAAAAAAAATATTGCTGTAATTTCCAATATTCCACGCCCCAAAAATATTAAAAATGTGAAAATCTCCCCGTGTGTTCTGGGATGTTACTAACTGTTCGTGGAAAATGGTATCGCAATCTGTGTGTCCTTTATTGTGTTCTGTAAAAATTTCGTCCAAATTATCTTTGGTTATAAACACTTAGTTCTCTTTAAGCGATTGTGGACTTCGTTAAAAATTATTACTCTCCCTGGTTTTGGTAAGCGGTTTGCGTTACAGGTGAGTGTCCTCTCTTTGGTCAGGGACGCTGGGAGGGTCAGGTGTTAAGACCTTTTGCATGTGCCAGAAGCACCGTTTCTGATTCCAAAACAGACTTGGGACCTGGGAAAAAGGAGCTTTTGGCCCTATTTTTCGGGGTTGGATTAGCTTGTGTTTCTAACTTAATATTTACATTGAAATTTAACATTGAATTATTTCTATTTGGTATAACTGCACCTAATTTTGACTTCTTGTTTTGCACTAATTTTGTGTAGGTCAATGATAACTTCATTTCTCAAATGGAATATGATTAAATGCTCGTGTATATAGGCTACATAGCAAATTTACACCGTAATAAAATTTGTTCAGCTGTTTTTTTTTTATTTTATTTAAATTAACTTCACACTTTGCCTTTATGTACCTGCTTATTTACATCCATATAATTGTAGATATAACTTTGAAATTAATAATTATTAAAAAATAATTTTGCTTTTAACTTTTCAAGTGTATAATGAATGACAAATAAATATATTTAATCAAGTACAATCCTTATATTTGCATTCTTTTAGTAGAACGAGGTTTAACTGATTACTTCTCAAAATATACGTGTGGGCTTAGAGCATAATGGAAACGAGTGCCACTTCGTAGTTCTCGACACCTAGAGACATCATCTCTGACTCTGAGATTCAACTGATATTAACTTTTATGTTTTATTACCAATATGTTCTTTGCTCGGTACAACATTATTTTCTTAATTATCTTAATTTGGCCAGTCAAGATTCACAACAACTTATAATTACTATTTTTTATATGTGTTCTTTCTTGTTTTATAAAAAATATTGCTATTATGAATTTGTGTTCCTGACCACCATATTTATTAATACAGAAGTTTACGGAATACATAAAATTTCATAAAACTACCCAAACCTTTTTTTCTATCCCTTAGAGGAAAATATTTTCTTCTTGATGAAATTTTATTTACATAAATTTAAAATTTAAAATAAAATAAATAAAATAATTTTATCTTCTAATTTTTAAAACCTACCCCTTTTGTTTCTGGTAACATGAAGATAATAAGTTTAAAAATAACTTCCTCAATTCCAATTTAATACCAGCTGAAGCATAATTTTTGCTCTAATTAATGATATTTTGAAAAATTGTCTTACAAAATCAAAACAAAAACCTTTAAAATGTCAGCCAGGGTGATACCGAAAACTTCAGTTAGTTAATTAATTCGGGGTAGAACTTTGTTTGTAATGCTTTAAAATTTAGAAAACTGAAGTGACCTTCTCGGCCTCTACCATCCTACCCCTCTATCGTTCCACTCTCCGCCTCCCGCCGCCCTCCCACCCCTTTCTAGCTTCCCTCCCTCATCAGCTCTGCGCTTGCGCGGCGACCCGGGTGCATTTAAGCCCCGGAGAGCTGTCTCTCGGTGGGAGTATTAATATTTAAAATCTTCTGATAGTCAACTTTGCGTACTTTTCTATGTAGTCATTTCAGTTTGTTAGACGTAGGAGCGGCGTGGTATCCGGTGAGCATGGCGACTTTTGGTTTATAATCTAACTTCTTTGCGACAGACGGTGGCTCTGTCTACTATGTGAAATTTCTGGTTAAATTCTTGTCTTATTTTAAATTTTCTGATTCGGACGCCACCTTGTAAAAATTTGGTTCGGTGCGTTAACGATTTTGTTGGGTTGATAGTGTGATCGCCCCTTAACTGTAGCTCTTGTGTTCCTAGTCTGCCATGACTAGTTTAACCGGGCCACGTTCGCGTGGTTGTACTGATTTCGTTCACTGAAATGCGTATACTTTGTGAACCTAAATTCCTTCCGTTATGGAGCTATACATTTTGTTTTGTGCTCGTTGAATTTCCCCATTTTGCATAACTCAGGACAGGCCATTGCCTTGATGTAGGTTACGAGCATAGGTGCTATGTTGAGCCCAACACACGTAAATTCGATGTTAGGCGTTTGGCCGATTCTTTCTGTGACACGTGTGACACGTAATGTTTTTTTTTTCTGACGCACTACTTACGTTTGCCTGGGGGCATGTAATTTACGATTGTTACGTACTTAAAGTAGAACTTCTGAATGATACCTTAAGATATGTACTTACGGCTTCGATTTACGACGTCGTATTTTAGAGTCCCAAAAATGTTGGACCTAATATATGTCTTGTTTGATTTAGCCTCATGTTAAATAGCCGTAAGTGGGATGCTCGCATATTATAGTATCACTACGTATATTACTAGGGACATGTGTAAAGTTTTTTTATAAGTATGATTATTGTAGACTAATTTTGTGTCTATGTCACTGAAATATAATCTATTACTTTTGGCTGAGTGTATACTCGGCAACACGCTTCTCTATTACTGTTACTATGCATTGCGTGTAATCACCTTATTTAAATTGACAACTAGTCTATCTGATGTAAACAGACTTATAGCGCTCATTTAGTTTGAGATAACCTAGTTGTACCTGTTAAATAACATATTTTTATATTATTATATTGTATTGATTGACATCTATGTATCGTGTAATCGTGATTGTAATCGATTTAAATATTATAATAGACTCCAGTAAAAGCGTCTAATGTTGTAATGGGCAAAATCTCCTGTTATTCGTTACTTAGTACACTATTAGTCTCTCACTCTGTTGTGCATAACATAATGCACGTCTTAATTCAAATTGAGTATTTCTTTTGCTCTTATCTCGAGTGGTAAAGTTGGGGCGTTTTGGGTGGAGTTCGAACCCAGTACGCTGCAAAACAATAAAGTATTTCTATAACAAAATTATTGCCAAAACATACAATTTTTATATTTATGTATATTGGCCAACGTATATTTTTTATCTTTTCTTTACGCATAATTTTGGATATATTTTAAAGTTTTTTAAAAATGTTTTATTGTTTTAGCTAACGAAACGCTAACGACATAGTTATATGTTTAAGAGGGGGGGGGGGGGATGGAACATATCCGAGTTAAAAAAATTTCGTTAATGTTTCTGCCAAACTCTATTTGTTTGTTTAAATGGATATTTTTATTTCCTTTCATAGTTATAAATGATTAAAAGGTATTTAAAAATAATCGTGCAGGCTTTTTTAAATAGTTTCATAAAAAGTGCATTCATGACAAAAACATTTCGAACATTATTTAATTATTTGTATTTTACAATTGTAGAATGTTCTGCAGTAGAGATATTAGTAAGTTTCTTTGCTCAAACACATGCTTTTAGTTGTGTGTGTGTTTAGATGTCATTTTTATTTATAGAAAATAGATAAGCGGTGTGCGTACGTTATCTTGTATGGTGACACATAACTGTCGAGAAGGATTATATAAAATTCTTAACTCCCAGTGCAGGGACCAAGCGATATTTTGTATTTTATGTCATTTACCAACATTTTTCGCTATATTGCGACAGCTCCGACAACTTTTGCTACTTTAGTAAAGGAATGAAGATAATAATACCTATCTAACAATATTAACATAAGAATGATGTACTTATTAATTAGAAAAAAACACAAAATAGGTATTATTTATTGTACAAAATATTTATAATTTTTAGCTAGTTTACTTGTTTCTTTTTTAATAAGAGAGATGTTAATATTATTGTTTAAAAATATTTTTAGTAATAAAATTAAATAAAACAAAAAATATAAGTTTTAAAAAATATTAATGGCGTCTCCTTTGCGTTATAAAACAATTAATATGTGTAAAAATTCTTCTTGCCTTCCAGTGATTACTCACTCAGCCGTTTAAAAGATGTTATTTTCTGAAGTGATAAGCTGTTGCGTTCATTTATAAACATTTTCAAATTAAATCGTTTAACGAATATCCATGAAATACTGTATGAAATGTTTTAATATTGTCCGTGACTGTTGCGTTGTAATGTACCTACCAGCAGCAGACTCCATTTTTTATATTTGTGCGTGTGTTGGTGGTGGTACTTTTAAGCAATAGCACATGACCCCGATGGAATCTGCTTTTGGTATATAATAAACTGTATAGTCAAAATTTGATCTTTTTAGCGACAAATAGTCGTTAGTAAACGCTGCGAATAAAATTATAAATCTCTATGTATAAATAATATTCAGGCGAGCAGTTCCGAAGTTAAAAATTTAAACTAAAATTATCAACGCAATAATATTCCAAGCGTCACTTTTCTCAGTAAATTACCCAGTTACATTTTATAGAGACGCCAGCCTAGTTCCCAGGCTCTTTCTTCTCCATTGATTGTTTGCGGTATGCCTAATGAATGATTATTTTTTCCTTTAGGATATTTTGGGTGATTATAGTAAATTAAAAACATTTTTGTACACATCATTCTACTACAATTCGTTTTGTAAATATGTAAGATGTTGAAAAACATTCTATAACTTAAAATTGATGTCTGGTGTCAAAAATATTTAAGAACTTTAATAATAATCTCCCAATATTTAATGATAGCTAATTGTAAGACTCCAAAGGAGACGTTCAAAATTGATTAATATAAAAAATAATAAATTAACAAGTAATATTTATTTAATATTAAATACATTTAATATAGTGCAAGTAAAAATAATTTCTTATATATGTATGAAATTGAAAATATAAAAAAATATTTGAAAAAAATTAAAGGAGAACTTCTTATAAAAAAAACATTGCATATTAATTGTCTCTGGGGATTAAATTATGTTCCTTGTTCTGGATACACCAGGATAGCAACCATATTTGCATTGTGATTCGTTATGAAGGTTATCAATTTAATAGATTTCACAACATTATTATGACATTATTCACTATTCTTTATCCACTCATTAGCGCTGGAAGATTAAAAAATATTTGCAGGTAGATTCATATTTGCAAGTGGAGGCCAACGAATTCACTTATATTATTAAACAGATATACGCAATCAAAACGTGGCAAACTCAGCCACGGCACTCTATTTGAGCACTGAAATATTCTAAAACTATCGCCCTCGTCAAAATAGGATGCTGTTAGTTGTATATGAAAAGGGCTCCGAAAACTGTAACCTGGTTGAGGATTGAGAATTATTTTCCGCCCTCTTGGATTGCGACTTCACGGCGGCTATCTTGGATGACCTTGACCATGACCCGGTCGGTAATCTTGGATCCGCCGTCTGATATTCCACAATTTTGAAATTGAAGTCACATCCTCCATTTTGTTTTCTAGAACTTTCTGCCATTTTGAAGTATGTATTAACTTTTGCAATTTTCGTTATGGCTGCCATTTTTAATTCCGAAATTTTCCTTAGCTTTTAATGGAAAAAATTAAAATATTTATAAAAAAAAATTATATGATATAACTTTAATTAAACGACCTACAAGAATTTTAAAAATTGTATGTCATATTGAAAATCCGTAAATATTTTACAATGTTAACAGAAAAACGTAAAAAAATGTATAAAATTAAATTAATAAATCTTAAATAAATTACATTAAATCCCCGGTTCGATGCTGGCGAGATGATTAGATTAAGAATGGCAATCGATCCTTTTCCAAGGAAGTCACTGGCAGAGACTGTTCTCCCAAAACTAATTCCAAGGTAGATTTTACGTCAGCCAGTATGATGTCATGGTGGCCATCTTGTTTTCATTTGATGGAGGATGCCATCTTGGATCCAGCATATTGTTTTCGTCTGCTAGACGGCACTACCACCATGTAAGTTTAATTTTTACCCGCTATTGTGTGCCGATAATGCGCCATTTCGGCAGCATTATTTCTAATAATAATAAAAATTTGATTATTTCCTAAATTTATTGTTTTTATCAAAACTTATATGCCCAGTTATTAAAAACTTCTTCGGCCTAGTGTACGACCGGACCCATGCTTCTTCGGTGTAGTTCACTCGTCCCCTTTTTTATTTTTTTTTTCCTGACTCGTCCACCGCAGTTTTCTCCGGCTAGTCTTAGCCAAGCAGCGAATTTTTAAAATGTATTTACATCATTTCACCCTTTTTATAGCTCAAAAATAATAAACCAACATTCTTATCCATTGTTCAAAATTTACTTTTGTTGGGTTGTTGGGACAAGAGGGAAAAAAATCTTTACAGAAAAGGTAACACATTAAGTAAAAAAGAAAAAAGTAAAGGGAACAGGGAAATTATTACAAACGTGAATACAATTAAATGTTAAATACGCACGTTTTTCAAAACAACGTGTTATTATATAATAAAAAAATAAATGCAGTTCTGTTATAAAAATAACCGAAAACATAAATAAATAGAAATAATAAATATATTGTTTAGTCCTAAAACTTTCCTCAAAACCCATTGTAAACTTACATAATCATTAAATGATGTTGATTAAAAAAAAGCAAGCATAAATGATTGTAAGCTCGGTCATATTAGGCCCACCCAAAATTATAAACTATATTCGCCACTGCTAGGAGTAACAGGTTAGCAAAGAGCGTTACAGACAGGGGCTAGCCAGGTGGGGGGGGGGGGGGGATTAGGGGTTCAAATCCCCCCCCCCCCCTCAGCAACAAATCTTTAATTAATTTCTTATTTATCACTCAAACAAATTTCATATTAAAATTAATAAAATTAAAACCATTACAATATTTATAAATTTAACTACCGAAAACTGTTAAAATAGCCATATTTTACACCTTAAAATCCAAATGTTCCCGGGGGAGGACCACCGGACCCACCGCTTTAATACGGGGGGGGGGGGGGAAATGCTTTTTAACACCCCCCATACACAAATCCTGGCTACGCCACTGGTTACAGAGTGAGACAGACAGTTAGTCAGTGATGAGCGTATTTATGTTATAAAGTGCTTTCGCTTAACAAAAAAATACATACTAAACGGTAAATTTTACCTCGTAAAGGAATGTTTTACAAACATGGTATTAATAATTTGAAAAATGCTGTTGTTTCAAATAACACTAAACAGATACCGCTGCGTTTTAGGAATCTGTTTTGGTAGTGAAAATAACACACTTTGGGCCAAGTATACAATTTATTTGCTTTTCCATAATTTCTAAACATTTTTTTAATAATTTTATTCTACTTATAATAATCTTTGCAAAAACATTATGCATAAATTTATAAGTAAGTATATTTTTATTTTAAAATTTAAAATTTATTGAAATTGTGCATAATTGTTTCGTTAAAATATTTTAAATCATTTAAGAATACTGTCAAAAATAGTGAAGTATATTGTAGCCAATACAAATAAAATTTTGCAGCCAATAATTGGGGGTAAGCCAAATATTCAGTTTAAAAATAAATGCATCTAATTTTTCATTATTTCACTCTACTCATAGTTACGTGTGTTCTACCTAACAACCGAAGAAGACATAACAGAGGCGGGTCACTTTCGACAGTAAGGAATGTGTGTAGAATGCACCAGGCTGCATTGGTCAGTCATGGAGTAGACCTTATAGAAGTTGCTGGTGGGGTGTTTTTGCGGGAGGAGAGAAAAAAAAACTCAAGTGAGTTCACAAGTATATCCATAAAAAATATTTGCAATTTGTTATCTAAATTCTTTGTATTTGGCATATTGAATCGTTTTCGTTTTATTTTAATGTCGTACATATATCAAACAAATGAAATAATTTCAAAATAATATCTGAGAGACTTAAATTTGCATACTATTAATAGATTAAGAGGTGGCATACAATTACGTAGAATTTTTTCAAGCCTAAACAATAGGGATTTTTAAACTTAGCTACCATTGAAGCTTAAATGATCTGTAACACGAACGAAAATAGAAACAAAACAGTTATTCTACCTATTTATGTTATGTGACATTTATTAAACATGTTATTTCATATATGTTTAAACATGCATTAGTGTATCATATTAAAATTTTCGACTTAAATATTTACTTAAGCAAGCTTAAATTTCCCTATAAATACTAAACTTGTACATTTACCTGGCATGAAATTTCCACCATCATTGGGTTTAATAGAAGATTGGTTGATATCATTTTTTGGCATAATGGTTGTGATAGAAGGTCTTGTCAGAAATGTTGAAGTTACCTGAAAATATACGAATTATTATAAAAACAATAAATAATAATTTTCAACGGATAGTGAGTACATAGGAAGTCCTAAAAAAAAAATACTTTACAATACGGATATTTTCACAAAAAGTCATAATTCTACAGGAAATTGAAATGTTTTTAACTAAATTAAAATTAAACACTCAAAACTCAGACATGAAAACTGATTTTAAAAATACATTAGTTACTTAAGAGCTAAAACCTAACTAAGTAAAAAATTATTATATATTTGTTTCGCACTGCTTACAACGAATTAGGGTCTCGAATGTCGGTGCCATCAGAGCACAGCTACCCCGCGGTGTGTTACAGACTGAGCCATGACTCAGGAAAACTCGTGGGAGCAAGGGTAAACATCAGAGAAGAGAATAAGCAGACTAACAAACAGCAGGGCAAAGAAACAAAACAGAGAGTAGCAATTCAGAATGCCGGAAGAGAAACCCAGATAAAATGGAGGATTAGAGGAGCAAGTCAAACGGGCGCCAGCGAGAAGAGTTGACGACTGATGGGTGCGAGGAGGACGTAAGTAGCGGGTTGACCGGGTGCCAGCGAGAAGAGCTTATTACTGATGATGGCGAGGAAAACGTGAATAGTGTGTCGACTGAGTGCCTTCGCGAAGAGCTCGCGACTGATGTTGGTGAGAGGGACGACAGGTGCGAGTCTACCGGGTGTGCAGCGGAAAGAGCTGAAAACTGATTACCAGAGAAGAGGAAGAGAGGATTGTGTCGACTGGTCGCTAGCAAATGACATGACAATTAGTGGCGGTAAGGAGAACGAGTGGTGGAAGTCGACCCGGCACCAGTTTGAAGAGCTGATGACTGATGTCGGATAGAGCGACAAGAAGAGCGAGTTGACAGAGCACCAGCTGTAAGAGCTGACGACTAATGTAGGCAAGGAGTACAAGAGGAACGAGTCGACCAGGCGCCAGCGAGAAAAGCTGACGACTGATGGTGGTGAGAGAGACTAGAGGAGCGAATCAACCGGGTCCCAGTGAGAAGAGTGGATAACTGGTGGTAGGGAGGAGGAAGAAAGGAATATGTCGACCAGGTATCAGCTGCAGAACTGACGATTTTCAGTAGCGAAGAAGACGTAAGTAGTGAGTCGACCGGTTGCCAGCGAGAAGAAATGATTACTGATGATGGCGAGGGAAACGTGAATAGTGCGATGAATAGGTGAGGGCCATGTAGAGCAGGTATTAGCGAGAAGAGCTGAAGAATAATGTTTGAGAGGAGGATAGAATGTAGCGATTCGCACAGGTGCATGTTTGACGAATGGACGACTAATATTGGTGTGGAGGACGTGCAGATCAGTGTATTGGGCGCCAGCGAGTAGAAAAGGCGAATGATGTTGGAGGGAAGGACGAGAGCAGCATATGAAACGCGCGCCATCGAGGGAGCCTTACGTTTGATGGTGGCGAAGAAGACAAAATAGAGAGTCTGCCAGGCGCTAGCAAGAAAAATGATGACGGATGGCTGCGAGGAAGACGAGAGACGTGAGTTCATGGGGCATCAGCGAGTAGAGATGACGACTGATGGTTGTGAGGAGTTCGAGAGAAGCACGTCGTCCTGGCACCAGCGATTAGAGCTGATAACATCTTGGCATGCAGGACGTGTGACGGCAGTCAGGCCAAAGCAAGCGGGAACTCTTAATCACAGGGTCGTGTTTAGAGTCATTGAAAAGCCCGTGTGAGAAATATCAGTCAAATAGAGGCATACGACACGTGGGCGAGGCAGCAGCTACGAACGAGCTTTAGTGTAAAGAGCTAATGTGGACGAAGGAACGTAGATGGACGTTTGCCGCGATCGACATTAAAGCAAGTAACCAGCTCCATTTTGAGCCGCATGTTCCCTAGAGATTTAATTTGAAAAGCAAAAAAAAAAAAATTAAATTTAACTTTTTAAGAAGATTATTGTCCCTGAATTTTTGATGAAATTTAAAGAACACGAAAGTTTTCGCCTCAAGATGTATGAAATGTAGAGTATTATAGCAATTATAATTTAGTGCAATTAAAAGAAACATATCTTAACTAAGTTAAATTACCTGTAGTGATAAATAAATTTTAACTGGATGACTTCTTACATCAATATAGTGAAAAATATATGTTTTTAGCAATAACATTTTTACATCGCAGTGTGTTTTTAGTAACCGTGCAATTAAGGCTTGATGTTTGGTGTCATAAGAATACGATAAAAAATAAATTTACTAATAGTTTGGTTCAAAGGCAAGTTGACTATTTGGGCAGTAATTGACGGAAAGAAATTTGATGCAATTTTTATTCATTTTGACGTGACAACGTCTAAAAAATCGATGAACGCCGGCTGCACGCAAGTGTCCCGTTACGCACATTGTTCCGTTATGCTGTGTCCCTTTACGCTCATTGTACGCTTGCGTCGCATCTATCTCTCTTCCACTCGATTGGTCTATGCGTCCGAGGAGAAGAAAGACAGCGGCAGCACACAACTTACATCTACAAGTGAACTGTTTCGTCGACTGTTCATAAAGTGAAGTGAAAAGTTAATGTGGTTTTCATTACTTATTACAACAACAATTTCGGCAATAAAGGTCAATTATTTTTGCATTTAAAAAATCTGATTGTTTGTATCATTTCAAGTATTTAATATTTTATTATTAAAATAAAAATGATTCAATTTTATTTATAAAGTATGCAATCATTTTATCAATGTTTTGTTATGACGTCACGTTAAACTATCGTCCGTAAACCGACTTTACAGACAACCAATTTTTCTTTTGTGAAAAAGCTTATTGTGATATAAATTTATTGGTTTACTAATCTAGATCAGCTGTGTGATTTTCCTTAAGATCATATCCGTTTGTAGAGAACCAACAGTTAAAAACAGTTTGGAATTTTTTTACAATTACCCTAGTAGTATATAAATTGGAATCTTAGGACTGGCTTAACAGATGAGGTGCCTGTGGTGCCAACCATCATCTTACTTACCTATTGTAAATTGTAACTGAAATGTGCAAAACACTACGTTAACAATAATCTTTTAAGTTACGTAGCAAATAATTTAAAATAAATAATATGACTAAACACTAAATCCACTTTATTTAAATATTTTTGATATTTACTTACCAATTTTAATATTTAAGCGCAGATGATACACATTACACCTGCATTCGGCTAGTGTCAGGCCTACTTTAAGAATTTCTTACTCTGAGTTTCTAAGATAAAGCCTCATCACACGTAACGAAGCTGATAAGATTGTACGTTCTTAAAACTCTTCGAAATACATTTATCAGCCATTCTAAAAATACACATTGCCACGTGTATTGTAATGTAATATAATATTCTATAGCAAAATATATTGTTCTTTAAAAATACGTATTTTACATCTGACCTAAACAATTTTAATAAATAATATAGAACAAAAACATTAACTTTATTCTATATGAGGTACCACTAGATAAATATTACTTTGAATTTTTATGAAAAATCCAAAACATTTCTTTTTACATTTACAAATTTTAAAAATTGAAATTTCAGAAAAAAGTAATGTAAAATATAAATTTAGGCAACAGAAATAAAAAAAATCCCCTATCTCCACAAGAATGCTATTGCAGCCTATGCTAACACGTATTATCTTGAAAAACAATATGGCTTTTATGTAGGTAATTATGCGTATATACTGGACTAGCTGTGCCCGCGACTTCGTCCGCGTGGAATAGTGTCTTTAGGTAGCATTTTTAATTATTTTACAAATAAGACACATACGTGTCTGCCCGTTCGGGTAAACACACTTAGGCATATTTCCCCACCAACACCACGCCGTACCACGCCGCGCTCCGGCCCCCTATCCTGACTGCACAGCGCTCATTGTGTACGGCGCGGTGTTTGGAAAGTTTCTTACTGGCATTAACTTCAGTTTCACATTTTTTATTACTCCGTAAATGTTACATCAGAATAGCTCTAATATTTTATCTCTCTTCGCAAACTTATAAAACATTCACATAAACCTTACATATTTTCATACAAAATTTCATCCCCTATTCCCTATTCTTATTTTACACCCTTGAGTGTAAAACTTTTACAAACTTTGAATGTCATATTTATTTATATCAAATAAACAGCCGAAAAGATAAGTATCAAGCTTATAGCTCTAAAAATTACCACACTTCCATTTAACTGTTCATCCTCACCTTTTAGCCCCTCACACCCCTTTTTCGCATTAAAAAGTAGCCTATGTCCTTTCTCAGGTTCTAGACTATATGTGTACCAAATTTAATTTAAATCGGTTCAGTAGTTTTGGCGTGAAAGTGCGATAGACAGACTGACAGACAGAGTTACTTTCGCATTTATAATATTAATATTAGTAAGGATTCGATTTACAATATGGTTTAAAGAAGTACATAAACCAACGATATTTGAATTCTATCTTAATCACGCTATTAGTTTACAATCAACAAAATATTTTTTTTTCCATATGACAATATTCACCAATTTATTTTTATTGTCAAATAATTATACTTCCATTGAATCCTCTAAGCATCAAAAATTCAAAATAAAATTGAAATAAATTGTGAATAAGGAATACTCTATTAAAATGAGTATTGCTATCTTCTTCATTGAAAGAAAAACGAAAAATGATTCCCGTTTATTAATCATTAACTACAAAAATATTATCACCCAAAGTTTGTAAGTCTTTGCTCATTAATGCAACTCTTGTTACAAAACTAAACTAAAACCTTTTGTAGGATGTTTTTTTGTTTTCTGCCCATTAAAGAACAATTTATTTTGTTAATTTTTGTGTAGGAAATAATAAGTTAAATTAAAAATAAAAATAAGAAAAATGATAACATTAAAAACAAAATGCTAATATTTCATATAGTAAAAAAAGGTCTTTTTTAAATTTGTTGAGAAATGTAATTAAAAGTATTGGTACTGGTTAGAGACAATGTGCACTAAATGCAAAACAAACTTCATGAATATCTACAACTATCATTACAAATTGTAAATGAAGCCTTTGGGCACAATGTGTATACCATCGTCCATTAGGATATTATTACTATTCATAAATGTCATCAGTACATCATACATCAACCTAGAGGATTCCCCCCACGAATTTATTTTGTAACCCAGCACTCTTCGCTGTTAGGTACTTCCATCCTAGGTCCCAATGGGCACGGAAAAGGGTACGCTTAAAGCCCCAGCTATGATGAGAAGCTGAGGGACTCATACCAGCATCAACACCACCAGAAAAATCTAGCTCACTCAGCTAACCAGACAGTTGACTATATCCTTATCCTTAGACCGTATGAGAACTGCTGGCTCCTACCCAGATCCCCCACATAATTCTGGGACCCACGGTCATCCAAAAAACTCATGGTCTGGTGGAAATCTATCACACCTCTCCTAGCTTTTCAGGTTAGTAACCGGAGCTATATCGCAGCTCATTATCTCAGCTATTCTCAGGACTTGGGGACCATCCAAGCTTGTTTCGTGCGATAGGAGTATCACTGCCAAGTGCGAAATCTACCCAATCTGATCCTGACAAAAAAATCCTCAGCGGGTATCTATTCACTTCAAGTATCTACCCGCATGACTATCATTTTTAGTGGCGCTAGGAGTTTTAAGACTGTTCGCTTAAGCTAGAACTAACTTTCAGTACTGTTGTCAGGTACTGATGAGGACCTTGAGATGCCTCGGTCACTCCTCCAACTCCCTGTACCTAGGCCAGAAGGTTTACAGCGTATTAAGGGACAGGTGAACTGCCACTAACCACAGTATTCTTAGTCCTTTACCATAATCCTTTAACCCTTCACCGTTAGATAGGCCTTTGGTACCCGACCGCCACCAGGACTCAGTAGTTGAATCCCCCAGAAAGGTTCAATATAATATGATGTTTCCCAAAGTCTCAGCCCATTTACCATTTTGGTTAATATTCAGGTATAAGAGGACGTCTGAGGCAGGGATATGCCTGGCAGAGTCCTCTTTAGTAAACACCACTGGTGCCGCCAGGAGGCAGAGCATTGCTGTGTGTTGGCTTCGTTGCACCCTTTCTGTTGATGTGTTGGAGAGAGTTTCGGATAACTACATAAAACCATAGCTCCGACCCCTAAAACGAGAACCATCTTCTCCCACAGGAGTTAGGCCCATTCCTGGAATTCATAATTGTATGTCGACTTTTGTTAGCACATCCAGAGTACACGTCATGCTGGTGTTAATGGATGGTGAGGACTTTTACAAACAGTCTCGCCTAATGCCGAATAACCTTCAGTATATCTTATAATATAACATTTTTGATTACACACAATTTTTGGTAAAAATAACACCACACCAGAGGGCATTCAGTTTGGCTCATAAGACGACAAACATGTTCATGAGCTATTCATACACCAACAAACTTGGCACATGCAGTTCAGTTAGTTCTCGGCCAAGGGGGTAGGCATTTATAAAAAATCTACATTGAAATATATGATCATTCTAGATATCATTTTAGAAGTCATTCATCTGAATGTGATAAAAAAGTATCGGTATTCATATAAGTTAGTTTGATTTTTTCTTGTCGTTTGGGTTTCGTGATACCATTGTGTAAATAATTGTACATGAAGCTTTGCGACAGAAAAGTAACTGAAGATCATTATAGGCTATATGGACTGATTGAAAACAATATTATCCTGCAGATGAATAACCAACTCAAGGCTATCATCATACACCATATGGTCCTTGCATTTGTTTCAAGCAAAAGGCTTGCTTAGGCGTTCAGCATTACACAGCAAATCCACATTTTGTGTCTTTACAATTTATCCTTTAGTTTTTCCAAGCTTAGTTATTAGCCAGTTATTAGAAGTCTTTCTCTAACTCTTTTCGAGCAGTTTTGCCTGTTCCAGTGTTAAAAAAATAGTGTTATTGCCAAGTCAATTGCTAAAATTGGAAAACTATTAGGATTGTTATTAACTAAAGTCCATGTGAAATTGCCTGTTTGAGATAATATGGTGTAATATATAGTCCGACTTATCCGCAAAAATTGTAAGAAGTTTGAGTTGTGTGGGATTGTGAGGGCATTCACACACATGAAGGAAGTGTATATCTTGTAGGAGGGATGAAGCATGGCAGGGTACTTGATGTCGTACTCCACTATGTACCAAATGAGTCAGTCTTTGTGCAAATTGAATTTCTCCGAATCAATATCTCGGTATAAAAATTATTAATAACAATAATTTGAATAAATTAAATCAATAATTCTAAATCTATAATTAGTTATATTTAACTTTATAAGGGGACAATAATTAACTCAGTGGACATACTCGCTTAGGCTAGCAAGAGTTTTATTCTTATAGTTTCACTTAAATAAATAAAGTACTTTTCATTCAAGGATTTAAACGGAGAGGTTCGCCATTCCGTACGGGATTTATATTGAGAGATGAATGACTGGAGATACTAAAAAATAACTCAACAACAATTCAAAAACCACTTACATTTATTTTCAAAATTCTAGCGATTAAAATCAGTACTTATAAAAAGGTAGTCTTTACAGATTATAATGAAAACTAAAATTAAAATTCACAACAACTAGGTATGATTCAGTAATGACTCATGATGTAATTAACTACTGAACGACCATAAAAGAGAGAGAATTTATTATTACAACTATGAAATGATGGTTCTGTACTCATATTTCTAAAGAAGCTGAAAATTTTTTGATCAAAAACATTAAAAATAAAATAGGGGGCTCTCCTGCCCTTGAGAACCCAAACGAACTCTACATGGTCTATTCCGAACTAAAACAAGCGTGAGCCCGCACATAGAGCTTAAAAAAAATTCCAGCAATTCGTTACCACGGGGGAGAGGCATAGCCTCCCTCGAGTGAACCCTAAAACAATACATTACAAAAACTGATTTTGCCATCATGTAAACTTCTCATTTGTTGGGCAAGGATAGAGTTATAGAACAAGCCATAATGTTATGTATTTTTTTCATTTTCGTTTTATTTTTTATTTGTGATCTTGATTTAATAAAACTTGTTTTAGTTTTATCTGTGTACTCATGTTTATTCATGTGATGATTTTTTTAGTTTTCTCAATGGGCTCCAGATAATTCCTGTCAATATTTTGTTGGTTTCTCCAAGTTCTTCTGGTCATTCATGGTCACGTTTCTGTTGGGCTTTTTTCTACGTGTGCTCCTGGTTATTCCTAGTGAGACTACTGCTGATGTTTTCAGCGTGTTTATGGTTTTTTTTTTTGAGAAATCAATCTCTGCTTGAAATATTTTTTGCTTAATGATTCACGCCTTTTATTCAGAGTTTCATATAAAATGCTGACATACTTTTACTAAATCACCACTTACAATATTTCAATCAAGTGTAATTCAAACAAAAAAAAAACATAATTTACTCAGTCAAATAATATGCCTTAAGACAGCTGAGGAACACTATCATGCATTATGTACTTCCTTCTCCTTGATGTCTAGTGAAACATTCCTTCACATGTGAACGTTAGTGAGCATCACAGATCACACATAAAATTTTTTTTTACCTCAACACAACACGTGGTGACATCTGTTGACAGGAATTGGGACTACTTGCAACAAGATACTTTGCATAAGATAAATTAACTATCGCAGATGAATGGAGTCAAATCTTATCGCCTCGTAGAATTGTAGCCTCGTAGAATTGTAGCCATGTAGTCTCGTAGCCTCGTAGTCTTGTAACCTCGTAGAATTGTAGTTCTGCAGTCTCGTAGCTTCGTAGCATCATAACTTGTAGCCTCGTAGACTTGGAGCATAGTAACCTTGTAGCCTCGTAGCCAGTTGAAGCATTGTAGTCTTAAAGTCCTGTAGTCTCGTAGCTTCTTAGCCTCCTAGTATAGTAGCCAAATATAATATAGGCCTAAAACAGCCGGAGCCAAAGACAGCTGGAGCCAAATACTGTTGGAGTTAATGACTGTTGGGGCCAAAAGACATTTTGGAGCCAAATACTTTTGGAGCCATTGACTTTTGGAGTGAAAAACTGTTGAGCCAAAGACTTTTAAGAGCCAAAGATTGTTTGAGCCAAAGACAGTTGTAAGCATTATATCCTATCGCAAATTGGCGATCGCATCCTACTGAGTTAAATGCTCGTGAAAAAGAAGGTCCTTTTATTTAAATGTACGTAGTCAAGTCTGTATTATCATATCATACTTATGAGATCGTATCAAACCAAGTTGAATTTTATTCCAAAAAAGCTTCCTTTTAGTTAAATGCGTGTCCTGTGTGTGAGTGTTATGTCTGTTCATTGGGTGTACTGTGTGGCCATTGCGTGTTCTGTATGTGTACTGTGTGTCCTTTGCATGTCCTGTGTGTATAGTGTGTGTCTATTATGTGTATTGTGTTTAGTGTGTGTCCAATATGTGTCCAGTGTGTACTGTGTGTGTACTGTGTGTGTACTGTGTGTGTTCTGTGTGTGTTCTGTGTGTTTACTGTGTGTGTACTTTGTGTGTGTACTGTGTGTACATTGTGTATTGTGTGATCTTTTATTGTTTAATGGCTGTCATTTCGTGGAATTGTTTGTAGTAAATTCTGTATTAGCGCTCAATATTTACTGTTTAAAAAGTTACTGGTCTTAATAAATTATTTTTAAGGGATTCTTGGTTCTTCAGTAAGCTTAAAACATGTTCCGTTGGTATAATTGCATGTAATGTATTTTATCGATGCTTTGGGTCTGGTTTTTTCTTGACTGCTTGAATTACTTATGAGTACCTAGTAAAAATAGTTACTCCGGCGCCAGGTATTCAGACTTTAGATTGAGATTGTCATAGTTCTTTCGAGCGCAGAGATTCTTGTTAGGTGTCGGTGTTCGCCATCTTGGATTGTAACGCCCTAGCATCCATATTGTATGACCTTGACATTGACATTTGACCTTGACCTTAAAAATTTGCCTAAATTTGCCGAATACTAAACAAAATTTCCAAAAATTCAAATAAAAAAGTGTCCATTTAGAGGAAAATTCCCGGTTTAATCCTCAATAATTAAAAAATCTGAAATTCAAAAAACATCAAAATATTAAAACCAAAATACCGCAATTAGACTTAAATTTCGCATCTGAAACATGCTCCTAAGCCTCTCTCGGCCATCCTGAATGACCTAGATCTTGACCTCAACAGCAAAAATTCAAATTCTTTAATTTTTGAATGGAAATATTCTAAAAATATTCCAATTATTTTTAAATCGTCAACATTTAAATTTTTATTTACTAAATCGATTTCGATCCTTGGTTCCATTTCTGGCGTACGTAAACATGTAAATCATTTTTTGAAAAAATAAATTATTCTTAATACAAATATAAAAATTAATTAAAATTTATTTTGTCACACATATAATTTTGAAAAGTGATGTATCCGCTGCAATTATAGTAATTGTCGCCATCTTGAAAATTCGAATTTTTGATGTTAGAAAATTGCGAAACATTTTAAAATTTAAAAAAATAATAACATTTTTTATAAAAAATTTATCTATCTTGAATTAATAAATAACTATTACTCATACCTTCACGAAAACCATCTTGGATTATAGAAATGTTGCATGTTTCGTTATGCTGGCCATCTTGGATATGTATGATGTCATCGTTGCACATTTAGTACGGCCGTCATAATGGATTCTACAACGCTGCACTTTTCCTTAGGGCCGCCATCTTGAAAATCCCTAATTATTATCAAAAATATTTCGAAAAAATAATTAAAAATTTGTAAAACAGTTAATTTAACAAATTTTATTTAAAAAATGTTTTAAAAACGCACTTACGTCTAGGACCTCAACGTACTCAGATCAAACCTGGAGAGGGCAAAAATAAAAAATGTCGACGGATCCTTCCTTCATAGAAGCCAATGGCAAACTGACCTCCGAGTACTTACAACAAGGTATATATATATATATATATATATATGAGCAGGTGAGATGCAGAACTATCCTTATCCACCAGAAGTGATTTTTCAGGAATTGGGAAAAACTCGTAACTTGAGTAATTTACATTTTCTATGCAGCTAAATTTTTGTGGAGTAAGAGTACAATAATATTAGTTGATTTATGAAATATTTTAAAAATCTGGATAAACCTCCCTGAGTTATTTGGGTTTGTAATATGGAAAAGGAAAGTTTTGCAGCAAACTAGCGAAAAATAATATTTTTGTTATTAAAACACCTTGTAATAGGGCAGTTTAGTTTTTATTGTAAGATTTACAAACTTATGTACTATGTACAAAATGTTTCACATAAAACAGAAATGTATATTCTGGAAAGAGTAAAAGTCTACACCATTGGATCATCTGCTTCATCCACATTGGCACACTCTTCGATTGCGTTTGCATCTCTATGCTCATCTTCTTCTTGAGCATCAATAACATTTCGGTAGTATTCTAGATGTTCTAAGTCTCGCCAGTTCTCGCCAAAATGTTTAGAAAGAAGATTATTGACATCTTTCAATTTTGCTTTTTTTACAGGAACTGTGAGTAACAGTGGTTCTGGATGAATATTGGCCACAGCCATGCCCCTTCTGATGATAGATGAAACAGTAGAACAATCTGTTTCATAGTTAATTTCGCCTCTAACACGAACTGCACCATTTTTATTTTTTGTTAGAATTATCCTCTTGCACATAGATAACCTAAAGTGCCACTGTGATGTAGGCTTGAGTACATTTTGCACAGAAGTTTTCCAGTCAAAAACAGGTACTTCCTTTCCAAGTCTCTTGACTGTTCCGAATGACTTGAAAATGTCAATGTATTCATCTGGTGTTATTACTGTTTCCCTACTCCTTATCACTTTTTCTATCCTCCCAAAAACCCTGTCGGAAGGAAGGAAGGAGTGCCCAACAATTGGAAATAGAAATCGCACTTGTTTTATTGTTTGAGGACACTCCTCACTGAACCACTTCATAACAACCCCAATGACAATACTATTTTTGTTCTGGCCCGGGCAGCCATCGGAGCACAGTTGAATACATTCTATGTCACCATCAGAAAGATCTGCAGTTCTTAATGTGTCAATAATTGCTGAAGCAATTTCATTAGATCCCTTTAAACGTTCATTTTCTAGCCATGCATACATTGTGACCGTGTCCTTATTCTGAGGTGCTTTGGAATGTCCTCTACACATAGTAAAATTATACATAAACATCTGTCTGCTGTAGTAAGCAGCTTGATCAGGAACACGAGGTAAAACTAAGTTCTTTTGACAGTCGTAAGTAAAAACCACTGTACGTTCAGTACGCCTTTCCTTAATCTGAGAATAAAATGCAGAGGCTTTTAGTTTATGAACCCTTAATTTCACCATTAAATCAACCTTTTCCTCACTGCCTGTGGTAGCAGCCTTCATCTGATTTGTGAGTTGAAGGCACGTAGAACAAGCATCGGTTCTGGGGGTCTTGAAACTTATGTTAAAGTTGTATTGGAAGATGTGTCTGAACAGACTATACTTAACCTTAAATTCACTATCATTAGATCCATTATAAATCCTCCATAGTTTTTTCATACTTAAACCACACTCAAGATACTGACATTTAGTTTTGTTCTTGGTGTAATGTTCTTCAACTGGTTGTAATTTCTTAATAAACTCACAAACTGCATTTCTCTTTGCCTCATATATTTTATTTGATCGTTCACCACCTCTATTTTCTTTTGGAGAATACCTAGTGCTTAAATGTTTCCTACATAAATTCTGCACACGGTATCGAGATATTCCTAAAATAGATAGGAAGGTGGTAGCACATACCTGTACAGGTCCGTGTAGAGTTTTTACATAGTACTTGTTTGAAGATGTTTTCCTGGAACTGTTTGCCACTTTTGACCGAGAAGTCCTCTTTGGAGACATCTGGGAAGTGTACTTCAAAATAAAGCTATCCTGAGATGCTTTACGAGACGTAGCATAAAAGGCCTGATGGAAACGTCTGATATCTTGCATGGCTAGAGTTGTACATTTATAGGTCTTCGTATCATGTCCACACTGCGGCTTTCTCGGCAGTGATTTTGATGTATACCTGAAGCAATAAATTAATCATAAAATTTATAAGTAACTGGTATGAGCAATCTTTGTATTATTCCATGCATACAACACAGTATAATCGCAAAAATGCAAGAGTCCTGTTACATGTAGAAAGAGTTGCTTGCTACAAAAACATGAGTGGTAATTAGTTTTAAAAATTATGAAAATTTTGTTAAGGACAAGTATGTCACAATTTAAACCAGAACTAGCAAAATGGCATGCGTAATTTGTTTCTTATCGCAATATCAAAATATTTTACATTCTAATTTCACTTCCTAATGTATTGCATTAATATGAGAGGTTATATTGCTGTTACCTTTCTCGTTTGGATATTTCTCGAGTCCATGTTTCCTTTCGCCGATTTCGTTTCCTGCCCCTTTCAGTAGTAACTTCAATCACGTTACTAAAATGTTCTGAATTATCCATCACAGGCAAGAACAATGATTCGTTTAGTTATTCCCACAAAAACACAAAAAGGTAACAATGTAAACATCAAGGCTAGTTATTATTTCCACAGATATGCACATAAAGGGCAACCAACTGCAATATATTAAAACACACATTATAGAAAGAAAAAAGAATTATAAATTGTTTTATACATTTGTCATAGAAACATATAAGCATTATTACAGATGGTTTTCATACATAATGTTAAAACATGTAGGATAAAGACAGTTTTGAAACAAATTGTAAGAAACTGGAAAAGGACAGTTATGTAACTTACTGGCACTTGGAATAGGAGAGTTTTGCAACGAACTACATTCTTCAACTCACAATTATCGTGGGAACAGAAGACTTTAGAAACACAACAATATTGTCTATACATGAAGGGGAACTCTTACTTTACAAATTTCATGGAAACGTGATTTTTTCAATTTATGGAAAAGGGCAGTTTTGCGTCTCACCTGCTCATATATATATATATATATATATATATATATATATATGTATATGTATATGTATATATATATATATATATATCACCCGCTTATATGTCGTCATGTCAGCCAACTTATTTTTCTCTGCTAGAGGCCACCATCATGTTTTCGTTTGCTATAGCGTGATATGGTGTTGTAAGTTTAATTATTTACTTGCTAGAGTAAAGTAATCATTTATTCTTACTGTGGCTCTCGCCATCCTAAATTTTAAACACCATACTGGAAATTCGTAATTATTTAGCTATAAATTCTGGAATAATGAGTAAAATTAATTAACAAATCTGCAAAAAATTATACTGATTAATTCGCTCGATTGATATCCTTTGTTCGATACTTCATCGATTAAAAAATGTAAATTTAAGTACAAAATACTCTTATTTAATAAAATATGATGTTAAGTCCTAAAAGCAGATTACTTTCCTACATATCCAGCCAGTAGTAAGTCGATAGCGACATATTGGTGACCATAAAAAATTCGTAATACATAGGTAACCTAGAAATCCGGGAATTTTTTTTTAAAATCATTAAGCAATCACTTATAAAAATAATTATTTTAGCAATAGATATCCGTCCTTGGTTTAATACTGGACCAGCGATGAGAGTAACAAAATATTCAAATTAATTTTTAATTCGGTTCCTCATTTTTTCGTTGATTTTTTTCAACATTTACTTTACGAAAAACAACTCTGGACAAGATAACTGTCCAACGAATAAAAAATTTTTATGCGTTGCCCATCACATAAGTCTATTTAATTCGATGCATGAAATACAATCGAACAATATCATGTACAATGCTATACGTATAGGCCAAGAAGTGTCTTCGGACCACGAGACCAGGTCATGAACAATACCAGATGTTTAGGACAGACATTTCCGAACTACAATAACATCTTTGTCCATATCTGATATAAAATATTTTAACCTGTCAAGATAAAGTTTTCGAACTGTCAGACCTAAAGTAGTGATAAAATCAGTTACAAGCAATAAAATCAACGGAACTTTTTTGCAAAAACTGAAGGACTTAGAGTCACTAAAATTTTTTTATCAAAACCAAGAGGATTTTAACCAATAAATATTCAGAGCTACTACAGATCTGACAAAGTAAATTTATAGAAACGACACACATTCAATAAAACAAATTAACACATAATTCAGACTCAGATCACCCACAAAACACACTCAGTACACACTCAACAAACACAATGCACACACTAGACACACAGTAAAACACTGTACACAGTACACACAATGGACACATAGTACACATAATGGACACACAGTACACACACTGAACACAAAGAAAAAACACTGGACACGCAGTACACACACTAGACGCACAGTACACACACTGGACACACAGCACACACAATGGACACACAGTACACATACTGGATACACAGTATACACACTGAACACACGCTATAAACACTGGACACACAGTACACACACTGGATACACATTACACACACTAAACATACAGTACACACACTGGACGCACAATACACACAGCACACACAGGTCATACAGAGGAAGCACAGTACACACAGTACACACACTGGGGGCACAGTACACACAGTACACACACTGGACGCACAGTAAACACAGAAAGCACAGTTCATACACTGGACGCACAGTGCACACAGTACACACACTGGATAAATAGTACACCCACAGGACGCACAGTACATACAGTACACACACTGGACTAAGAGTACACATAGTACACACATTACACACAAAGTACACACACTGAACACACTGGACAAACTGTTGTCAAAACTGTTACTGTTAGTTATATGGCCGTGCTTCGGTAAGTTATACTTCTTGAGTGATCTAATATCTTGTCTCTTGACGTTTCTAAAAGATTGTAAAACTTTCTCCGTGCATGAGCGGAATAAGTCTTCCAACCCGCAGTGGCAGACGAGTCTCGTTCATCCAGGTGTCTTCCTTTAGCCTTGAGAATTAAAAAAAAAAACTGTAGCTAACGATTTATAATTTAGGTAATTTGGACAAAAATAGAAAGGAACAAATTATCAAGTTCGTGCTATGCTTGTGGTTGGTATCAAACACACGACCCTCGCTTAATAATTGACTGTGACTTTGCTTGTGCTAACTCCTTTCCTCTCTGTTCTCCTGTGTCATGTGATGTTGAAAATTTTTTTTGGATCCAGGAATTTAGACTGTATAATTTATATTTACTCAATTTAATTAACCCTTTACAGCCTGGTATCAAATTGTGGACATGAATTGATCGAATAAATCATTACATAAATACGTGATTTTTTATAATTTTTTATATTGTTATCGAATTTCTACGTCAGTAATTATAAATTTAGAAAATGGTGTTATATATGTCATCATCGTCTTACTGGAGGCTGGTACATGAATAATTTGAGCAGCTTTTAGGATTTAAAAATAATTTAATAAATACATATTTACTAAAAATAAACTTTGTATTGATTAGGATGTAATCGATCGGTCCAATCATTATTTTAATGAGCAAAATTTTAATGATAATTAAAATTTTTCCCTTCTCCCTACCTTAAAAATTATGGATTTCCCAGATGGCGGCCAAGACAACCTACAAGATGGTAGATATCGTGTCAGGTTACTGCCTAGTGATTGGCGCTTTAGCAGGCAAAATTTATATCAATATTGTTGCAGCAAACCCTAGCAGTCGGCATGTGTACTACATGACACTTGGACTCCTTGTAGCGATTACTGAAAACAAGATGGCGGCAGCCCCCTGACGATGAGTGTTAACTAGTGCTCCTGGTAGCAAATATTGAATGAAATATGGCCTGGGTATTTTCCAGCATGTCATGCTATTATTCCTTCAAGTTAAAAAAATTGCAAGTTCAAATATGTGTGTGATATTTTATATGCCTTAATTAATTGTCGGTCTGGTAAAGGATTTGATGTCAGTGCGGTCAAAGATGTATGTTGTCCAATCCAGAGGTCTGAGCTGTGATGGTTCGAATCAACTAGGTTCCAATATATTTTGTATAAAACATTGAATTTAATATGTCAATAAGGACCACAACAACAACGGCAGGTAATGAAACATCAATCATATGTGCATGAGACAAAGTTATTTTGGTGTTCTCTAGCAAGAAACAGCAGAAACATGATGACAGTATCCAATTTGGCAGCTTCCTGCAGAACAAAATATGGCTGTCGTTATGGCGGCCTCCAGCAGACAACAATTAGGCGGCTGTGTCGTTAAAATCGAAAAAAAAATATAATTTTTTAGATCTAAGATGATGGAGATGACATCAGAATTTAAAATTATGACTGTAATGAAAAGTGTTAAATTATGAAGTGGGGCGCTAGATTTCAGAATAGCTGAAACCAAGATGGCGACTGAGGTCATAGGCAAGGACAAGGCCAAAGTTTAAGGTCTAAGTTCAATGGAATGGTCGAAGTTTAAGGTCAATAGTCAAGTTCCAAGTCCTAGGTCAAGGTCAAAGGTCAAGGGCCACTATCACTGTCCAAGGTCATGGTCATATAAAATGGCCGCCGTGATATCATGAGGGTCGGCACCTCGCACCTCAACCAGGAACCAGTCCCAGGAAATACGAAAGTATACAACTGTGTGTTTCTAAGTATTGTTATTCTAAGTTTTAACAGCACAGATTTCATTTGAATAAACAGTTGTTTGAGCACAAGAGATATAATTTTTAATCTACCAAATTTCAGTAAACACATTTTTACAATCTCGTTTATGGAAAACGAGTTTGCTTCTTTTCATGTTCTGACAAATTTTCCTGTTGTTTTTAAAAACTTAACCTAACATTAAATATTTGCTGGAAGTACTGCAGGGTGTTAAAAATCATTAAATTTTGGTTTTGGTCACAATTACTTTACGTGAAAACATATTTTAACAAGCTGGGTAAGAAAAGAATAGGTTGGTTATTTGAAACATTTGTTATACTGCCAAAAAATTGGGCTAATTATGAAGCGTTTATCAAACCAGAAATAAAAACCTGCAAATGAATTTAAGTTACAGGGAGAGGGCGAAAACTTTGGGTGGTCGATTTTGACATTCCGTTGTTAGAGTAAAATACTTGCCAATTTAAATTTACCCATAAATAATAAAACCCTACCTAATTTATTGTTTTCAATAAATATCAGGTATAGAAACGAAGCACGAATTACTATACCTGTAACGTTTCACCCGTGGCCATTTAAGAAGTGTGGCCCAGCGGTCAGAGCATCTCGCTACCGTGCTAGTGACTAGGGTATTCTCCGCCTCGTCACTCTTACCTGATGACTGAGGGGAACCAGTGGATCTTTTAGTTCCAGAAGGTATAAATATGATTTCGTCTAGGCGTTGGTTTCTCTGTTTTTATTTTACTTTTGGTTATTTTACATCATATATAGTTACAACATGTGATTTAATTAACAGAAAGTATTAACAACATGGGATTGAGATTACGTTATTACAAGAATAGGTACAACAAGAATGATTACAAGAATAGTTTCTAGAATGGGCCGGCTCTTATTAGGTTATTAACATGCGTAGATTTAACAATTTTTTTTAATTACAATCCCGTAATAAGTAAACACATTAAATTATCGTAGTATGGTTCTTCATTTACGATCGAAAAAGCGTCTTGGCTGGATGCTAGTCCGAAAAACGTTATAAAAAAATTGCAATGCTGGCGTTTCGAAGATTGAGGGATGAAGTGGGGCAGCTGACGAGATATCACAGGCCCTGCGCCATTCGTCCCGTGTAGACGGATCTGGTCCTTGGCAAAGCAGCCGGGTCCGGTGTTCGTTGCATGGCACTGGTACTCTGGCACGAGTACTAGGGTACTTGTACCATGTTACTTGGGCCCTGTCTGTGAACAGATCCAAACACATATGTTTAGGACTGAATCACAGTTAGTAGGGGAAATATGCAGAAAATACCTCCTGGTTAGGATGACTGGTGGGAGAGGGGTGGTGCTACAAACTCACCAAACAGGGTGATGTCTTCCAGGGTCTGCCCGATGATTGACCAGGCAGGCGCAACGTGGATGATCCATGATTCACAAATAATACATTAACTATGATGACTAATACATTACTACATTTGGTATATTTATGTGGACTGACTAACGCATAAACACTACTATTTTGGGAAACATCCCTTGGCTCATCTGTTCACATCTTCAGAGAAACGGCGAGGCGTCCCGATGACTTTCCTTCTAGGCAGTCAGTCCTGAATCGCGGCGCGCAGTGCAGTAAATTAAAAGCGATGTTAACGGAAGAAAGGAGGGTGGGCTTCGGCTCTCAAACCGAAAGGTTCCGAACATTACCGAGGTGCTTGTCGAGGAAAGGCAGACATCGATACCTCGAAGTTGTTGGTACTGCCCAATGTCAGCGCGACCTACCGAGGTGTGGCTGTACTGAGTAGAGATCGACTCGCGCGGGTCAGCTGGTAATAGCATTGAGGCTTATGGAGAGGACTGAGCCAGCTCTCTGGTGGGCTGTGAAGTAACTACAGTACTGGTTCCTGCGGCAGATGCCAGAGGGCAGGCGTTCCTCGGACGTTCAAACACTCAGGGGAAGAGATTCGCAAAACTATCGCTAGATGGCATAAGCATGCACTTCATAAAGTACAGTCGTGGCCTTGGGGAGCGGTGGTGCCTGGCCGGGGTTACCGGCCGGTCAAAAACCCGGGGCGGTGTCCCAGTAAAACCTGGATAGTTGGAGGTGTTAAAACTGTGGTGCCAATGGGAAAGTCGGTCTACAAGACAAAGACGCGTGACTATACTTTGGTGAAGATGTTTCGCGGTCATGCCAAGGAGTGCTGGCATAGGCCGAGCTCTAGGAACTGCCCGGTCTTGAGGGAGTTTGCAGTCTTTAGCAGTTCTCGTCACGAATAGAGGACGAATTACAGGAGACGTCCGAGCGACAAGACGGGATTAATGGGATCGTCCTCTTGGGTCATTGAAAAGTAGCGACTGGGAAAGTTAGGGGAGACAAGTCTGACAAAGATTGGATGGGAGTGTACAGGAGGAGGAACAAATTTTAGTTCATGTAGCAGAGGAATGCTTGGAAATATTATTTAAGTATAAAATATTTCAAATTTAAAATGGTGCCAATACTACTAGTTGGCAGCTTAGGTAGATGATCTAAGTTTGATCAATATTTCTTTTATTTTTTTAATACGAATGTCCTACTGCTTGAATAATGTTTGTATGAAACTAGTAAAATGCTGTTATTATATTTTCAGCATTATTTATTTTTCTAACACTCAAGATTTTTCCATGTATTAGAATAAAGAAGCCTATTATAAAACACATTGACATACTGTATTAAAGTAAGTGAAGTCCCGCCTTGTTACTCTCACCTGATGACTGAGGGGAACGAGTGGATCTTATAGTTCCATAAGGTAAAGCAATGATTTCGTCCAGATGTTGGTTTCTCTGGTTTTATTTTACTTTTGATTAATTGCAATAAATATAATATAGAGCTATATCATGTGGGTTAAATAACAGAATTCATACATAGCATGGAATTGTGATTACATTACTATAAGAATGGGCCAGCCCTTATTAGAAAATTAACATACGTAGATTTAACCATTTTTAATTAAAGTTCGTAATAAGTAAACACATGAAATTATCATAGTGAGGTTCTTGATTTCAGATCGAAGAAACATCGTGGTTAGATGCTAGTCCGAAAAAAGGTTTAAAAAATTGAATGGCTGGCATTTTGGAGATCGTTGTATGTAGTGGGACAGCTGATGAGATGTTAGAGGTCCTGTGTCATCTGCCCCGATGTAGACTAATTCGGTCCTTGGAAAAGTACCCGGTTTCAGTACTCGGTGCCTGGTCCAGCACTTGTACTCTGTTACTTGGTACCTGTCTGTGAACCGATCCAAACACATATGTTTAGGACTGAATCACAGAGAGTAGATGGAATAGGCAGAAAATTATAGGTGGGGGAGGGGTGGGGCTAAAAACTCACCAAACAGGGTGATGTCTTCCAGGGTCTGCCCGATGGTTGACCATGCGAGTGCGATGCGGATGTTCCATGATTTAAAAAAAAATTATGATGACTTATACATGACTACTTAAGATAGATTTACGTGGACTGATTAACGCCTAAACACTACTATGGTGGGAAACATCCCTTGTCTAATCTCATCACATCTTTAGAGAACAACACGGCGAGGCGTCCTAATGATGTCTTGTTCTGTGCAGTCAGTCCTGAATCGCAGCGCGCTGTGCAGTAAGTTAGGGACGGCCGAGACTCGTAATTAAATGCGATGATAATGGAAGAAAGGTGGATGGGGGCTTAGGCTCTTCAACCGAAATGTTCCAAACATTACCGAGGTACTTGTCAAGGAAGGCAGACTTCGATATCTCGAAGTTGGTGGTACTGCCCGATGTCAGCGCGACCTACTGAGGTGTGGCTAAACTGAGTAGAGATCGACTCGCGCGGGGCAGTTGGTAGCAGACTTGGGCTTATGCGACGGACTAAGCCAGCACTCTGGTAGCCTAGGGAGGAACTACAGTACTGATTACTGCGGAAGATGCCAGAGGGCAGGCATTCTGCGGGCATTCAAACTCTTAAGGGAAGTGATTCGAAAAACTACCGCTAGATGGCATTGTAATAAAAACGTCATGTACTTTGAATTCGGCAAGGCATGGTCGTCACCCCTCCTACCCATTACCCCTCCTTTCCCCTTTAAATACGTCACGATTCGTTCTCCTTCCAACTAGTAATTGATCCCGCACCCTTCAGGTTTACGACGCTTGCGCGGTTCCCTTCTGGGGCGTGGCATTCGAGGATATTAGGCGCTGGGTCTCGAGGCCTTTTTAGCTGTAGCTACCGACATTGTCGGGTCACTTTGCATTTAAGAAGCATGTAGTTTCTTTTTGTAACTCTTTAAGTCAGTTACGGGTACTATGCTGGCGAGCTCTCTGCATGGTAAGCTTCTTCGCGGAAGTTGGGTTTGTGTGCTTGGGCACCAACAGGTTGTGACCCTGTTCTTAACATCATGTGATCGTTATGTAGCCTATTGAAATTTGTTCTAAATTATTTGTTACGGCTTGCCACTTGGAAATATACGTTTGTTATTCTGCAATAGGGTAATCATGTCAAGTTGTCTCGTGGTACGTACGGTTTTGTGGCTCAATAATTTTTCAATATTTTTTTGTTTGTTTCTTGTAACTGTATCTTGCTTTGCCAGTTCTGTATTGTTGTCTGTTCTACGTTAAAAGTTTAAGCCGTTTGAGGCATGATGTTCTGTATATATTTGACTCTCTCTCTCTTTTTGTTTTTCACAGCTGGCTAGCTTTGCTTTGCGAAAGTCCCATTACGGGACCTGATAATGTAAAATATAATGGTTTCATGTTATGCTTATAATTTTGTACAAGTATTGAATGTTACAGTTACAGGGATCAGTATTATTGATGTTTGAGCAAATTATTCAACTATGTAAAAGCATTTTGTGTAAGAAACTTTTGGATCTATTTGTAATGTAGGGGAGAGCAGGGTAAAGTGGCCATCCTAAGATAAAACGATACATAAATTTTATTTTGTAATTAAAATTGAAATATAAAATTACCCTTCATATAATATAGTTTTCGTACAATCAAAAAAATATTAATTTCTTTATGTCTTGCAAACCATTATTTTTTTATTAAATTTTAAAATTAATCGTACCAAATGGCCACTTTGCCCGCATATGTCGGGTAAAATGGCCATTGACTGGCCATTTTACCCGACGTAGGTGAAACATTAACATAACTGATTATAATAATAAATATAAAACCAAGTAGTGTATATACAATTTGTTAGCAAGTTCAGAAGATAGACTTAAAAAATTAAATGTTTCCACAATATCTAAATAAAATAAAATTACGAACTAAAAACTCAACAAAACATCATTAAAAAAGCAATTGCATTTACACTATCTTAACAAACAGAGTGCTAAAGTTTTACATAAAAAGTCACCATTTTCCTCTTCGCAGCAAGCACACTCTTCGTGAGCTCAGCGGTGACATCCGGAACACCTAATCCACACTTCATTTGTTTTTGAGTTTGAATATGCTTATTCACAATATAAGCAGTCAGCGTCATCGCTCTCACCTTCGTTCTCTTCGTTGAAAAGGCTTCGCCTACTGTTGGCAGGTTTTTTCATCATTTCAATTCTTTTTTTTTTTTTTTGGGTTTGAGATTTGTTAATGTTTTATTCTGACTTTTGTTGCTTGTTTTGGTTCTCTTTTTGTTATTTTGGCCTCCCCTTATAGACTTTTCCTCAAAAAGTTCTCTCTTGTACGGACTCGAAGTAAGAATCGCTGCTTTACCTTTCTTACGGTTAGTTTTGCGTTTGGTGTTGTTGGATTTTGGCAAAGGTAATATATCTCTTGGAGATATTGCAAATGATGTGCTAGGTTCAGAACCCATCACTAGACTCTTATATAGACATTTGCTAATGTTTTTGGACTTTCCACTTTTAGTTGATCCATCTTCACAGCCAACTTCTACATCTTCATCTCCAGTAATTTTATCTTCACCGCCATCAACTTTGTATTCACCTCCAGCAGGTGTACCTTCACCAACATCAGCTGTATCGTCACCATCAGCAGCTGTACAATCACCATCAGTCATCGTACCTTCACTACCAGCAGCTGTATCAACTACACCACCCACTGTTACATATTTTCCTTGAGCTATTTCTTCACAGCCATCAGACATTGCATCATCGTTATTGCCAACTTCTATAGGATTAACATTGGCCAAAAAATATCCGTGGGTTCTGCAGTGAAAAAATCTGAGTCGGAAAATATGTTAGGGTCCAGCGGAACAATACCACATTTCCGAGACGCCATTACACAAAAACTAGCGGGGGAAAAAACCTACGACATCTTCTACAGTTATTAATATGTGGTTTTAAAGTATAAAACTTGCTCTTTTCGCTAGGCTTTATTAAATAATTATGGCATTACTAAGAAATTACACATTACCAACAGTAATTATCACTTACCTTACATCAGAAATAATAAAAACCGTAAAACCTTAATAAATCAAGTAACTTTCACTGCAAACAGGCCGGGTGCTCTCAGAACACTAATGGCGTCTCTTACAAATGTTTCACATCCTCGCCACCAGACTTCAGCACTCACCAGCGGAGTAACGGCCAATGGCCACTTTGCCCGCCCTGGCCACTTTACCCTGCTCTCCCCTACCTATGTACAGTTGAAAGGTTAATAATTAAAGGAGACGTAATGATAAAATTTAACTTTGCTTATACCTATAATAACACATTTATAGTAGCCATTCCTAATCCAGCTTAGGACTTTGACATTTGTTTTAAGGTACATATTTTTAGAGAGTCCTTTTTATGTTTATCCATGCGTGGATTGGAGGTTATTTGCTGATCTGCAACAAGTACCCTTCAAAATTCTGCGCAACTCTGCTACGGCTTTGATCTGGTGTGTGTGTTTGAATTATTTCAAGTATCATCATGAGTTCTGCGGCTACCTTCAAGATTTATAAAATGAGGCGTGCCGAACTCCAGGAGTACCTGGAGGAAAACGGGTTGGAGTTCTTAGAGACGGACACTGTGGCGGATTTGAGAGTCCACCTAGTCCGTTACGTGCGTGAGTCCTGCGAGGCATCCGAGGCGGTCCAAACCCGACAGTCCCCGGCAATCGTGAGTCAAACCAGTAATCACTTCCATGAAAAAATATTCATGATATCCTTAAAATCCTTGCCCTGTATAGATAGCCATCAGCCTATGGCGTTTTTAAATTTTCTTGTGGCAGCCAGCCGCATTGCTAAGTTAAAGTTAGTGGGTGAAGGCGAGTTCATGAAATCCCTCTTAAGTTTGTGTGGGCCCCCTATTTGCAGCTGCTTATAGATGCTATTGCTAGAAGTGAGACTTTCACTCAGTTCAGGCGGGCTGTGGTGCACTTCATGTGTCTCCCTAGAGTGAGGGAAATGTGTAAGCAAGACTTTGTGTATCTTTTCATTGCCCTAATGAGCCGTTACTTCACTTCATAAATTCCGTGGCCTCTTATGCGGAGAATTTAGAATTAGCTCTGAGTGAGGGAGAGCTAGTGCAGGTAATACTGGGAAATGTTTCGCCTATGATAATTCAAAATTGTGCTATGTTAAGCACCCCATTGACATTGGATGAGCTTAGAAAATGAAGTGGCATCGTGGAGAATAGGCTGCTACCAGTTGGGAATTACCTCAAGGAACAGAGAACTGTTTCAGCAATTGCTAGCCCAGTCCAGGGACATCAGAATAATCGGCGCATTAGTCATAAGGTTTTCGTAGCTTCTCATTCTTCGGGTGAAGGTGCTCGGAGTGAACCTGGCTAAGCTAGGCAGGTGCCACACCAACACCAGCAGGCTGTCAAGCAAGGCGCAACTCAGCGCGAGGCTGCGCAGTCTAATGTTCCCGCGCCGAGCGTGATGCAGTAAAGGTCCGCAAACTGTTGTAGCTACGGTCATGGCCTTTCAGAATGTAGTCAACCAGCTCTGGTTTTATTGCAGCGGAAATGTTTCCAGTGTAAGCAGCCGGGACACTATCACTATAATTGTCCGGAAAACTAAACTCGACCTAACACAAGGATGGTCACCGAGGCCGCAAGTTTCGTAAAGCCATCTTCAGGACATATAATAACCACGTACAGATTTCTGTTTAAAAGCATTTTCATCTGGCCTTGATTGACACAGGAGCAACGCATTCGCTAAATAGCCAGTCTTTTTTGGATCAGTTATTACTTCAGTCCCCGCAGCTTGTTAGTTTGATATGTCCTAGCGATGAGGTAAAAATTTGTGTCGCTAATGGTGAAATTTTGCATTCGCAAGCAGATGTTATTTTTCATTTGAAAATAAACAGATTTAACTGGAACTGGCGTTTTGCTATTGTGTCTGGATTGTCAAGAAATGTTATAATGGGGTTATATTTTCTCGGTAAAACACGCGCCATGTTAGACGTTTCTGGAAGCGAGTTATGTTTTGGCTTTGCACCCGAGACTAAGGTAGGCCTCACTCATCATTCCTTTACGCCCTTATTGGTTTCCAGTTGTTCTGCCGCGGGCCTGTCCGGCCATGAGAAGGATATTGCCGATTTTGTTAGTGCGTTTTCTGATGTGGTAACTAAGTGGCTTGTTAAATGTGACGTTTTGCTGTACAAGTTTCAATTGAAAAGTAATGAGCCTGTTAAATCCAAATATATGGGTAAAATGTCTCCTCCGAAAATCCAGGCTAGGAAAAGCATAATTGATCCCCTATTAAGGGCCGGTGTTATATCCCCTTCTGTGTCAGATTATTGTTCGCCGACGTTTCTGGTCGCTAAAAAAGAGCCAGGTGAGTGGAGGCATGAACACAACTTCAAACCACTGAATGATCGTATTTTCCACGACGAGTTTGTACTCCCTACAGTTGAGAGTGCACTTCAGCATCTCGGCAAGGCTCAGGTTTTTTCTGTCATTTATTTGAACGCAAGTTTATATCAATGCTTGTTACACCCGGACTGTAGAAAATTTACCGCCTTTTCTACCCCTTGGGTCCTATATGAATTAAATCGAATCCCTATGGGTGTCTGTTTCGACAGTCAGGACATGAGCCACGTGTTGGATTGCGTGCTTAGCGACTTGAAGTATCATACATTTTCAATTACGTCGATAACATTATTGTCTATAGTAACAGCTGGGAAGAGCACATAGTCCATCTGCGGGAAGTTTTCGAACGATTACGAAGGGAAAACTTAACTATGAATCCCAATAAAATTACTCTTGGAAAGGATCACGTAAAGTTTCTGGGTTACATTATTGCTAAGGGACGTCTGATGATGGATCCGGACAAGATAGCTCCCATTGTGAATTTTCCCCGTCCGAAAAATCTAAAAGGCATTCAATGATTTCTAGGTTTGGCAGGCTATTACAATCGTTTCGTTCCTGACTATGCTAATGTGTGTGCTCCGTTGAATTAGTTGCATAAGAAAGGTGTTGATTTTGTTTGAGGCAAGAAGCAAAATAAATCCTTTGAAAACTTAAAGGTGCTTATTTAATCTCCGCCTATCCTTGTTTTACCGGATTTTGACCAAAGATTTGCCTTGCAAGTTGACGCGTCCTGTCTGGCTCTAGGTGCCATTCAGGGCACATGCAGGAGGGCGTTTTACGCCCTATCGCCTTCACGAGCAGAACTCTCCAGGAGTCAAAAAAACGGCTGGGTATTTATGAGAAGGAAGCCCTCGCTTGTCTTTTCGGTGTACAGAAATTCGAGTCGTACTTGGATTGTCGCGAGTTCGACTTATACACCGACAACCAGGCACTTAGTTGGCTTTTCAATCACCCGCACCAACTGGGTAAGCTAGGCCTTTGGGTGCTGCGTTAGTCACATTTTTATTTTCAGTTGCATTATCTGAAGGGTAGTGATAATCCTGTCGCGGATGCTCTTTCCCGCATGTTCACACCTGAAGAGTTTGAGCTGGATAAATCTGTGGATGTGTCGGAGCCCGTGTGCATTTCTGCATGTAAGGATTTTCCTGAGTCTTTTTTAGTCTCCGGGATTGTCAGAAAGAGGACCAGATTTGTAAGGACATTTTTCACGATCTGCAGGCTAATAGGCATATTCCTTACGTTTTAGAAAATGGCTTACTGTATTTCACCGGGAAAAAAGGGCGTGCCCGTAAGGTTGTTGGCCCGAGTTTTTAAGGCCCACGGTGCTTAATTACTATCATGCTTCTGGGCATGGACAAACTTTTTCGCAGGATTTGTGCTCACTTAGCCTGGCTCGACTTATGCGCAGACGTACGTAAATTCGTACGTGTCTGTAAAGATTGTCAAATTTCTAAGCCTTCCCAGTGCTCTAAAGTTGGTCTGTATTGTGCTGACCCACCCATCGCACCTTGGCATGTACTCTATTTGGACATATTTGGTCCGCTTACCCGCAGTAGAAAGGGGAATAATTGTTTACTTGTTATTTTAAAAACCTTTTCTAAATTCGTTGTTCTTATCCCCTTAAAAAATATGAGGGCTACCACCATCATTAGGGCGCTGCGAGAGCAGGTCTGGGAAATCCTTGGTCCGCCTGCCATGATTGTTAGTGACAATGCCTGCTATTTTCAATCTACTCTCTGGAAGGATATGTGTGTAGAGTGGACAATTAAACCGATCTACAGCAGTGCTTATTCCCCACAGGTAAATCAGAGCGAACATATAACTAAGGTTTTAAAAGGAATTTTTATTGAATTTTATATGGAGGATCAGACGTTGTGGGACTCAGAGTTGGATTTTGTAAGTGTAGGTTTAAACAGTGTTGTTCATTCTTCTATGGGTTTTCCGCCTTCAGTACCCTTTTTGGGTCGCGAGTTGACTCATCCCATATGAAATGTGTGGGAATTACCGCCTTTGGACGCCGAGTTGCTGGTGCTGGATAAGTAACTAAAAATTTTAAAAAGCCAGAGACGTAGTACATGAGTTGTATAACAGTGGGCGTAGGGCTCACGACTTTTGCATGGGTAATAGAGTTATTTGTAAAAAAATTCCTTTTGCCTTCATTGGCGGAAAAAATTAATGTTAAAATGATACCGCCCTATAATGGCCCCTTTGTGAATAGGCTTTTTTTGGGTGAAAACACTGTGCTTTTGGAAGATTGTTCAAAAAAGGGTAAATATAAAAAAGCTCATGTCAGACATTTAAAGATATTTCATTCCTAGGTAGGAGAATTGTGCACGCTCTATTGATATATGTATTTATTGTTAAGTAGGTATTGTTTGCCCATCTTAGTATTATAGTTTAGTTTTGTACGTTTTCCTTTCCTATTGGGGTTGACACATGCCCAGAAAAGGTCGCTTCGTATCTCAGTTGGGATAGACTGCGACGTCTCCTCCCTTCTCTTGACTGTTCACCGCTTTTTCCCTCCTTATTGTGGATTACGTGTGTTAGAAGATTATTAAGCGTGTGAGTCAGTGAGAAGTATCGCCTAGTGGTTCGTGCTTTGGCTTTTGTGTTGCGTTTGTCGCCAGTTTTATAGACATCAAGCTTTTTTTTTAAGAATATTGTTATGAATTAATTATTTTTAATAATTAAATTTATGTAAATTTGTAAATTTATGTTTATTTGTTGAAAATTATCAAAAACTAATGGTTAAAATCAGAGTCCTTTTATAATAAAAAAATGAATATATTTTAAAATGTATTATTAAACTATTTTTTTAATTAATTGAAACCTATATGTTAATTTGTTAAAGGAAATAAATTTATTTTAAGAATTTATTATTACAACTTTTTAATTAATTTAAATCTATTTTGATTTGTTGATTTATTATCAAAAACTTATGGTTATACGTGGATTCATTTTATAGTAAAAAATTAATATATTTATTTAACATTATTTTAATGTTTTATCTCACATTATTGCACTACCATCGACCGACAAATACTACGTTTTTGTTTTCATGATTTACTTTGAGATTTTTTTTTCTTTTTCCTTTAGGGTTCTTTATAAAAGATGTTGTAAAAATTACCGCCGCTACGTAATGATTTTCCAGAGTTGACACACAGAATTGAAGAGTGTATTACTTCCATTACTCTAAAAAGTTTTTAACCAATGTGTTTGCTCGCGTTACCACTATCGTTTTATATTTAGATCACTTGTTATTGTGTTTAAGCGGAGGTATTTGCCTTTTGCTCGGGGTTCGTATCCCATCTGGTGGGTACGAGTGGTTTGTTCTGTGTGTAAATGTGGCGGACGTTGCTGTGAGCCTGCGAGTGTTCTCGAGTTGCTCTCGTTTCCCCTCTCAAAAGCGGAATGTAGTTGACGTTACAATGCATCTGTGTGGGGGTTATCTCTAAGTTAATTGTATCAATCGTGGAAATTCGCAACCAGTCTATAGAGCGAATAAGAGAGACAAAGAGAGAAAGAGAGAAAGAGAGAGAGATATGAAGAGAGAGGTTTTGTAGGTTTTCATTAATGGTTTTACACTTGTGAGTTAGCGCACATACTTTTTAATAGTTGTAATTATATATTTTTTAAATACATTGTAATTTTATCCTCCTAATTTTGCTGCACAACGATTATACACTAAATGATTTCTGCGTGGTTAATAAATGTATAATTATATATATTTTTTTTCTTAATGCATGTGGCTGTAAAGATGAAATTGATGGTACTATCTTCTTTCCACCCAATGGTGTTATGATGAATATTTGTCTGTGTGTTCGCTAGAATTTTTTTTAAATTTATTTTTTTCTAGTTCAATTGTGCTTACTTTCATATACATAGAAATGCTTGGGGTGTAATAGATTTTTTCTGTTTCATTGGGTTAGTATTGAAAGGGTACTTTGATAAATATGTTTTGAATTTTGGGGGGTTGTATAGTACTTATATATCATTCATGCATATATTCGTGTGTCATTGTATCTTGATGAACTTATATTTTGTGGAATATGAGTGTAAAGTTGGTTAGTGCGATTTCTTACATTGTATATATTTAAGGTTTAGGAATAGCTAATATTATTTTACCAAGTTATGTTCCGACCTTTTTTCACTTAAACTACGAGAATTCTAGCCTGATTGAACGTCCATGTTTGATATTTTTTTTTAAATTGAGTCTTTTACAATAATTACATATTGGTTGCGCACTGGCAACCCCTTCTGTCTGTGAAGGACACGTCTGGCAACTCATGCTGGGGCTGCGGTGGCCGGCAGAGTTTAAACTCTTTATATCGATACTTTTTTTTGGCTGCTTCATTTTTTTTTTATTTCACGGTTGGGTTTGTGAAAGTGATGGAGATTATTCTATTAAGTGTGTTGTGTTTAGCTACTATCGGTGTTGTTGTTTATATATTACAGTTCTCGTTGTTAATAAATGTAAATTTAAATTTAAAATAAGTATATAGGTTCCAAACATGATGGCGGAAACATCCTGGAAGTCGTGTGTGTGTGTTACGATCTAACCCTGTGTTTCGATACATATGTGGGACAATGTGTTCTATTGTAATGATTATCGTCCTTTATCCGCGAGGGAATTGGTCTTTGAAGCTTTTACTGATCTGCTTGCGTTATTTTCACCTTTCTGTGTTTGTAATGTCTGGACTTTGTTTTCTTTTTTTTTTGTGATTCCATATTATTGGTAATTTGGTTTGCTTTTCAATTGTATATTTATTACTATATGCTTCTGGATAACCTAAGTCATTGTTAAGTGCATATTTTTGTAATATTTCTGTTTGTAACCACTGGATGTTCATTATTACCTCATTATGTGTACAGGGAACTACTGGTGACATCTTTGATCATGACAGTATGGTTCTAGATATACGACATACCCGAGGATTTCTTTTATATGTTTCGTATTTAAATTGTTATTATTGTATGGTTGGTATCTAAATATACATATTTCCGTATTTATCGTTTCTTGTCACTACATAGCACTTGAGCAAACATCAAATTCCTTAAACTAATCCATTTTTTTTCAACTTGTCGGCGAACATACATAATTTAATTAAAATGATTTGTGCGAACAAGGTGGGTCTTTAGAGTTTGAAATTTCTTTCAATATTCTTAATTATAATACGGAATCTCTCTTCCATATGGGTTTTTGAACATAGGTTTCGTTTAGGTGAACAAAAAACCTATTTCTTTTAGATGATGAATTTAATTTATTTGGGATGTGACATTTAGTAAAGGAAACGTGTTTTGTCGCAAACGTATATATGGCTTCATTATATTCATTTAGCTTAGTCCTTTAACTTTTACACGTCTTTAACGAGTGGTTGTCTTTTTATAGTCCGTGTCTAACTCTTTCTATTTCACAGGTATGTTATTAGGAATTGTGACTATTACCATCGAACATTTTGTGATTGGAAAGCGATGTCTGATCATTCTGAATGCATTTTTCTTACGCTAGGTATTGTAATTTTTTTAAAATATATATTTCTACTTACTTGAACTCTCATTTGTATAAGTCATTATTTACCCAAATTTCTTTTCATTTTAGACTTTTGAATTTGCTCTTTTAGTTCACTCTCCTGTTTTGTGTTTTTTTGTTTTGTTTTTGAGGCTGTGGTATTAATGTATTGTTTCTTTTATATAATACTTTCAGTTATGGCGGTTACACCTGTTCTTATTGGCATACATGTGTCTTTTAAGTACAGCATCTGTAGTATATGGAATGTAATTTCTCCTGGTCATCTCTGTGGGTTTATGAAGTGTCTGGGTTTGAGTCTTGTGCTCATTTCGATGTAGGTTGCAATATGCCTGTAGGCGTTGTTTGGGTTTTTCGAGTTGTCTTGTTATTTATTACTGATAACGATATTATGGTAATATTAACGAATTGTCTATGTGTGGGTACAAATTCAAGGAACGTTTATAATGAGAAATATACAGTTTTGTTTGTGTAAACGCTTCAGTTACTTCAATACTTATTTTTTTAGTATTCTCCTGACACTATATTTATTTTAATGTAAAGATATTTTATATAGTAATAATTGGTTATTTTATGTCTCTGGCAGTAAAGGGTTAACACTAGTAGGTAGTACATAGTTGGTGGGCAATGTGTATTCGTACACCACATGTTTACTTTCATGTAAATATTTTTTTTTTTTCCTTCTTTACTACTTGTCACTTGAAAGTCGTTGTCGGGCTTTGTCGTTCTCGTTACTTGGTTTAAAGGTATGGGTGGCGTAATTAATAGTTTGCAATGCATCCTTGTTGTTTTACATATTTTAATATATTATTTTATCCAGCATTACAGCTGGGGGGCTTGTGTTCGGATGACGCTGCGTGTTTGTATTAAACAATACTTATTTCCGTCTGCCTCAAGCAATGTGAAAGTTACTAGTGGTCCGCCGAGGCGTCTGTCGTGTCCTGGACCATCGTCGAAGCGGTGTTTGCTATGTCTGTAAACGAATTTTGGCTAAGTGGTTATTAATATGAATATCCTCGTGTGTTCTTTCACAAACATTACTGGTGTGTTCTATTCAGGTTTCGTCGGAATGGGCTTATAGTGCTTCTTATGCTTAATGGAATGCATAGTATTAGAATATAGTTTTTATTTAAAACTGAACCAGTAACCTTTTATTTTACATTTTGTTATTAACGCCAGAGCTTCCTATGCTTATTGGGATGTAGTTATATAGGTTATTTTTTTATTTACCCCGATATATCCTTAATTATTATTATTAACTAGTATGAAGTCTATAGTTGGTCTCTGATTATTCATCAACCACTATATAGGGATTGTTTTTATCTAGCCTTGATGGAAAGTTAACAATAATCTTATAATCATTCTTACTGTATAACATGACTCATATAATATTCCTTTATGGATGTCAACACTCCTTATTTATAACACCACACGATATGGCTATGTCATGAGCGAAAGGGAAGGATGGATAGCTGTTTATGTTTTTTTGTATAAATAAATAGTATGGTTATTTATTAACGATGGTATGACTATTTGAAAATGAGTTACCAGTAAATTGCGGTCTTTATACTATAATGATACATAGTTTATTTTTATTATTAGAATAACATGATATGTTTTCTTATATGAAGGACAAATTAGTCAGAGCTGATTATAAGCATATGTATTACACAGACCGTTAAAACGACTTATGTTTATTTACTACAAAGTTTGACTATAAGAGCTTAAACCTACAGATATTAGTTTAGGGTATAACACGTTTTACTTACATACATTATTATTTAATGGCTATACATACACTATATTACTATATTTTTTTAATTTAATTTCGTCTTGTGACTATATCGCTTTGTACTTCTTATTTATTGCCTACACAAATACTATAACAGATTTTATTTATTAGAATGTATAGTAGCTGGGCTAGCACTAAAGACTCGTATGTGCGTCTTTTTTTTAACAAATGGGAATAGCATGTTTTGTCTCTGGTGTTGTGCCGTTCGTTTGCGAGGTCTTATGTGGGTTGTGGTGTATGTTTCTTATGTTTCGGTTGCTTATTAACATATTTTGATTATGTAGGTATTTTATGGTTATTGATATTTATTTGTGTTGTCATTTCTCGGGTCATGCCATTTGGTGTGTTGGAGAGTGTGGTATTTTTATGATATTGTTCTCGTAGATAGATTTTTTAAAGACTGGTTTTGGTTTATTGTGATTTACTTATGGGTTATGTTTAGCCTAGTGGTATTTGGGGGTCCGTCCTTACTTATTTCATCAATGTCTTACTGAATTGGTATTTTTATAACCTTTCTTGCTTTTGCTTACGATGGTTTTGATTGTTATATTTTTTCCTATTTACGTATAGGGATGTCTTTTTACTCTTTGCATTATGGTGTCTCATTAAGCGAGTATTATTTCATGGGAGTTTACGCTGCTGAGTTTTTATTTTCTGTGATTTTATATGCATTCCGCTGTATTATGCTTGTGAGTGTTTGCTATATCATTTTGGTTGTTATTTACACTTGATTTATGGTAATTTTTTTTTGTCACATGCATTCGGCGGTTTCAAGTATTACTGGGTTGTACGTTTTTACTCGTGTTCCACGCTTCGGCTCTCCTGTAAGCTACTATAGTGCGCGGGTCAGAGTCGAAAAACAGCTTTCCCTTCCGTCGCACGAGAAATTTTGTCAACAGTTTCACGAGTGGCTACACAGAGTACAGACGTGTGTTCCCGTTTTGTAATATATTTTATAAATTTACTTATCGTTAAACGCTGTCGGTTGTGCGGGTTGCTCTCCACACGGCGTATATAGGTGTTACTATTTTTTATATATCTTTTCGTCTGAGTAGTATAACATAGCTGGTCCTGAAACAGGCGCCAGGCGGTGGATTGAGATTGTCGGTCCGCCATCTTGGATTTGTGACGTCACGGCGGCAAAAATTCCTCAAAATTCCTCAAAAATGACTCAAAATGACTCAAAATTTCCCGTTTTAAGAAAAAATTTCCCGTTTTCGAGGGAAAAATTCCCGTTTCGAGGGAATATTTCCCGATTTAGTCCTTAAAAATCCCAACGGCTAGAAATGTCCTGATAGAGGCTTAAGCATCCTTAACTCAAGCCTCAGTTAAGCCTCTATCAGGATGTGACCTTGACCTTTGACCTTGACCCCGACGGCCATCTTGGATCCACCATCTTGGATGACGTCATTTCGTTTTCTCGAACATTCCGGCATTGTGTTATCAGCCATTTTGAATTATGACGTCACCGTTGCAATTTCCGTTACGGCCGCCATTTTTAAATTTATTATCCGATTTTAATTAAAAAAATTTAAAAATTATAAAAAAATTAAATAATAAAATATTTAAAAAACAAACATTTACGACACGGAGCTCAGAGTCCTCGGTTCAAACCCGACGAGTGCAAAAAAAATAAAAATGGCATCCGATCCTTCCCCCCGCGGTGGCTGAAGGCATACTGACTCCCACCACTTTTTTTTCAAAAGCATATATATCGTCAGGTAGTATGTCGTCATGTCCGCCATCTTGTCCTCGTCTGCTGGAAGCCATCATCAGTGTATCGTCGGCGAGAGTGCGCTGACGCCATGTTAGTTTAATTCTTATCCGCTAGAGTGCAGTAATCATTTATTATTGCTGTGACACCTGACATCTTGTCATTTGGCCGCAATCTTGAAAATCCGTAATTATTTAGCTAGAAATTCGGGAAAAATTCCAAAATTCATTAAATAAATTTGTAATCTTTATACTGATTGATTAGGTCGACTAAGGTCCTTGGTACGATCTAGGACGATGCAAAAAAAGTAAATATAACATCAATTTAACATAATAGTAACAGGTTCGAGGAATTAAACACCACAAGTTCTTTTACAAACATAGTATTTATTACATAATTTCTATTCTACTACAGGATCATTTGCGAAAGCCAGCAATCTTATAATCATTTAGTTCCACAGCGGTGTGAAATGACTAATTCTTAGCTCCAATCGGTTTATACTAGACAGAGTCCAGCCAGAACCTTTACAGACATAGTCCACCTCTTCTTGACAGAGTTTCTGGATACCGTTTTTAACAGTTTGCTTCACATCGTTAGAACTGTAAATTACTGCAGCCGATGTCTTGAATACACACTTCTTCACTTTGTCATCGAACGGATATGGCTTTCCATATATACAGTCCAACCACAAGTTATATTTCAAAGGTCCGTTTGTTGCTACATCATCAGTAAGCTGATTGATTATCTTCTGTCTGATATCATCAAGAAAATTACAAATGTCCTTCGACTCACCGAACGTATTTAGATAATAGTAGTCTTTCAACGTTCCACGAAATGCAGACTGCGCCAAGTAGAAGCCATTATCGTTCACTTGTAATGCTCCGAACACAGTCTTAGGTTTAGTTCCATGTTCAGACGTCATAACAATCGGTTGCTGCACATCGGTTTTCTTGCTTGTACGCTCACGAGCCTTCAACCTAAACCGAGGAGTCGAAATTTCTGCAGGTAGTTCAGCAGTAGGCACACGGACTTTACCTTTACAGTTTTTCGCATGTCGTCGCAAATTATCAATTCTAGTAAACCATTCATGACACTCATCACATCGAAACTTCATGTGAGATGGATTTTTCGTGCATTTGCTCCGCTCATGTCTTCGTGCATCATGAGCAAATGCGAACGACGTATCACAGTAGCTGCAAGGATACCGTGGTGATTAAGACGAACCTTTCAGACGCGATCCAGATACTGACGTTGCTGCAGTTGCAGGATCTCCAGGCATACTCTTATGAACATCAATGCATCGTTGTTGCGTCGAAACCTTTACTTTCTGCCGAACAGCAGGACCTTTGCATGCCTTCATGTGCGTTTTCATATTATCTTTTCTGGCAAACTGCTTATGACATTTCTCACAAACAAACATTTTACGATATAGGTTTTTGGCACATTCGCTCCTCTCGTGTCGCCGAGCATTGCTGTTGTTTGAGAAAATCTTGTCGCAGTAACAGCACCGATGTTCGTTAGTTGTTGTCGATTCGGCATCCATTGAAGTCTCCATTGATGGCGAACCACCGTTCGCCGAGTTTCCCTGTGCAGCCAGCACTAGCGGCATTAAAGTCTCTTCTGCTGGCGGTACCACGTCTGTTGAAGTCTCCTCCAGTGTTGACATCGACGTTGCCAACGGGATCTGCTCCACCATCGTCGACGCTGACGTCATGGTTCCCGCAGTCGATGGTACAACCTCCATCGAGTTCGTCGTTAAAGTCGGTAAAGATGGCATCGAGTTCGCAAGAACAGGTAATTACGTGATTAATGCACCAGAAGAAACAAACTAGGTGATCCTTTCACCGACGACGTCAGTAACAAACTAAGCATCCTGTTGTCTAGAGCTCGCTTATATACATGCACCGTATGGAACAATACGCTAGTCAAATCAAGCACCATTTACAATAATACTAGAGTCAAAACAACATTAAAAATAGAAGGACCATCAACGAAAAGGCAGCACATTTGAAAGCACCAACAACGAAAAGGCAGCACATTTGGAAGCACCGACAACGAAAAATCAGCACATTTGGAAGCACCGACAACGAAAAGGCAGCAAATTTGGAAGCACCCACAACGAAATGGCAGCACATTTGGAAGAACCGACTACGAAAAGGCAGCACATTTGGAAGCACCGTCATCGAAAAGGCAGCACATTTGGAAGCACCGACAACGTAAAGGCAGCACATTTGGAAGAACCGACAACGTAAAGGCAGCACATTTGGAAGCACCGACAACGAAAAGGCAGCACATTTGGAAGCACCGACAACGAAAAGGCAGCACATTTGGAAGAACCGACAACGAAAAGGCAGCACATTTGGAAGCATCGACAACGAAAAGGCAGCACATTTGGAAGCACCGACAACGAAAAGGCAGCACATTTGGAAGCACCGACTACGAAAAGGCAGCACATTTGGAAGCACCGACTACGAAAAGGCAGCACATTTGGAAGCACCGTCATCGAAAAGGCAGCACATTTGGAAGCACCGACAATGTAAAGGCAGCACATTTGGAAGCACCGACAACGTAAAGACAGCACATTTGGAAGCACCGACAACGTAAAGGCAGCACATTTGGAAGCACCGACAACGAAAAGGCAGCACATTTAGAAGCACCGACAACGAAAAGGCAGCACATTTGGAAGCACCGTCATCGAAAAGGCAGCACATTTGGAAGCACCGACAATGTAAAGGCAGCACATTTGGAAGCACTGACAACGTAAAACAGCACATTTGTAAGCACCGACAACGTAAAGGCAGCACATTTGGAAGCACCGACAACGAAAAGGCAGCACATTTGGAAGCACCGACAACGAAAAGGCAGCACATTTGGAAGCACCGACAACGAAAAGGCAGCACATTTGGAAGCACCGACAACGAAAAGGCAGCACATTTGGAAGCACCGACAACGAAAAGGCAGCACATTTGGAAGCACCGACAACGAAAAGGCAGCACATTTGGAAGCACCGACTACGAAAAGGCAGCACATTTGGAAGCACCGACTACGAAAAGGCAGCACATTTGGAAGCACCGACAACGAAAAGGCAGCACATTTGGAAGCACCGACAACGTAAAGGCAGCACATTTGGAAGCACCGACAACGCAAAGGCAGCACATTTGGAAGCACCGACAACTAAAAGGCAGCACATTTGGAAGCACCGACAACGAAAAGGCAGCACATTTGGAAGCACCGCCAACGAAAAAGCAGCACATTTTGGTTGCATCATCGAATAAGGAAGCACATTTGGAAGCTCCATCAACTAAAAAAGGCAAAAAGGAAGCACAAGTTACGAGATCTAAGTCTTAGTAAGAAATAATAATACAAGAAATAAAAACATTACATTCTTATAATTTAAATTATTTATTTTATTGCTTTACATTATACATATGCAAGTAAAACAAGTCAATATTGTATGTAGCCAGCATTCCTCAGTTCCTTGAGTATGAAGGATATTTCTTTGATGCACGAATAGTTTCCTGCACAAAGCGAACCATGTAGAAGTCTTAGCCGGTCAACCAATATGTTTGGATCTTTCCATGATGTGTAATCATTCTCTTCTACCACCATCTTTCTTGCACCTTTATAATAAATATTATGATCTCTGGTGTCTTCCGTTTAAACACCAACCTCAGGGTAACTTTCATGTTTGAGACGGTGATCATCCCGCATCCCGCATAAAATATCTAAATATTATTTACCTGCAAGCAACATGTGGCGACATCTGTTGAAAAGCAGAACTACATGCATAAAGAACTTTTGCATGAGATATATTAATTCTCGCTGATGAAATATAAAAAAAAATTCTATTTAAGTATTGAATCTAATTTAAAACACTCAATTGGTATCTGGCATTAGTCTCAGTAACTAATATGAATTCCGATTTGGGATCTGACGCTGTATCGAAAGAACATAGGTGTAAGTTTTGCAGTAAAGAGTTTATCTTGAGAAAGAATAAAAGACAACACGAGAAGAATGACTGTGTTAAAAATCCACTGCGCAATATGATAAGTTGTGTTCGATGTAGCAAGTCGTTTACGCGGAGAGAGCCTAAAAAGACATGGCAGAACTTGTAGCGCCAAGCCTGCGTACAAGCTAGAGGACAACGATGAATCTACTAGCCTAAGGAAGAGTGATCTGCATTACGACAATAATTTTCTTGGCTCTTCCGATCTCGACAAAGAACTTAAATTGAAGAAGGTTGATGATTTACGGAAGAATGAAGACAATGGAAGAATCCTTAACGTGAAAAGTGAGAATATATTCCGGCCGAATTCAAGTAGATCTTTCCTACTTTGTAAAAATGATGGACTCCTAAAAAGGAAGCATGAAGACGATGAAGACACTTCAACATCATCAACATCGAATTATTACGGTAAATTGGGTGAAGACGATTCCTTCTACGGTGATTGTTACAGTGACTCTGAGGCTGTTGACAAAGACATAGACTATGATGAAGCACCTAAAGCTGCAAGATCGAAGAATGTGGCGGTGTCCTGAGACCGAAACGATGGAAACGACGTGTTATATTAAATAAATCTGATCAAGCTTGTGATGATCACCGTCTCAAACATGAAAGTTACCCTGAGGTTGGTGGTAAAACGGAAGACACCAGAGATCATAATATTTATTATAAAGGTGCAAGAAAGATGGTGGTAGAAGAGAATGATTACACATCATGGAAAGATCCAAACATATTGGTTGACCGGCTAAGACTTCTACATGGTTCGCTTTGTGCAGGAAACTATTCGTGCATCAAAGAAATATTTTTCTTACTCAAGGAACTGAGGAATGCTGGCTACATACAATATTGACTTGTTTTACTTGCATTTGTATAATGTAAAGCAATAAAATAAATAATTTAAATTATAAGAATGTAATGTTTTTATTTCTTGTATTATTATTTCTTACTAAGACTTAAATCTCGTAACTTGTGCTTCCTTTTTGCCTTTTTTAGTTGATGGAGCTTCCAAATGTGCTTCCTTATTCGATGATGCAACCAAAATGTGCTGCCTTTTCGTTGGCGGTGCTTCCAAATGTGCTGCCTTTTCGTTGTCGGTGCTTCCAAATGTGCTGCCTTTTAGTTGTCGGTGCTTCCAAATGTGCTGCCTTTTCGTTGTCGGTGCTTCCAAATGTGCTGCCTTTACGTTGTCGGTGCTTCCAAATGTGCTGCCTTTTCGTTGTCGGTGCTTCCAAATGTGCTGCCTTTTCGTAGTCGGTGCTTCCAAATGTGCTGCCTTTTCGTAGTCGGTGCTTCCAAATGTGCTGCCTTTTCGTTGTCGGTGCTTCCAAATGTGCTGCCTTTTCATTGTCGGTGCTTCCAAATGTGCTGCCTTTTCGTTGTCGGTGCTTCCAAATGTGCTGCCTTTTCGTTGTCGGTGCTTCCAAATGTGCTGCCTTTTCGTTGTCGGTGCTTCCAAATGTGCTGCCTTTACGTTGTCGGTTCTTCCAAATGTGCTGCCTTTACGTTGTCGGTGCTTCCAAATGTGCTGCCTTTTCGATGACGGTGCTTCCAAATGTGCTGCCTTTTCGTAGTCGGTGCTTCAAAAATGTGCTGCCATTTCGTTGTCGGTGCTTCCAAATTTGCTGCCTTTTCGTTGTCGGTGCTTCCAAATGTGCAGCCTTTTCGTTGTCGGTGCTTCCAAATGTGCTGCCTTTTCGTTGTCGGTGCTTTCAAATGTGCTGCCTTTTCGTTGATGGTCCTTCTATTTTTAATGTTGTTTTGACTCTAGTATTATTGTAAATGGTTCTTGATTTGACTAGCGTATTGTTCCATACGGTGCATGTATATAAGCGAGCTCTAGACAACAGGATGCTTAGTTTGTTACTGACGTCGTCGGTGTAAGGATCACCTAGTTTGTTTCTTCTGGTGCATTAATCACGTAATTACCTGTTTTTGCGAACTCGATGGCATCTTTACCGACTTTAACGACGAACTCGATGGAGGTTGTACCATCGACTGCGGGAACCATGACGTCAGCGTCGACGATGGTGGAGCAGATCCCGTTGGCAACGTCGATGTCAACACTGGAGGAGACTTCAACAGACGTGGTACCGCCAGCAGAAGAGACTTTAATGCCGCTAGTGCTGGCTGCACAGGGAAACTCGGCGAACGGTGGTTCGCCATCAATGGAGACTTCAATAGATGCCGAATCGACAACAACTAACGAACATCGGTGCTGTTACTGCGACAAGATTTTCTCAAACAACAGCAATGCTCGGCGACACGAGAGGAGCGAATGTGCCAAGAACCTATATCGTAAAATGTTTGTTTGTGAGAAATGTCATAAGCAGTTTGCCAGAAAAGATAGTATGAAAACGCACATATAGGCATGCAAAGGTCCTGCTGTTCGACAGAAAGTAAAGGTTTCGACGCAACAACGATGCATTGATGTTCATAAGAGTATGCCTGGAGATGCTGCAACTGCGGCAACGTCAGTATCTGGATCGCGTCTGAAAGGTTCGTCTTCATCACCACGGTATCCTTGCAGCTACTGTGATACGTCGTTCGCATTTGCTCATGATGCACGAAGACATGAGCGGAGCAAATGCACGAAAAATCCATCTCACATGAAGTTTCGATGTGATGAGTGTCATGAATGGTTTACTAGAATTGATAATTTGCGACGACATGCGAAAAACTGTAAAGGTGAAGTCCGTGTGCCAACTGCTGAACTACCTGCAGAAATTTCGACTCCTCGGTTTAGGTTGAAGGCTCGTGAGCGTACAAGCAAGAAAACCGATGTGCAGCAACCGATTTTTATGACGTCTGAACATGGAACTAAACCTAAGACTGTGTTCGGAGCATTACAAGTGAACGATAATGGCTTCTACTTGGCGCAGTCTGCATTTCGTGGAACGTTGAAAGACTACTATTATCTAAATACGTTCGGTGAGTCGAAGGACATTTGTAATTTTCTTGATGATATCAGACAGAAGATAATCAATCAGCTTACTGATGATGTAGCAACCAACGGACCTTTGAAATATAACTTGTGGTTGGATTGTATATATGGAAAGCCATATCCGTTCGATGACAAAGTGAAGAAGTGTGTATTCAAGACATCGGCTGCAGTAATTTACAGTTCTAACGATGTGAAGCAAACTGTTAAAAACGGTATCCAGAAACTCTGTCAAGAAGAGGTGGACTATGTCTGTAAAGGTTCTGGCTGGACTCTGTCTAGTATAAACCGATTGGAGCTAAGAATTAGTCATTTCACACCGCTGTGGAACTAAATGATTATAAGATTGCTGGCTTTCGCAAATGATCCTGTAGTAGAATAGAAATTATGTAATAAATATTATTGTTTGTAAAAGAACTTGTGGTGTTTAATTCCTCGAACCTGTTACTATTATGTTAAATTGATGTTATATTTACTTTTTTTGCATCGTCCTAGATTGTACCAAGGACCTTAGTCGACCTAATCAATCAGTATATAGATTACAAATTTATTTAATGAATTTTGGATTTTTTCCCGAATTTCTAGCTAAATAATTACGGATTTTCAAGATGGCGGCCAAATGACAAGATGTCGGGTGTCACAGCAATAATAAATGATAACTGCACTCTAGCGGATAAGAATTAAACTAACATGGCGTCAGCGCACTCTCGCCGACGATACACTGATGATGGCTTCCAGCAGACGAGGACAAGATGGCGGACATGACGACATACTACCTGACGATATATATGCTTTTGAAAAAAAAGTGGTGGGAGTCAGTATGCCTGCAGCCACCGCGGGGGGAAGGATCGGATGCCATTTTTATTTTTTTTGCACTCGTCGGGTTTGAACCGAGGACTCCGAGCTCCGTGTCGTAAATGTTTGTTTTTTAAATATTTTATTAAATTTTTTATTATTTAATTTTTTTATGAATTTTAAATTTTTTTCATTAAAATCGGATAATAAATTTAAAGATGGCGGCCGTAACGAAAAATGCAACGATGACATCATAATTCAAAATGGCGGATAACACAATGCCTGAATGTTCGAGAAAACGTAATGACGTCATCCAAGATGGTGGATCCAAGATGGCCGTCGGGGTCAAGGTCAAAGGTCAAGGTCACATCCTGATAGAGGCTTAACTGAGGCTTGAGTTAAGGATGCTTAAGCCTCTATCAGGACATTTCTAGCTGTTGGGATTTTTAAGGAATAAAACGGGAAATTTTCCCTCGAAACGGGAATTTTTCCCTCGAAAACGGGAAATTTTTTCTTAAAACGGGAAATTTTGAGTCATTTTGAGTCAATTTTGAGGAATTTTTGCCGCCGTGACGTCACAAATCCAAGATGGCGGACCAACAATCTCAATCCACCGCCTGGCGCCTGTTTCAGGACCGGCTATGTTATACTACTCGTCTGCGTTTTTATTTTTTAATTACACGTCGCCGGGTTGGAATGGGTGCATTCCGGTGAGTTTTTTCTTTTATGTATTCTTATTTTCTTCGTGCCGCAGCTGAGCGGGTCGGTGTTCTTGTTATTTCTGGGTCTTCGCCCACTCCGTGCGTTTTTTTTATTTTAAATATGTTTATTACTTAACGCTAAGGCACACGAGCGATCGTTCAACACTCTTTCCTACACGGATGTTTGTTCAACATTTATTTAAATTTATTTGTTACACGTCGCCGGGGTGTGCTGGGTGCGTTCCGGTGAGTTTTTCTTTTATGTATGCTTATTGGTACATGTTGCAGAGCGCTATTTGGATGGCTCGTACATTTTTTTTTAACTATGCCTATATTGTTTATTTCTGGCGTTCGTGCCGCCTCTACATTTTATTTTTATTTTGTTTATTACTTAATGCTACGGCGCACGAGCGGCGCACGAGCGAACGTTCAACGCTCTTTCCTACACGGGTGTATGTACAACATTTATTTAAATTTATTTGTTACATATCTCCGGGGTGGGCGGGATGCGTTCCGGTGAGTTTTTTTATGTATGCTTATTTGCTATTTTTATTATTACCTCGGTACCATACGTCATTTGTTTCTGGCGATCGTGCCGCAGCTACATTTTATTTTTAATTACTGAACGCTTTGTGTTACCTGTAGGGGTCCTAACTATGCTTAATACATTCCTGGTCGCGCGTGCGAGGCTCTCAGCACGGCGTTTGTACTCGACGTAAAATAATAGTCTTTGTCCTAACTATGCTTAATACTTAACTATGCTTAATACTTAACACTTTGGCAGAGAGCCGATTACTACACAATGTTTGTACATTATTTATTTTACTTGATGTAAAATAATAGTCATTGTCCTAACTATGCCTATTTTTTCTGTTTTCACAGTATTATTAATTTTTACTATGCTTATTTTCTGTCTTTACAATATTTTAAGTTTTAACTATGCTTATAACACTAAAACATATTCGTGAGCGGGCCGCTCCCGCTTTGTAATATACCTATTTTATAAGTTTACTTATCGTTAAACGCTGTCGGTTGTGCGGATTGCACTCTACACGGCGTACATAGGTGTTACTATTTTTTAATATATCTTTTCGTCTGCGTTTTATTTGTTACATGTCGCCGGGGTGGGTGGGGTGCGTTCTGGTGAGTTTTTATTTTATGTATGCTTATTTACTTCGTGTCGCATCTAAATTTTATATTTAATTACTGAACGCTTCGTGTTAACTGCAGGGGTAACTATGGTTAATACATTCCTGGTCGCTCGTGCGAGGCTCTCAGCACGGCGTTTGTACTCGACGTAAAGTAATAGTCACTATGCCTAACACATTGGCCGAAAGCCAATTACTACACAGTGTTTGTACAATATTATAAAATTTAACTATGCTTTTTTTCTATATTTATAATATTATAAATTTGCACTATGCTTAGCACATTGTTTGCACAATATTATAAATTTTAACTATGCTTATTACTTGACGTGTTGCACACACACAGTGTTGTTTTTAAAGACATTATTATGCTTATAATATGATGTGGGGATTATAATTACGCAGTTTATGAGTGACGCTCCAGCGGACAACATCTCGCTCTCTCTGCGCAGGATTTTGAGGTTATGTTTCTTTAGTCATAGCTAATATGGCGGGGCTCTTAAGCATACTGAAACATGATGGGTATTTCTTTTCGAAATTTAAATATGGCTATTGGATATTTTAAAATATTGCGGTTGGAAATTAAACATTGCGATTATTATTTTTTTAATTTAAATACATGGCGGTTAAGCATAATGGCGGGGGTTTTAGGCATACTTGGGGTGGGGTGTTTATAGACATTTTTTTTCCTCGACATTTGAAACATGGCGGTTACTTCTTTAAAGCTTTTTTTTAAAATTTAAAGACATGGCGGTATTTTGTTTTTCCAAATTTAAATATGGCGGTTGCTTCTTTTAGGGGGTGGGGGTGGGTTTATAGACATTTTTTTTCGAATTTTAACGGTTTAGACATAGCTAGTATGGAGGCATTGCATTTCGAAATTTAAACATAGCTTCTTTTAAGCATATATATATTTTTGAAATTTAACGGTTAAGCATAATGGTGGGTGTTTATAGACATATTTTTTTTTTAAATTTAAGCATAGCTAATCCACCCACCGCCCGGAATTTTTTGTATACAATTCCCGCCTTCGGAGGGACAGTGGCGCGCTCCAGTAACTAAAGTCTGAACAAAGATTGCGGCCCCCAGTGGCTGCGACGGTGGCGCGCCCTGGTAGCCAATGTAAACAACAATGGCGGCCTCCATGAAACAAAATGGCGGCCCCCATGAAACAAGATGGTGGCGCCCATGGGGGTACTGGCGCTGTGTTTACATTTCAATGTTTACATTGAGCCAGTATCCTTATGCTCCTCCTACTATTCTAATCCGATGTAAAATATCCTCACTCTTTGAGTATTTATATTTGTCCCACAAAGCAGATGCTTCAGACGGAAAACATTTTGTCAATGTTATTGAAAATAATTGACGAATTTGTTGTGGAGATGAGCTCAGTGCTGCATCTGCAAGTGTGAGATCCCAATGGTTATCATCCTCCAATAAATGTAACTCACGACACGCATCAAATAAAGTGTCGTATAAAGTACAATTGACTTTTCGCAAATATCGGAAAGATGATGGTCCAAAAACGTTAACCAATCACAAACGCAAACAAAAAAAAAAAAAAAAAAAACATTTGCGTTGCTTAGGATGAACTGTATATATTCGACCTAAAGTATTTGTCATAAATATGTCGGTGAATCCTGGGACTGGAATGCCTCGTTTCCGTGGTTCCCAATTTTTTGATTGTTTATTCGACGTAAAAAATTTAGGAACATCACTATACATTAATGTCCTTGCGAATTGACCAACAACATCTTGTCGGCAACAAAGGTTGAAAAATTCAATAAGAGTTGATTTTGGAGCCGTTAAAGCTTGTTGTAGTGCAGTCTGTTCTGTAAATTAAACACGCTGTCCGTTTTCAAAATGCACAGCCAAATGTATAACAGCAGGATCCCTTTCATGTATAGGAAACGTAAAAATGCGCCAAATAGCTTCGTTACTGTTTATGTATCGACCCATTTGATAACGTGTAATATTGTCATTGTCATTTACATTTTGAACAGCGAATACAGCTTTATCACTGCCCTTGTGAACAAACTTACAAATGTATTTTATAGATTTCAATGAACTGCATAGTTCAACGTTTATGTACGCTTTATATGTTTTGCACAGCAATGGTGAATATGGAACTACCCAGCGATTATCAATATCTACTGTCACACCGTTTGACAGACGCAATTCATATGATTGACCGCCAATGTCTACGTCTCTACGCCGGTAAGTTGGATAACCGTCAATATTGGTGATAGTATCAGATTGGCATGGTTTTAGAAAACGTTTCGTACATTTTCCATTGTCCATACATGGTGACATCATGTTTAGAGTACCACATGGACCATGGATCATATTAGTAGTTACAATGTCAAACAATTCTTGATCAACATTCGGATCTGGAATTTCGGCTGAAATAACTTTGTCGATTTCTTCTGGGCGTACTTTATCCACCAACCAAATCAAAATATAGGCATGAGGTAAACCTCGTTTTTGCCATTCAACAGAGTAAAGCAAACAACATGTTTCATCAAATACCGAGTGATGTGTAATCAAATTCATCAAAGATTTTAATTTTAGTTTAAAAACACGTGCAGTGATATCATGGCGATGCATCGATGTTTGACCTGGCAACAACAAACTTTGAATTTCATCCCAGTTTGGATTAAACGTAAATGTGATAAAAAGATCTGGTCGGCCATATGCACGTACGTAAGTCATGGCGTCTTGAATATACTCTTGCATATAACGCGGACTACCAATGTATGATGATGGGAGAATATATGCGCTACCGATGGTGTTGATGTCATTAGATGCATCTACGTTACCAATAATGGCGTCACGCAAATGAATGTACTCAGCACGAAGTTTTGTTTGATTAAATTTTATATATCCTAATCTCTCACTTTCGATTTTTACGTACATATCGACAATATACTGATGAAATAGCGGTCTTTATCGGAGAATGGTAGTGTCTTCATTAGCACGAATCATCAATCGATATGCGTAGAAGTTCATAGCACTAACTTTCTTGATCTGTTATTCACCTGCAAATAAATATATATATGAGAGATACAGAAATTATTTGAAAAAAAATTCTGTAGTTGGATTCCTTTGTTAAAAAATTTAAATGGTATCCATCTTCTCCTTCCCAAAATATCAATGGATACTGCAATGCATCGTAAGAACGATGATTGTCTTGAATTATTTGCATTGTATTATCTCTGCGTTGAATGCAAATGTCCCGACGTTCACATGGGTCACCAGCCATAACAACTGGAACTTCATTAATAGTTGGGACATTACATGTGCCTGCGTGCTTTCCGTAGGGCACTTTGTCTGCTTTAATAATAATAGCGTAGTTGTCGTTTTGCAGTCTGCTAAAAACAGTCTTGAAAAATTGCAACAACTGGTTATGGTTTTGCAAAAACGTTTCCAAAATGTCCACAATTTCTCGTTCCTCCATCTGCTCTATATAGTTGTAAACGCAGCGTGTGTGTGATTGTTGCTCCTCATTGCCCATAAAATAAATTTGTAAAAATTTTGGATCGGCATCAGGCCATTCAATGAACCAATTTGGTGGTACACTTGACCTTGAATTTTGAATGTAGATTCGAAATTACGACCATCTTCATTATGAACAATTTTTTGTTGCTCCAAATGATGTCATTTGGAAGCATGAATTGATTTTACGAATTTTTCGCAAAAACAATTTCGATTGAGATGTACTGCCAGCTAAAAGTGTTTTTAAAGGTTCCGGCGGTGGATTTAGCGATGGCAGTGAAATTTTTCCAGATGCGCAACACAAACCAGCTGATTCACCTTTGTACTTGAAAGCATGACAATGTTGACACTTTTTGTCCATACTACCAATCGAGATTAATGCATGTGACGAATAGTTGATTTCAGGATCATATTTAAACGCAAGGCGATTGAGTGATGCTCTTTTCAATGCTCGAACATTTTGCATCCGGCGTTGGTTACGTTCTCTATGTGCATCCGTCACTTGTTGACGTGCCTCTCGTTGTCTTACTGCATTAGCACGAAGACGTCGAGTGCGTTGTACTGAATTTTCATTCGCACGTGTAGATGCAACTTGATATCTCAGTTTTGCATTATCCGCCGAGTGTTCTTCATCTGTTCTATTTATTCGACGATCATGGACCAATTGCGCGTTCGCAGTACGTCGACCAATATTTCTGGCTCTTCCTCGAAGACGTAGCAATTTTCTGCAAAAAAAAAATACTTTGATATAATACGCAACGAATGTGAGTTTTTTATTGAGAAAGAAAATATAATTAACTAACAAAAAGATTTATTGTAACAAATTTTAGATAAAAAACGTGTAATTTTATTTAAAACATGAATAATAAAAACAATTTAAAAAAATTATTATGAAATTAATGAGCTACACAAATAAATTTTAAGGTTAGGTTGGTTGTTATAAAATTCACGTGTAAATTTGATAAATTAGATAAAAAAACGTGTAATGTTATTTAAAACATGAATAATAAAAACAATTTAAAAAAATTATTATGAAATTAATGACCTACACAAATAAATTTTAGGTTAGGCTGGTTGTTATAAAACTCACGTGTAAATTTGATAAATTAGATAAAAAAAACGTGTAATTTTATTTAAAACATGAATAATAAAACAATTTAAAAAATTTATTATGAAATTAATGAGCTACGCAAATAAATTTTTAGGTTAGGTTGGTTGTTATAAAACTCACGTGTAAATTTGATAAAAAATTTATGCAAAATATATTTACTTCGATTCCACCCTAAATTCGCAAAAAAACTTTTAAAATGAATTTAAATTTTTTGATTGTTTTCTTTTAAATAATAATTTTTATTTACCAAATAACAATTGAAAAATATGTTATGAAGTCAATAAGCTACCAAATAAGTTTGAGATTACCCAACCAGCTAGGATATATTTAAAAAATATTTTTCTAAATATTACAAAAACGACTTTAAAATGTATTTAAAATATGTATTAAACTTTGCAGAAACATTGCAGCAATGTTATGAGTAGCACAAACCCATTGCGAATGAAACATTGTTGCAACATTTCAAAACATTTTAAAAATATAATGTAAAAACATATATAAAATGTACAAAAAATGATTACGATAGCAAAACAACATATTTTAAAAACATTAAATAGATATTAATAAAAGGTTCCAGCAATATTGGTGCAAGATTTTTAACACTCCTGTTGCAAATGAAACATTTCTGCAATTACATATGTACATGAAATAAATATTAAGAAATGAATGTTGCAAGATTTTGAGCAAGCCTGTTGCAAATGAAACATTGCTGCAATATTTAAAGTATATGGAATAAATATGAATAATTGGTTGCTGCGATATTTTGAACACACCTTTTGCAAATTTAACATTGCTGCAAAATTTTTTAACTTGCAAAACAAATTTTGCAAAATTTTTATGAAATATTAACAAAAGGTTACTGCAATTCAGCTAAAATATTACAACCCTATTGCAAAAGGGACATATTTATAATATTTTTTTAATGTTGGTAGAGCACATCAACCTCCATTGCACATGAACTGTCATTGTATTCTGCTGATATGAAACTCTAAATAAGTAATCGGCGAAGCACCAGAATTAAAAAAATCTACATGAGATATGCTTAGGCAATCTCCCTGTCAATACAATTACATATGTGACTGAACACACTCTCCGCTAATATTTACTATACAAATTTCTTCTTTCATGCCAAAAGAGGGGAAAAGGGGGTAGGACAATGTTGAAGAAAAAATATGCATGGTTTAACAATGCAAGCACTCAATTTTTATTTAACATAGCACAATCAGCAAACTGTCCACCCTCAGTTTAGGAACTCGTGTTCATCTCCCTTATCCTGAGCCGAAGCACTCCTGCAACACATAAAGGATTAATTTATCTTCTTTGTAAGCACCAGCTTCATACAGTGTTCACTCTAGGTTCAAATCTAGTAGTGTAGCCTCTATATCTGAAACTGTCTGGTCTTGTGCTATTTTAAATAGTAGAAATTTTTGGATAATAGTATATTTCTTTGGGGAGGGGATAAAAAAATTAATGATTACATATATGTATTTAACAGTAAAAACCCCCATTTACAAATATTCTTTACTTATATCTAGCAGAAAAAATGCACTCTTACAGAAAATGTTGGAAATATTATTCTAAACATAATATCTCCCATCATTTTTTACCTGATACATTTTTAAAGTGAAATCTACACACCACTCTTTCTTTGTCTAAACGCTGTAACGACAGCCTAAGTCGCAAATGTAGCATCCAACAAAGAACACACAGTTGAGAAAATGTCAAATCCAATTTTTAACAAAATATCCCCTATGTTAGTTCTCAATTTAGTAAGTTTTTAAAGTTAAAAATTAGTAAGTTCTCTTAAAAAAACAATATTTTATTTTGCAAAGTGTGTGAGGCACACACTATGGTCTGTTCTAGGTGTGTGCAACTTGTTGCAAAACTTGTATTAAAATCGTTAAGCAACATGTTTTTAGGCTATCTAGCCAACACCCATTCATATCAAACAAATTTGTGCCCTATCGATTATGACAGCATACCTGCCAACTTTGGCCAGTCCAAAAGAGGGAGGTTTTTTAGTGGAGTAAATACTTGTTCCCCCAATAAAGTGGGGGGTCCGGGGGCTCTCCCCCGGGAAAATTTTGTTTTGAAGACGCAAAATAGTGCTTTAAAGCATATTTCTAAGTAAAAATTATAAAAAACAGCTGGTTGAAATTGTAATATTTTTATTGGGCTAGTTGCTTTTTTTAAGAATTGTCTGCACGTGCCTACTGTGGAGAGTTCAAAAGAGAAAGATTTTCCCATTTACAAAATATAGGGTAGGAAGGGCCACAAAAAGAGGGCATAGTACGGGCACACCATATAAAAACAAATTTAAAATTAACTCATCTTTAACATGGGTTAATTCTAGATTGTTAAATTTTTTTTCCCGATTTTCAATCAACATCTTTAAGTTTCTTGATATTTACTATGCCTAAATAAGTCCTATGTCATTATCAATATTTTATAGAAATTTACCACTTTACAAAATGCAGCATGTTCACCTTTCCTCGATTGCAAATGCACGGAAATTCGTCACTGAATGTCTTCTTGTACACAGCAAGATACTTCACTGTAGGCTTACTTAACGCCATTTCTATTAAATCCCTATTGCGGAGTAGACCTACAACTAAACAAAAATACTCATCACGCAACTGCTTCACAAAATAATATTTTTATGAATACACCGTTGAATAAATTCAAAGACTATAATGCTAACTCTACACTTCGTCTGTGAGCACAGACGCAAACAAAGGCGAATTTGTTCGGGCACAAACTAACAATTCACACATAGCCGGCTTACAAACCAAAGCGAATTTGGGCACGAATGTAAACAGTGGTATCATGAACTCATTAATTCAGTCCGTCTTTATTTCAAACCACCACCACCAAAAACAGTTTTCAATGTTGACAACACACGCCATCTTGGAAAACGAATGAAACCTTTTTCTGGTTGGCTAACAAACACCAATGACGAACGTGTACCAAAACAGCTCCCATAATTATCGTAAATAACTACGTTTCTTTCTACGCTTAACCAAGAGTTTTAGCCGACAATTGTGGGCATTGAGGCTATTAAAATAACCACACGTTATGGTACGAACCGTAGTTACTAAACGCTTGTACGGAATAATGGTACAAACATATTAATACTATAAATTTACGGCATAAAAAACTTCAAGAGAAACAGAACCAAAAAGCGGGAGATTTGAATAACAAATCGGGAGGGCGGGAGAAAGGTTATAAAATCGGGAGTCTCCCGCCTAAAGTGGGAGGGTTGGCAGGTATGTGACAGCGGAGATTCCGTAGTGTATTTCTGCTGTATGCAAACAATCGCCATGTATACCAAAAATATTTATTTATTTATTTTTTCTCAAACTACCATGAGGCCCTGTGCATGTGCAATAACAGGGTTGTTTAACTTAGTTGTTGAAGGATGTGTTTCAAAATCTGTCAGGTCATCACAAACGAGAAAATTTACATTTTTATTCCTACTGCATGCCTTTTTTCCCCCTCAAAATGATAGGAAGTCATGAGGGAGCGTTTTACACTTGTAAACTCTTTAGATTAATATTTCAGAAACCACAACAGCAATGTTCTGCGTTCAATTTGTCAAGACTGAAATTAATTAATTAATTTTTAATTACACACTGAAAAAAAAACTGTATAGTTTACATTATCTGTGTCACTATTTACAAGATTGCTCTGATTGTAGGACTTAATATAAGTCAGTAACTACAGGCTTTAAGCTTGTAACTACACATTTGAATTTCCAGTCACCAGTAATTTCCCCAGGATTTCAAAGATTTCCTTGACCAATTTTAATCCTAGACTTTTCCATGTTTTCTAGTCCTGTAGCAACCCTAAAATTTCACATACGAAAAGGAAACTGAAGAATAGCTAGTGCTGATGTGTTGAGGCTTACCCAAGATAATCTTGACTATCTCCAAATTGCACAGTGCCTTCTTATGCTTCTGCCCCTTCCAACTGTAGCAGGCAGCCGAATTTTTGTCGAACATTAGCCGGAGAGAACTTCCAACTACTCTGGAAATCGTAGTACCCTCAACTGCAAAAAGTGCCTAAACCTAAAACATAAGAAAAATAGTAATTATCTTAGTTCAAACAATGTAACTGAACTGCAAAGGTTGTAAATTGCATGTTTTTCACAAACAAAAAAGGGTGAATAGATTTCCAGCAAATTTATTAATAACAGTAGTTATTTATTGAAAAATAAAATATGAAGCAAAAAATAAGAAAACTTCGAGTGCTACGAGAACATGAATTAATTTAAACTTAACATATTGTAACAAAAAAAATTTCAAGGCATTCAGGTAACAATTTTAAGATATCAAGTAATAACGCACTTTTTAAAAATATATTGGCTTCCTTACCCCAAAACTATATAAAATATACACCAATTCAAAAACCAACCCATTATAGAAAAATTTACTAAATTACACTTAGTTTTATTTCTAAACAATTTTTTTTAACCCTCCTTTCTTAATGCCTGAGTCTGGAAGGTATACCTACTTGCTAAAAACGCCAAAACAATTATTTTATGGGACCGCCCCCTTGAGCCAAACAATACCAACAGAGCTGATTAATTAGCCCTTGTCACTTTTCCGCAAGTTGTGTTAAAAAGAGTAAATTCTTTGGCACAAAATGAAAGTATTGTCAATTTTTAAGGAAGACGGACTAGTCATGATAATTACCGAATTTGTTTATTTCAAATGTTCAATCAAGACCTTGACACTTTTACGAATCTGTGGATAGGCTTGTAAATATTTATCGTTTTTAAATTGTGTCGTAGATGTGCTTATATGATAAAGGAAGGGTTTCTACTACAATGCATTCAGATTTACCCCCTAAAAAAAGTAAATACTATTTGCCTGTACCTACTCAAGATGTTATTACTTCTAGGTTAACAAAATCACTTTGTTATGAAAAATTAAACAATTTAATCCTGAACTAGAAAACAGAAAACTATAATTTACCTGCAATGTGTACGTCCACATTTCACGATTATTTATAACCAACGCACAAACAAATAGCCCAAATAACACCTTTTACTTTCACCACATATAGGCCTACACTGAGTTTTTTTTTCTCATCGTCCACATTCTTTAAGTACCGAGAGGTCTTGTCCAGAGTTTAGCAAAAGCTTTACATTATCTACCTAACCCTACACAGCAGAAAAAGTAATTGGTATCTGCGGGAACACTTGCTTGAGAATAATTCAATGCAACACGTTACAAAAACAAACACATCGTAGCCACCATTTTCTTTTCTGTGTACAAGCAAAAAAAAATCATTGCTGGTTCTACCAATAGGAAATCAGAAACAGATACTGCTGAAATGAAAGCAGCTTTGCTTTTAAAACTTTCTGCAAAACACAATTTTACGGTTGAATAGAATTCTGCACCTATGGTTCAGTTTCATTTTGGTCTCATTTGGTCAATAAGCATCGGTGCAGTAGCTCCATCCAGATTCATAAAATTAAAAAAATTTATTTCAAATTTCTTAACGATTAAGAGAAATTTTCAAAATCAATGGTTTTAAAGGTTTTATTAAAAATGTTTTATAACATGTTTAATGAAATATTTTTCGTGCAATATTAAACAAAGGTTTTAAAAAGACCTTATAAGTAATGTTATACAAACAACATATTTAAAATGTTTCTTCATTAATGTTTTTCAGGAAACATTTTATATATATTACAAAAATGTTTTATTTAACAAATATTGTCAGTGCAATGAAGAAATATTACAAAAATATTTTTAAAATATGTTCTTGCTGCTTGGGTCGGATGGTTGTTAACAAACACACGTGTAAATTTGATGAAAAATTTATACGAAATATACTTAAATAATCCACAAAGAATATGAGTTATTTATTGAAAATAAAATTTTTAATTATCACCGAAAACGATTTATTGTTACAAATTTTAGATGAAAAACGTGTACTTTTATTTTTTTGCTTCTTAATTTTGAAAATGAATAATTTTTTTAAAGTATGTAATTTTTAATAGAATTTTTTTTTAATTTTTTAATATTTTTTTTTATTTCAAACATGAATAATAATAACAATCTAAAAAAAATATCAGGAAATTAATGAGCTACACAAATAAATTTTTAGGTTAGGTTGGTTGTTATAACACTCACGTGTAAATTTGATAAAAAATTTATACAAAATATTCTTACTTTTATTCCACCCTAAATTCGCAAAAAGTATCGTTTTTTAGGAACACTTCAAAACTCTTCAAACATCAATTTCTATTCATAGTTAATATTTTAATTAGCACACGACTTAAACGAACACAATAATAACACAAAATTTTAAATATTTTTCTCAATTTGATCGCAGCACCAACTGTCGGGACAAACTGAAATTAAAATAGACTTATATTTAATATTTGTTGCTGCGATAGTAGCGCAGTCTACCGGATCGAATGTAAATCATTCCAAAATTAACAACTACTTATAAATGAAAAATTAGTTAAATAAACATTTTCCAGTGGACCAAATTGAAATAAACTGAAGTAATCCACAACGAATATGAGTTATTTATTGAAAATAAAATTTTTAATTATCACCGAAAACGATTTATTGTAACAAATTTTAGATGAAAAAAATGTACTTTTATTTTCTTGCTTCTTAATTTTGAAAAAGCCCGTTGCCATGGAGGCTAATTATCAACAATGCTTAGTTTTTTTTGAGGAAAAATATATATAGAAGAAATTAAATTAAAAAAAATGGGTGCGTGTACTTAGGTACGCGCATATGAAGTTATACTTCTTTGGCATCATTAAAAAATAGTTTTTAATTTGCATGCAAAAATATTGCGTGGAGTCCCTCCGCGTGGAAGTAGTGAAACTTCGTAATGTGGAAATGAAAATAGGAAGGGGTAGAAATTGATTTTTAGTGAAATCATATTGTATCAAATCAAACTAAAAAATAAAGGAAATAAATTTGTAACGATTCATAGATTGATCTTCAGAGAGAGAGAGAGAGAGACAGAGAGAGAGAGAGAGAGAGAGAGAGAGAGAGACAGAGAGAGAGAGAGAGAGACAGAGAGAGAGAGAGAGAGACAGAGAGAGAGAGAGAGAGAGAGAGACAGAGAGAGAGAGAGAGAGAGAGAGAGAGACAGAGAGAGAGAGAGAGAGAGAGAGACAGAGAGAGAGAGAGAGAGAGAGAGAGAGAGGGCACCTATTCAATGTCTATAAAACTAACTTTTTTATGAGAGCAGATTTTCATGAAATATATCATGAAATCATTCAACGATAAAACCTGTTTATTTAATCAAGCGGACGGGTTCGCCCCTAGGAGAAAATAACGCGGCGAAACCTTGTGGACATAGAGAAATGACACACTCGCTATTTATGTGTCTATGAAACATGATTTTTTTTCTGCAATTTAAATTGTAATATACAAAAACGGTATTGAAAATTTAAACAAATATGGCGACTCTACAAACTGTCAAGAGCTTTTTTTTTTTCTTACTCTCACTTAGTTCCTTACAATAGCAAACGTAACGTAATGGCTTGAAAGCTATTGCTCGGCAGACATAGAGGAATGACACTAACAGTTTGTATATCTATGACACACATTACATTATTTAGTTTTTTCTTAACTCAGAATCGAGATAAAATATCCAATTGTGAATCTAAACCATCCTCGAATACCCCGTGAACTCACACAAAAAATTTCATCAAAATTGGTCCAGCCGTCTAGGAGGAGTTCAGTGACATACACACGCACACAAGAAATATATATATGAAGATAAAGATAAAGATATATGTCAAGGCCAAATAATTTTATTGTTTTGTGTGGGTGATATCTCATGATTTGAACAAAAAGTAAATTCACTGATAGCTTGCCCTTGCACATTTATAAAATTAATATAATATATTTAATTTAAAAAAACTTGCTAACATGTAATACGGTTTCATGCCGGTCCGTGGTTTTCGCAGCACTGAGCATTCTCTCTTTTCTATAAATATATATATATATATTTATATTTAAATTTATGTGTGTGTGTGTGTGTGTCCTGATATGTCCATTGAGTGCTATTTTGAAATTTAATCTTTAACAGAAAAAGAAAATTCTAAGGAATAAACCAGGATGCCTATAGACATGTTTGTAGTATTCCTTTAATCAATAATGATCCTCTTTCCCCCACCTGGTTTAAGGGGAAAATCTTAATTAGTTTGTCTGGCCTCTCCTTGCTCCCGCTGATGGTATATTTACTTAGTTTTTTTTTCCTCGCGCACTTCCAGTTCTTAATCAGCCACTTGGGCAATTATATTTAATTAGTAGCACGAGAGCCAGTTACACCATGTCAAGTTGTCTCGTGGTACGTACGGTTTTGTGGCTCAATAATTTTTCCATTATTTTTTTTTTTGTTTGTTGTAACTGTATTTTGCTTTACCAGTTATGTATTGTTTTCTGGTCTACGTTAATATTTTAAGCCGTTTGAGGCATGATTGCACTGTATCTATTTGACTCTCTCTCTTTTTGTTATTCACAGCTGGCTAGCTTTTCTTTGCGAAGGTCCAATTACGGGACCTGATAATGTAAAATATAATCGATTTATGTTATGCTTATAATTTTGTACAAGTATAGAATGTTACATTTGCAGGGATCAGTATTATACATTTTTAAGCGAATTATTCAACTATGTAAAAGCATTTTGTGTAAGAAAATATTTGTATCTATTTATAATGTATCTATTTTCAGTTGAAAGGTTAATAATTAAAGGAGACATAAAGATAAAATTTAACTTTGCTTGTACCTACAATAGCACACCTCTAGCAGCCATTCCTAATCCAGCTTAGGACTTTGTCATTTGTTTTAAGGTACATATTTTGTGAGAGTACTTTTTACGTTTATCATTGCGTGGGTTGGAGGTTATTTGCTTATCTGCAACAAGTACCCTTCAGCATAAGAATGTACTTCATGTCGTGGCCTTGGGGTGAGGCCGAGCCTGGCCGAGGTTAGCGCCCGGTCAAAGACCCGGGGTGGTGTTCCCAGGAAAACCTGTAGAGGGGGGTGGGGGTTAAAACTGCGGTTCCAGTGGGAACAGTTGTGTACAGGACCCGAAGGCGTGACTTTATTTTGGTGAAGATGATTCGCGATCATGCCAAGAAGTCAGGCGAGGTCTAGGAACTGGCCGGTCCTAAGAGCTTACAGTGCCTAGCAGTTCTCGTCACAAATCGGGGACGAATTACAGGAGACGTCCGTGCGCCAAGGCGGTAATGAAAATGAATACCCTGCTGGGTCATTGAAATGGTAAAGCTGGGAAAACTTGGGGAGACAAGTCTTATAAAGGTTGGATGGGAGTGTACAGGAGGATGAACAAGTTTAAGTTCATGCAGCAGAGGAATGATTGGAGACATTATTTAAGTTCAAAAATTTAAAATTAAAAATTGTTCCAAAACTATTAGTTGGCGGCACAGTGTTAAAGTGTATTAAAGTATTAAACTGTGTTAAAGTGTTCAAACAACGCTTCATCCTTTTTATTGATATGCCTGAATCAGTTCCACTTCCGTTAAAGAAAATAATTGACTATTAAAGACCTCACAGCCTTGCTGATCTCTTCTGCCACTGCGAACGAATTCACACTTATTGTTACAGGAATGTAATTTGTCCAAATATCAACATCTTGATCAATTGCATTCGATGCGAGAACAAATTCGTAAATTCTTCTTTGAGTTTTTTTAGTGGTCTTGTCATCTTCTGGATCTGTCGCTGTAGTGGTCGAAGGAGGTCCAGTGTCGTGTTCCATATTGTGTGGTTTTTTCACACTATCCTTTTATAAAACATACTTGTGAAATTCTCAATTGAAAATAAGTCTTTACTGCTCGTATGAATTAGTACATACGGTAGGTAACAGTGTAACAATGGTTCGAAATATACCGACAAGGAGCAGCGGGCCGGTTATGGTCCCCAGTTACTTCTCGGAATCAAGGCCTCGTGACAAAATGGTCTTTGCCAAGGGTCAGCCGGTAAAAGGCACCTAAGGTATACCAAGTTAATGCACAGAGAACATCGAAATATTTCCATTTTTAATATTGCACAATAAATATTATAATGCGTGAAAAATCTATAAAAATATTTTTTCAAAACTGTCCAACGTGGGATCGAACCTGAATCGCCAGTGTGGTAATCAACTGCCTAACTGCTGTGTACATGTGCCTCGTTTACCGATCGGTTGTTTCACGAGAAAAATTCACAATTGGGGATTTCTTCTTTATATACGGTAGGTAGCTATTGGAATTTACTTTACTCTCGCAAAGGGTCGTCACATTCGGAGACTCGAGGTTCACGCCCTATCCTAGTTAGTGTGTTAGTTTATCTATTCACAATACCTGTAAAATTTACAGAAGTAGAATTATTTTATGAGAGCCTTGAGCAAAATAAAAAATATATAACGTTTACTTATGTTGTTGTTACATGTGTTAAATGCGGTTTCTCTCGCTCAACATTCTTTAAAAAAAAATGTAATATTTTTTATTTGGTTCAGGTTTTGGCTATCCCTAATTTTATCAATTTTATGGCAATTATTTTGCAAAGCAAAGAGGAGTAAATAATATTTTAAAAGTGGTGTAATGTATTATTTTGTTATTTTCAATGTCCATTTAATAATGTTTGTGCTGCAAACCTTTTTTGAACATACGTATTTGTTTTGTCAAAACACATATTAGATAGTGACCAAAATTTTTATTTACAGTTTTAGTTGGGGCACTTTTGAATAATTTTTGTGCTCGGCCAACCACTTCTAATATTCCAGTAGAATTTGTATCTGGCGTGCTTGTTTATTAGAATCGTTAATTTTTAATTTAACTAATTATTCTAATATTTTTTTATAATTTTTTTCTAGGAATACTTTTACAACTGTCAAACATCCCCACGAGCTTTCACATGAACTAAAATTTATTATATTAAAATTGTTGTTTTTTTTTTAGCCATTATAATAATTTTTTGCGTTTTTGTTTCTGAAGTTTTTTTTTTTAAATAACCTTGTTATTACACTTATATATATGTAAATATATATATATTTTTTGCAATTTTGGGACTATTACGTTAATTTCCTGGGGCTTTCATTTTTTAAAAAAAAATTTGTTGTGTTTCTGGGTAGCTGGTGTTTGCTCAGCCCCAGGGGTTGCCAAATAACGCCGCCGAAAGCCGGCCATTAGTGTGGTATGTGGGCGCACTGATAGCGTATCGGCCGCTGGCTACAGCGGTATCGGCCACCACCAGAAAGCATAAATCACTGCAGTGAGCGCGCACATATCAATGCTTGGCTGAAGGGCCCAGCGAGGGCAAATGGGGAGGGGGTGAGTAGGGCGGCACGCCGGCCGAATGAAGTATTATTGGCGGGAGGCGAGCGCGCAAGGGCGGGACCCACAGCGCCTGCTTGCCTGCTATAAATAACCCTGGCCTCGCCCGCCGAGTTGGACCGCCTGCCCTGCGCACAGTAGCAGTCACAATCGCTCGGCAACCAATCCCTGCGTAAGGCTGCGTCATACCTAGTCAGTACCTACAGCCACCGGCACTGCAGGGGGTGGTGCATGTTTCACTCACTCTTCACATCGAGACGTCTGTTTTCTGGACAAACATTATTATAGTTCAAAACTTGGTATAATTTTTGTCATTGTATATTTTACATATAACCTACTTTAAGGTTACATTTAGTTTACAAATTAATATAACTCAGTAGAGAGAGCATGTATGATTTAGAACACAAAAAAATATGCAAATTAAGTTAAATAATCACTTCTTAATCTTATAATATCTTATAGATCAATTTTTTTTATTTTACTCCCTCCCCCTTACATCACAGGGCACACCCATAATTCCTATAGCACATACGTAGAGAAATCGTCTGTTTACCTACACGTATGGCAGAATAAATTTGTTTTATATTTTATTATAGCTACATTATTTAGCAAGTTTAATTTTTGTATTAATTTTGCAAAAACCTGGTTCTTTAGCATTGTTTTTCCCAACAAAATATGCGGTTTCCCTTGTAAAATAAAGCTATATTCTTTAAATAAACACTATTTATTTTTGTCATTGTATATTTTACATATAACCTACTTTAAGGGTATATTTAGTTTACAAATTAATATAACTCAGTAGAAAGAGCATGTATGTTTTAGAACACAAAAAAAAATATGCAAATTAAGTTAAATAATCACTGTCATCTTATCTCTACGTGACCACGAAAAAATAACTTATAAATCAAATTTTTTTATTTTACTCCCTCCCCCTTACATCACAGGGCACACCCATCCTTACCCCCCCCCCCCCCAAAAAAAAAAAAAAAATATTGAACCACTATACACAACTGTACCTCCCCTTTTTCAATATTAACATTTTTTAAATTTAATTTTCAATTAAGACTGGTCAGTGTATCTCAAAAGTTATTTCCGCCTCTGCAATTCCACAAAACCCCCTCTCACCCTCCTCCGCACCATGTCACTACACCACAAATAACTTTTTTTATTTCCCTCACACACTAATGAACATATTTCACAAGTTGGAATTTAGATGTCACCAATTTTTTTGTCAGCTATCATAAATTGCATAGGAAGGAATATCAGAGTATGCTCAAAAGTAGCTTCAGAGTTGCTGGGTGTCTTTTTAATATATAACAAATTTGAGTGCAGTGGATGAGGCTCGTTCCATTCTAACTCATTTGATTTTAAGGATAGGAAGAGAGCACCTTATCCCTTTAACGAAAATTTCAACTGAAGATTAAGAAAGTAAACTAGGTAGTCTATATAAAATAAAATAAAATAAGTAAAATAGAATAATATATTAATAGTAATAGTATAGTAACAGTATAGTAATAGTAAATAAAATAATAAAATAAGTAAATAAAAGTAATAAAATGTCGAGGGAGGAAGTTCGAAGATGTTTTGACAGGATGGTGGAGGGGAGGTGGTGGGGAAATTTTAAGTTATAAAATTAATTATTACATGTAATGACAGAGATGGTAGCCAGAGCACGCCAAATGTGATGTCAAATCTATATACTAGGATTGCTAGTGGCATCCATCTTTAACTAACAAAAAGGTTACAAAAATATATCACGGTCATACACACCAAAGTGTTCCATTTAGTGCATGATCACTCCCCCTCCAACACAATCACACACATACCTCTCCTCGTTCTTTCTCTTCCTCACACATTCTTTCTTCCTCTCCTCTCTTCTCTTCCTCTTCACCTACAGCCCTATCTGTCCATCACATGCCCCTCCTTCCTCGTCCTCACTACTCTCACTATCTCTACTTTGTCTCTCTCTCCACAAACCCTTTCTCTCTTACCTATTATCTTCACTTGAAGTGTAAATAATTAATAATAATATGTAATAAGTTTACCTAAAAAATAAGAATGTATTTTAAGTAGTATATAATAGTTCCTCCGGGCACAGGGTTGAAGGTATGGAGCCGAGCAGCTAATCACCATCTTGGATGATGACATCACGGCAGCCATCTTGGAAGACTTTGACCTTGACCTTGGCGGCCATCGTGGGTTTGCCATCTTTGAAGACGTCATTGTAGCCATTTTGTTTTCTCGAACATTCCACTATTTAGTTTTCCGCCATTTTGGATTATAACTTCACTGTTGAAATTTCCGTTATGAAAGCAACCTTACAATTTAATTTATTATCCAATTTTAATGAAAAAAATCTAAAATACATATAAAAGAATCAAATTTTTGTTAAAAATTTAATTAAAAATGGGTGCGTGTACTTATGTACGTGCGTGAGAAGATAAATTTCTTTGGCAACATTAAAAAATAGTTTTTAATTGCATGAAAATAATTAATTACAATAAAATAATAAAAGGGATGGAAAAAGATAGTCATGACAGTCAATTTAATTCAGTTCTAATTACAAAAATTAAATAATAAAAAATTATGAGAATAATAAATATATATGACATAATTTGTACTAAATAATGTAAGATACTTAATATTAAATATTTATTATCCACTAGCTGCAGTACCCGGCTTTGCCCGGGCTGAACACCGGGTGATATATTGTCCGCGAGTTACAGCAAAATGGATAGCGATATGTCCATTGTGGTGGAAATTAAGAAATGACACATAATTACTGTTTGTGTATCTGTGACCTATGATTTTCTGTTTACCCATGGCGATCAGTTGAAAGGTTTAGAAGTTGATTCGCTACAGCGCTATCTAGCGGCAAGTTACAAATAAAATGGATAGCATAAAAACCTTCTTCATGATAAAAACACTTCGATGTGCCAACTTTCATAGCGATCGGTCGACGTCATACATGCCAACATCAAATTATATATATTCTTATATTTCGAAATTTTGGGGGTTTCACTTTTGCGGAAAGTGGATGTTCAGGACCTCGAATGGTTCGAAACACTCCATCTCGAAAGAAATAATATTTGAAATTCCTGAAATGTTCGATATTTTTGGGCTTTGTCCCCAGAGGGTGAGGGGTGATTTTGAGGACCCTGAATGGCAGGGAAACACTAAACATCGAAAGAGAATGATTTTTGAAAATTTCTAAATTTTGGGGATTTGACCCCTCAGAAAAAGGGGGGGGGGGGATGTTGAGGACCCCGAATGGCTCGTAAACACTCCAAATCGAAAGAGAATAGGTTTTCGAAATTTTGGGAAATTTTTTTATTATTAGGTCTTTGACTCCTTGTGGGGGGAGGGTAGTTTGAGGACCCCGAATGGCTAGGAAACACTCCAAATAAGATAAAAATTATACTTAAATTTAAGAAACTTTTGAAATTTTTCGTAAATTTGGGGTTTTGCACTCCCCCCCTCCTCCCTCAAAATTGGGTGGGAAGTCAACTTTGGGTAAAAGTTCCACCATACCCCGGACACTTTAGTTCGTAATGGCTTATTTTTAATACAATTTCCTCCATTTTTTCGAAATTTTGTGGCTTTCACTTTTGAAGAAGGGGAGGGGGTGGATGTTCATGGACCTGGAATGTTTCGGAACACTCCATCTCGAAAGAATAGATATTTGAAATTCCTAAAATTATCGAAATTTGGGGGCTTTTTCCCAGAGGGGAGGGGGGTTCGAGACTATGAATGACTCGAAAACACTTAAAATCGAAAAAGAAAGATTTTTAAAATTTTTTGAACTTTCGAAATTTTGGGGCTTTATTCCCCTGGGTAGGTGATGTTGAGGACCCCTAATTGCTCGGAAACTCTCAAATCGAAAGAGATATAAAGAATATAAGTATGTAGGCATTTACTGTACGCCTATCTACCATAATAACAATATTGACAAATAGAAAAACTTATTACCTACCTATGAACAATTTTCTAAATAAATTAATAAATAACTCTATGTTTAAGAATTTGCGTACATACATAATATTAAACTTCTAACTATACACACCAAAAAAAACTAAGGATGTTTGTAAAAATTATTTTTTATTGTCATAATGTTTAAAACATTTGTAGGATTTGTTTATATGTATAACTGTGGTGGCCATATTCCGCTTATCCAAAGTAGTATAGAAATTAATTGAGATATTACTCCCTGTACACACCACAAATCTTTTAATTAATTTAAAAAAAACATAGTCCAAAATGAAACAAAATTATAAATAACAACTAATTTGACAAAAAAATTTATTCAACTGGAATGACAATGTTAACATCCACCTGAAATTTAAAAGAAGTAGGTAGGTAAGTATATATATACACTTATATATATATAAGAAATTAAATGAAATTAAAACATACATAAATAAAATTATCTCACACTCAACCAAACATAATGTTTTATATGAAATAAAGGAAGAAGGCAATTACACGTAACTATTCTAATTAATAAAAAAATCAACCTACCTGAAATAGTAAAATTCAAATTTTTCAACAATATATTACATAATTTATAAATATTTCTGGTCTTCGGTCTCAGAAGCCCTAAGACTCTTGACGCTCAGCAGATAAATTATAAACACTAAACCAAACTCCTTGCAAATAAGTAGGTACTGTAAAAAAATAACAATATTGACAAATAGAAAAAATTCGTAGGCCCTACCAACCTATGAATAAATTTCGAAGAAATTTATAAGTATAAGAATTTATATACCTACATAATATTAAACTTGAAACTATCCACACAACAAAAACCTAAGAATGTTAGTGTTACTAATTTTTTTTATTTGTGATAATACCTAAAATACGTATGTTTCCAAATGAAACAAAGTATAAATAATGACCAATTTGACAAAAAAAAAATTGTACAACTCGAATGATATTGAAAACATACACGTCAAATTTAAAAGAATTATGAGTGCCCTAGGTAGGGAGAAAAAATATATATTGTATAGAAGAAATTAAATTTAAAAAATGGTGCGTGCACTTAGGTACACGCATATGAAGTTATACTTCTTTGGCATCATTAAAAAATAATTTTTAATTGCATGCAAAAATATTGCGTGGAGTCCCTCCGCGTGGAAGAAGTGAAACTTCGTAATGTGGAAATGAAAATAGGAAGGGGTAGAAATTGATTTTTAGTGAAATCATATTGTGTCAAATCAAACTAAAAAAATAAATGAAATAAATTTTATAACGATTCATAGATTGATGTTCAGAGAGAGAGAGAGAGAGAGAGAGAGAGAGAGAGAGAGAGAGAGACCGACCTATTGAATTCCTATAAAACTTACTTTTTTATGAGAGCAGATTTTCATGAAATAAATTATGAAATCATTCAACGATAAAAGCTTTTTATTTAATTAAGCGGACGGGTTCACCCCAAGGAGAAAATTGACGCGGCGAGACCTCGTGGACATAGAGAAATGACACACACTCACAATTTATGTGTTTATGAAACATTATTTTTTTCTGCAATTTAAATTGTAATATACAAAAACGATATTCAAAATTGAAACAAATATGGCGACACTACAAACTGTCAAGATATTTATTTTTTTCTTACTCTCTACTTAGTTCCTTACAATAGCAAAACGTACCGTAATGGTTTGAAAGCTATTGCTCGGTGGACATAGGGGAATGACACATATTACATAAAATTAAGATATATTTTTTTAACCCGTTTAAAATTTATTTTTTTTAGACAAAAGATAGCCTATGTCCATCCCCAGGATATAATCTATCTTTTTGCCAAATTTCGTTACGATCCGTTCAGCCGTTCAGCCGGGAAAAGGTAACAAACAGACAAACAGACAGACAGACAGACAGAGTTACTTTCGCATTTATAATATTAGTAAGGATTATTTAATATTTTAAAAGAAAATAAATAAATGAAATAATTAATTCATTTATTTAATTTAGGTTTATTAATTTTCGAAATATTTATTATTTTCTTAATTTAATAAACACTTTTCATTTTTATCAAAAAGTTTACATTGAATTTGTTCATTTATTTTCATAAATATTTATTGAATTTAATAATAAATATTAAAAATTAATATTTTAATTTGATGCTCTATTTTAATTTTTATCACACATTCTTTATTAAATGTTTTATTAAATTTATTATTTATTTTGTAAATATTAAACAAGAATTATAAATTTTTAACATTTATAATTTAATAATATTTTGTATTAATTATATTAAATAATTATATTTTAATTTATATCAATAAATAATACATACGGATAATAAATATTAATATAATAATAATAATAATAATAATAATAAATATTATAAATATGAAAATAGTGATCAGAGGCGACGAGCGTGCCAACATGCGCGAGTAATAGAGGTTCTATTTCTATTTTGTTGTTAGCATTTTTTATAGACTTAATGAGCGGTTTAGCGGACAGCTTAAACCGTTAATTTTGTGTTACAGTGATCTGCGCGCATCTTAAAATTTCACTCTCATCATTTTGTCATAACGCACCTAAAGAAGTATAACTTAAAAATTGTTTAAAATAATTAAATGTACTTTTTGGCCAAGGAGCTCGGAGTCCTCGGTTCGAAACTGACGAGGTCTAAATAAATAAATAATAGTTTTAAAAAACTAAAAACACGCTTTACATAGAAAACCAAACTTAAAAAAAGAAAAAAATTAATAAATTTTAATTAAGAATAGTGTAAATTTTTTATAAATATAAATTAATAATAATGTAAATAAGAAAAAAAAATGTATTAAATTTAAAAAAGCGTGGGGTTCATGGTGTCAATAGTTATAAATATTTTATAAACAGATATGGGTAGAAGGATTATCATTTCGATAATATCTTAAAAAGCACCCCACGCTTTTTTTTAAATTTAATACGTTATTTTCTTATTTACATTATTATTAATTTATATTTATAAAAAATTACACTATTCTTAATTCAAATTTATTAAAATTAATTTTATATTTTTTAGTTTGGTTTTCTATATAAAGCTTGTTTTTAGTTTTTTAAACTATTATTTATTTTATACTTTTTAGTTTGGTTTATTTATAAAAGTTTTTTTTTCCCTCAATTTCTTCCAGGTAATAATCCTTAAACTGTAAGTTTTGCTCTCTATCCAAATATGTTTTTTGATTTATCATCTGCCAAACTTATCCATATTTTCCGTGTTTGATGTCTTTTATTTAATGATTTACTGACCTTGACATAGTTTGGAGTATTTGTAACTGCTTGGTGTAGATTTGCAGGTTGGTTTTCGAGTGGAATTTAAAAAATCTCCTTATCAGGTGTAGCTATTGAGGTTATGCATAGATATGGTGTTTTTACAAATATAGATAATATTCTCTTCAAGAAAGTATATTGTTCACAATAATCATAACCCACTCTCACTGTTCAATTATTTAAATTTCACAATATATAGTAGGATTTGTTTATATCGCGCCAAAGACAAACTGAAAGAAAAGAGTTTACACATGAGCGAAATGGTTTTCTTTATATATATATATATATATATATATATATTTGTTTCATTTTACCAATAAATCAACAATAATCTTATTTTGCAAATAGATTAATGGAATTATCTTATCAAATTAGTGTATTTTCATTGGTCCTCGATAAATCTACAAAGTTTGAATGAAATCTGGCCGTTTAAAGTGGGTCAAAATCGCACCCAAAGGAGTCGGTTACAAACATACAGGTGAAGCTAATATAAAGCGTATAAAAATGACGTCAGATCTTTCCTCCACGGAAGCGACCGGCAGACTGTTCTTCCAACACTTATGCTAATGTATATATATCGCCAACTAGTAAAACGTCATGTCCGCCATCTTGAAAATCAGTTATTCTTATCCGATTTTGTAAAATAAATTTTAAAATTTTTCAAAATTATTTCATTAAAATTTAATAAGATATTACTTAAAAACCACCGTTTCACATATCGTTATGGTCGCCATCTTGGATCATATAAATTTTGCATGTTTCGATACGCCCGTCATCTTGGTTGAGTATGTAGTCAACGTTACACTTTTCGTTACACCAACCGTATTGAATTCTATAAATGTTGCATTTTCTGTTACGGCCGCCATCTTGATAATCCGTTATTTTATTGCTAGAAATTCCGAAAAAATCCAAAAAATATTTTAAAAATTGGTTACTTCAAATGATTAGTTTCTTAAACGATTTCGGTCCTTTGTTCGATTCCCAACGAGAGTAAACCAGTATATTATTAATATGTATATAAAAATTTCTATGAAAATTAATAAAAAAATCTTGCATTATACCCGACAATTTTAATTATGTCACCACTGTATCAATTATCGTTACGGACGCCAACATGAAATTCTTTATTTATTATCCGTTTTTATGACGAAAAAAAGTTCAAAATTCATTAAAATATATATATTATTAAACTTATTGATTAGATCATATTCCATCCTTGTTAGAAACCGATAAGAGCAAAAAGTAAAAAAAAAAAAAAGAGATCATTCCTCCACGGAAGCCACCTGAAGACTGACCTCCCACCACCAATAACAAGAAATATATCGTCAGCTGGTATGACGTCATTTCATCCATCTTGTCTTCGTCCGCTGGTATGACGTCATGTCCAACATCTTGTCTTCGTCCGCTGGAGGCCACCATCTTGTTTTCGTCTGCTAGAGTGTGCTGACACCATGTTAGTGAAATGTTTTGTTCACCGTACCTTTGACCTCGACTGTTGGCATTGAACTTTGACCTTGATGACCATCTTAGATCCACCATTTTGTGTTCAGTACTCGCTACCAGGAACGATAGTTAACATAATATCATCTGCTAGCAGGCATTGCAACCATCTTGTTTTCGTATGCTGGAGGATGCCATATTGTGTGTGAGACTACTTGTCTGATAGAGTGCATACCATCATATTAGTTTAAGTTTTACCTTCTAGAGTGCAGTTATCATTTATTATTAATGAGGTGCCCACCATCTTAAAATATGGGGGCCATCTTGGAATTGTGTAATTATTCTGCTCGAAATTCAAGAAAACTGCCAAAATTCACCAAAAAATAACCTATTAGTTTACATATTGACTTGATAATTGGTTCGGTCCCTGGAAAATATATATTTCTAAATACCACAAAATTGAAAGTTACAAAAAATAAAACAACACACGTTCTTTTACAAACGTAATACTTATTACTTAAATTATATTCTACTACAAGATCACCCTGCGAATGTTAGCAAATTTTACAAACATTTAGGTCTGCATAGGCGTGAAATGACTAATTCTTAGCTCTAAACGGTTTATACAAGATAGAGACCAGCCAGAATTATTTACTGACATAGTCCTCCTCTTCTTGACAGAGTTTATGGACAACATGTTTAACAGTATGCTTCACATCGTCAGAACTGTAAATAACAGCAGCCGATGTCTTGAAGGTACGCTTCTTAACTTTTTCCTCGAATTGATACGGCTTACCATATACACAATCCAACCACAAAATATATTTCAAAGGTCCGTTTGTTGCTACAACCTCAGTAAGCTGATTTATTATGTTCCGTCTGATTGCAAGAAAATTACAAATGATTTTTGACTCACTAAACGTATTTAGAAAATACCAGTCTTTCAATGTTCCACGAAATGTAGACTGCAGCAAGTACAAGCCATTATCATTCACCTTTAATGCACCGAACACAGTATTAGGTTTTGTTCCATGTCCAGACGCCATAGCAATCGGTTGCTGCACATCTGTTTTCTTGCTTGATCGCTTACAAGCCTCCATTCTAAAGCGTGGAGTCAAAATTTCTGCAGGTTGTTCAGCAGTAGGCGCATGGACTTTACCTTCACATTTTTTCGCATGATGTTGCAAACTGTCAATGCGTGTAAACCAAACACAGCACTCATCGCCGCGAAGCTTTATACGAGAAAGATTCTTCTTGAATTTGGTCCGCTCATTTCTTACTGCATCATGGGAAAATGCGAATGACGTATCACAGTAGCTTCAAGGATACCGTGGTGATGAAGACGAGACTTTCAGACCCGATCAAGATACTGGCGTTGCCAAAGTTGTACCATTTCAAGGCATACTCTTATAAACATCAATTCATCGTTGTTGTATAGTGTTGAAGAGCATTGCTGATGCTTGAGAAAATCTTGTCAAAGTAACGACTTCGATGTTCGTTAGTTGTTGACGAATCACCATCAATTGAAGTCTCCATCGAGGGCGAAAGGGCGTTCGCCGAGGTTTCCTGTGCAGCTAGCACTGAAGTCATTAAGCACTCTTCTGCTGGTGGTACCACGACTGTTGAATTCTCCTCCAGTGTTGACGTCAGGGTACCTGTAGTCTATGGTAAAACCTCCATCGAGTTCGCCGTTAAAGTCGGTAGAGATGCCATCGTGTTAACAAGTACAGGTAATTACCCGACTTATGCACCAGCTGAAACAAACTAGGTGATCCTTACACCGTTGACGTCAGTAACAAACTGAGCGACGTGCTGTCTAGGACTCCCTTATGTACATGCACCTGATGGAATAATATGCTAGTCAAATCAAGAACCATTTACACAAGTCAAAACAACATTAAAAATAGAAGCCCATATGATCGAAACTAATCGATGAGGTGTGATACGTTCTCGTCTCAGTACTTCGATCCCATCAATGTACGCTAGGCCCCAAATGCTCCAATTCAAGCCATCAGGTCTATATACATTTGGCTCCATAACTCCAATTGCCCATCAGCATCATGTGCTACAAGAGCTCCATTAGCTCCATTTGCTCCAACATGCAATAATAACGTAATATACACGGAATGAACAAACAGTACTTACAGTACACACAGTATACACAGTAAACGAAACGAACACGCAATGTTTACGCAATTAATGCGCAAAACACGCATTGTACACGCAATGTACGTAATGACTACACATCGTTCACGCAGTTCAAGCATTTAATTCAATGGAAGTACAATCGGAAACACAATCAACGAAAGGCAGCACAATCGGAAGCACATTCGTCAAAAAAGGAAGCACATTTAACGAAAAGGATGCTATTTTTTCACAAACATTCAACTCAGCAGGATGCAATCACCAATTTTACATAGGATATAATGTCTCCAAAGTTAATTTGCTCCAATAGTCATTAGCTCTAACAGTCATTTATTCTTACAGTCATTGGCTCCAGCATTCATTGGCTCCAACAATATTTTGGTTTTCTAATTTTTTTTTTCGCCAACAGTCATTGGCTTCAATAGTATTGTCGCGTGGCTCAAAATTATCATTAATTTATTTAATTAGTTTATTTGTTGAAAATACAATTTTAAATTCATTTCGCTAGTTCGGGACTTGGTTTCCCTTACGCTAAGATGGGGTAACACCTTTGTTTGATTTGGGTCTCCGCGGGGCTGGAAGAGTGCGAGTCTTGCACGTCTTTGTCTGGGAACGCAGGCGTGACCGCGTTTCAGCCAGGCCAGCTGACACGTTGTTTGCTGCAGTTCCAGAGAAACGCGGCGCAGACTTGTTTACCGTTTCTTTTGAGGCCAGCTGGGAACGAGGTTGTGCGCACGCGCTTTGCGCAGGGCGAGTGTTGCAACCTGGTGGCAGTTTTTCTGACTACGTGGACAACCCGGCGCGGCCGACCGCGCGGCCGGCTTGTTGTAATAACTTTACGTGTTTGTAAAACACAGGAAAACTTCCCGTCAGGATGTTTTCCCCGTAGGGGTTTTGCGGCCAAGCAAATGGCTTAAAAGAGATGTAAAATGTTTTCGTGGGGCTGTAATCCTGTGGAAGGCTGTTATGCTGCCCGGCCGTGCGGCGACTTGGTAATGGTTAGGTGAGTTCTATCGAAATGGCGTCTGAGTGATGCCGAACTCTTAGTCTTCCGCACCTTCATGTTTCTTCGTAGTTAACTTTAAATTTCTCGTTTGGTGTATTATTTGATCTCTTAAATAATTTGTTTTCAAAGCCTGGTGTTATTAACGTGTAATGAGTTGAGCCCTACAGTTTCCTTTTTATTTTCAAGTATAACTCGGTAATTTGTTTGTATCACGATCCTTGTCTTTTCATGTTTATGATGACGTTATAGACTTAAACTAAATAATTTTTAAAATCAGTTTCGAAGTAGTGAATGTTATTAATAATTTTTAAAAAATGAAGTTGTGGAAGAACTAATGAAGTTTGGTATCATTGGGTGGTCGGGAGGAAATTATTAGGATAATGTTAATGTGTAAGTCCTACTAAGGGAATCTTATCTGAAGTCTATTGTTTAATGTCTGGGTATTGAAGGCTTATAGCGTACATGGAAGGTGCCTCATCATTTGTCAGCTCTATTTAATTGTTATAAATAAATGTGATTGTACTATTGTTTTTAGGTTTCTCTTATTTTTTTTTTCAGTATCCTGATTTTCTATTCTTGTATAAGAATACACCTACTAAGATTCAATCCTCAGTGAAACGCTCTATGGCTAACTAATGTTTTGAGTTTATAATTTATCTGAGCTACATTTTTGAAGAATTGAACCCCCCCTCTGAAAGTGAGACGTGACAGTATTTTACTCCAAAAAGTCTCATGTCTAACTGCTTTATAGCTACTAGACTAGGATACTAAGAAGCTACGTGACTACATGACTACAGCATTACATGGCTTTAACTGGCTACGAGGCAGCAAGTCTACAAGGCTACGAGACTAGAAATATACAAATCTAAGAGGCTACAAGTTTATGAGACTACATGACTCTTAAATGTCTTTGGCTCCATTCAGTGGTGAGAGTTAATTTATCCCATGTAAAATTTAATGTTTAAAGTAGTGTCGATTCTTGTCAACAGTGTTGCTTGTAGGTAAATAGTAGGTATTTAGTTCTTTTATGCGGGATGCGGGTTGCTCACTAACGATCGCAAAAGAAGGATGGCTTCGCTCGTGGACCAAGGCTCATTAAGTGTTTTGATGTGGTGAGAGGTTAGTTTGAGTGTAAACAAGGCTGACTGGTCATGCACACTTACAATATACAATTGGAGTATTACTTAATGATAAAAAAAAGGTATTTTCAGATAAATAATAATTTATTTGAATAATTATTTAAAAGTTATGTTACACCTTGACTGACTATGTCAATAATCTCAACAGAAAGTTAAATATCTTACAACATTAATTTTTGTTGTTGTTAATATAGTAGTTGTTTAAACATACTTATATTTTATATTCGTTTTTATTTTAGCTAGGGGCCCCCTTAAAAAATTATTTTCACATACTTATTAAAACACAACCTTTTAAAAGAAAAAAAAATATTAATTACATTATTAATTTTATAAATAACATTTTCCTTAGTTTATCAACATATCTTTAGTCCAAGTCGTTACTCTGTTTTGTTGTTTCAAAATTCATAAATTAGATAAAACGTTGTTTCGTTGGTCCAAAAAAAAAGTTAATTAAAAAAAAGGAGAAAAACTTGGTTGACGAAAAGTCCGACGAGATTAAGTCCACAAAAATTTTCCACTTAGGGTCATGTTGTAAAAAGGTTAGTAATTCATGCCAAAAAATAAAAAATAGCCGTCGGCTTTCCTAATTTGGTGCGGTCACTTCATTTGCTTCAGGGCTGCTGAGGACAGGCCTCAACACCACAGCACAAGGTGGATCAAGCAAACCGCATGGCCGGTAGCGTGGAACCGCACTAAGTGCGGTTTAAAGATGCTTAATGCATGTTGAAAATCACAAACTCCCACAAGAATGAATTTAGCCTTAAGAAAACATGGCGTCAAGGTGCTGGAAAAGACCGTTTGTGCTCGCCAAGGGCAAGACGAATCAGAACATTGAACATGGTACTCGTAGAGAGTACTTTTTGAAAAACAAAAAAGATCGATAATTACTGGAGAATTAAATTCTAGTACAAAAAAGATTGACTTATAATTCCTTAAATATACCTTCACATATTTACTACAATAATTAAATTGTGAACACATTATTCATAATAGATTTAAAAATACATTGACAGAATAAAAAAAACTTTGTGTTCAAACATTTAAATTACACATAATTATAATTATTACAAACAATTTGATCTTTGTTCAGAATTAACTTTTAAATATTTAAATGACATATAAATTATAAATACCAATATTGAATAATGAAAACGTGTGGAAACCAGTTCGCCATTAAAAAAAGAAAAATAATAATAATTAAATAAGTTGAGCAAGTGCCACCAACATTACAATGGCACAGAAATAATCAGGAGCACATTGAGAAAACCATTAAAATATTGACAAGAATAATCAGGAGCACACAGAGGGAACCATCATATTATTGACAAGAATAATCGGGAGGCCACAGAGAAAACCGTTACATGTTTGCTTTGATATCATAAAATATAAAAAAAATATATATAAAAAGTACAATTAATCGAAAAATTACCAAAGTAGTATAGAAAAAGGCAAGCTGGGACTGGGTCCTGGGTCCGGTGCTGGGTGCCGAGCCACATGTCTGATTATGACATCACGGTGGCCATCTTGGATTGTGACATCATGGCGGCCATCTTAGATGACCGTGACCTTGACCTTTGAACTTGACCTTAACCCCGGCGATCATTTTGGATCCACCATCTTAGAGCCGCCATCTTGGATCCGCCATCTTGGATCCACCATCTTTAAATCGAGCGCTCCACTCACTCATGATGAAATTTTCGACATATTGATTTTTCTTGGTCCGCTGGAGGCCACCATCTCGGATACCGTTACTTTGTTTCTGCTGTTTGTTCCTAGAGAGCGCCAGCATCACTCTTGATTTTTTTTTTTTCTGTTCCACTGGAGGCTGTCATCTTTGATACCGTTGACTTTGTTTCTGCTGATTGTTCCTAGAGAGCGCCAGCGTCGCTCTGTCTTACACATAATGTCGATGTTCCATTACCTAACACAGCTATTATGGACCTTATCGACATATTAAATTTAATTTTTTATGCAAAATACATTGGAAGCGCTGTGGTTCGAACCAGCGCAGCTCGGACCTCTATGTTGAAAAACATACACCTTTAACAGCATGGCTATCGAGACACTTTGCCGACTGAGAATTAAATAAGGTATATATAAAAATAACATGCATATTAGGACTTATAATTTTGTTTAATTTGAAGTAATAAAATCATCGAATGTTCGAGACAGAACCACCATCTTGTATTAAGATGTTACTGTTGCAATTAATGTTACAGTCACCATCTTGAAAATCTGTAATTTCAATGCTTGAAATTCCAAAAAGAATACCAAAAAAATTGCCTACTTCAAATGTTTAGTTATTTAAACGATTTCGGTCATCGGTTCCATTTCCGGCGAGAGTAAACCAGTAATTTTTTATTATATTTAAAAAATTCTCAATAAAAAGTAATAAAAATGTCTTACATCACATGCGACATTCTGAATTATGTCACCACTTGTATCAATTTTCGTTACGACCGCCATCGTGAAAATCTTTATTTATTATACGATTTATTTTAATGAAAAAATTAAAAAATATATCAAAAATTTACTTATTATAATACTGATTGATTAGATCGAATCCTGTCCTTGGTTCGAAACCGGTAAGAGCAAAAATTATAAAAACGACAGATCCTTCCTCCACAGAAGCAACCTATCTTTGACCTTAACCTTGAAATTTGACCTTGACCTTGAACTTTGACCTAGACCTTGAACTCTGACCTTGACCTTGAACTTTGACCTTGACCTTGAAATTTTGACATTGACTTTGACGACCATCATGGATCCAACATTTTATGTTCAGTACATGCTACCAGGAGCTACTGCCTGCTAGTGGTCATTGCCACCATCTTGTTTACGTCTGCTGGAGGACACCATATTGTGTGTGTACTCGCCTTACTATCATTGCCATCATGCTAGGTTAATTCTAATCCGCTAGAGTGAGGTAATCATTTATTATTACTGAGGTGCCCGCCATCTTGAAATTTGGGCATTATCTTGGATTCGTGTAATTATTTAGCAAGAAATTCGGAAAAAATCCAAAATTCATTAAATAATTCACTAATTAATTTACATAATGAAACGATGGATTCCTGTATTAGGTTTGATTATTGACCAGTGACAGGTGTACCTAAATATTAAATATATTTAATATTTTATTTTCCATTGCCTTTCGTTTAAGGTGAAAATTTATATTTCGAAATTTAATTTAGCAAAGTAAATGATATTGGTACCAATAATAAACATAAACCTAAAAACTACGAACCAAAATTTTAAATTTTTCGAAGTTTTTATCACGCTAAGTAATAATGACTTAAAATGCGCGTACATATTAGGTGATTCAATATTTCTTTTCATTCACTTATACAGTAGAATGTGGAATCTGTTACTTTTGAACGATGAGCAATACTTGCAATGACCACAAGCACAACTTTTAAGCGAGGTGGAGCAGAAAACCGAGTACGTGCTACGACCTAAAAACACCCCGCACGCGGAAGCTGTTATCTGCGGAGCCGGCCGTAGCAGGCGGCGAGGTAAAAACACTGCTCCGCGGCGCAAACACAAGAACGCCCGCTGAACGGACCGCGCAGAGACGTGGAGGAGCAGTTGGCGGCGCCGGACCCGGACCGGCGAGGCTGCGTCCAATTAGCGAGGCGCGCCCTTATCTCGGCGATAGCGATCCTCGCTGTGCCGCGGCAGTGGTGCGGGCGAGGCTGATCGCGCGCAGATAAGCCCGCGCCGCGCTGAGCCAGCAGCCGAGCCAGCCAGTCAGCGCTCACGGAGCGCGCTTCTTATTTCAGGCTTTTCAACGAACTTTGGTTCATAAACTTTCTGAACGAAACTAGTTACGAGCCGAGTACATATTTTGTTTTGAAAACAATATGGTGACAGGTAATAAATTTTCAATGAAAAATAATTTAATTATATTATTAGGTATGCTTCACAGAATTGCAAGCGTTCGCTTGGATAGTAATTGTTTAGTTAGATACTTAGTTTTTTAAGAAATTCCGCTAATAAGGAGTAATCATCACTGGAGCAACTTTTTATATTTTTTTTCTCTCAGACTGAGTTTATGTGAATTAAAATTAAAGGAAATACAAAAATTTACCGATAATTATTATGAAAAAGCGTAAGTTTTATAATGTAAAATAATCAGTTTAAAAAATTCACAAAATAAATACAAAATAGAGCAATTATTAATCAAAAAATGTAATAAATTAATAATTTAAACAAATTCAGTTAAATAAATTCAAGTTATATATTTTCATATAAATCGGATTCTTTTGATGTACTATCATGACAAATACTGTTTTCTGGTTGTCTTCCGAATCTGCCTCATCGCTATTTTTCAAAGATATTAAATCTTTCAAGTCATGTTTCACCTTCTCAGTTAATCTTCTAATGTTTTTCTTTGGAAATGGGCAAGCGAATGTGACAACGTGGTCTAAAGAAACAAACACTCTTCGATATAAATCATCAATATTTAATTTTATATTTATTTTTTTCTGGTGGAAAATTGTATTTAGTTACGGATATCTTTCCTATTGGCTTCCTGTGTCTCTTTCTGTGTCCAAGAAGCAAAACAACATTTTATTTACAATCAATGTACAATGTTCTCAAATTTTATTAACAGTTAGGGTCTTTTTTAATTTCTCTGCCACAGGATAGTGTGAACAATATGTCTGAAAAACGTTTCATTAATTTCTGGTCCAATCAAGTCGCTTTAGAAGCCATACTTGGATCAGCGAAAAACCTCCTAACAGTGTTTCTGTCGCTAGTTGAACCGAAACCTTGTTTTGGGCGATCTGGTTGGGCGATCTAATTTCTTAAGTAGACGTTCTCTTTGTTCTCGCACTTTTTGAAAATTGTTCTTCTCACAAACTTTTTTTTGTATCTGAAATAAATGTATTTTATTTAATTATAAAATATTACAACATTAAAAATAATAAAGCTATACAAATATTTTTCCTAGTCTATAAAACATGGCCAAAACAAATTCCAAAAATCGTTTATAAGCATGTTGTTGCGTTATTCCATACTATATATTAAGGTGGCCTCATCCGTAGAGTTGTTCCGATTTCACAATGGCAAACCTGTTGATGTTTGCGTACAGATTGGTCACTTAAGCGTATTGATTTCTGTTCAGGAAGAAAAAACTGTCATATTTATCATTGTCAATTGCATTTTGATGTCGATTTCCACTCCTCAGACTTGAAATGATACCAAATTTCTTAATTTTATTTGTTATATTTTGCTCCTCTGAAATGATCACCTGTTTTGTCTCCTTTATAAGTCGAAGCTTTGTAGAACGACAAAGCGGATGGAACTTGAACGGCTATTTTTCTAAATAGCACCATTTTCTCCCAAACGATTTATGGGACAAGTAATGAATGAAATACGCTATCGTCCCTGGATTCGTCTTCTTCCCAGCCTGGTATATATTCTGATTGCTTGAGGAGCCATCAAACCTCCATTTACATAACAAATTATATTTTCCTTGAAATCTTTTACTGACAGTTTCGACAATCCTGCCAGCAGTGTAGTTCAATAAATCCTAAAGTGGAATTTCGGGAACAGTACTATATTTTGGATAGGCCAGCTGTTTGGCTTCGATTAGATTCTTGTAGTTTAGGTAGATAGTGCGCCTTTATTATTCTTAACTGATTTTAACAACTATGTGACCTCTTCGTTAATTTTGCTTTAACGAGAAGAGCTAATCCTCTTCTAGAGACAATTATTTAAATTTCTATATTTTTATTTTTATTTTGCGGTATAAACTCTTAGAAGAACCAGGAATTTCGCTAGAGTATAGCTTTACTAAAGCTGATCCAGCACGATTGCCCTTCTTTGTAGTCAGCAGGAAAGAGCTCTCGCTTCTTGAGGAGTTGTAAATCAGTCGGCTTCACCCTTTATAATTTTCTTTTTTGTTCACTTTTTAGCTTCTTCGAACACGTTTTTGGACAACCACATTTCAATAACCGTAGATGAAGAATTCTAGTCTCTTGTCTCACTGACGGTAGATATTATTTATTCATCATTCAACCATGATTTATATATTATTAAAATCTTGTCTTTGAAATATAAGGCATTTTCCATTTACTTATGTTCAAGTAAAAAATGACATAACCCTTCTTGTAGGCATGTTTCAGTTCTTAAAAGAAATTGAAAATTTATTGCTTATTCTATTCTAGAGGAAATTTACATAACACACATGTTTATTATGAATTGTCTAGGTAAATACATACTTTATTGACTACCCCTACTCAGTTGAATCATTGACAGGTCAGTGTCAATATTAAACGTAAATATATTAGTGATCATAAAATATATATGTAAACGGAAAATTAAAACTTACCGAAAATGATACAGTCCACAAGTTTACACACAGCCACTTCACTCTTTCACTACTTAACGAGAACTGAACACTGGAAATACAAAAACTGCAGAATTCACCAAGATTTTCCCAAAGGCGATCCCCAGGAGGAGGATAAGGGTTAAATGGAGGTAAAGGAAGTATGCCCTCTAGCATCAGGTATGTGAGTTCTGAGATTTTTACAGAAATGTCCCATTCATTACTTTGGCTGTAGGTGGCTGCTGACAAATAAGGCACAGATTGTTACCTACATATATAAATATATATATACACGCATAATATAAATATGTATATCTATATATAAACAATTACCTGGCAACAATATCTTTGCATGATAAGTTATTAATTAATTTAAAATCCTTCTCAGTTTTTAAAGCTTTGAGAATAAATCTTATTCATTTCAATAGGTATTGTTACGCAGCATTTCTTGGGGTACCATTATATAGGGCATTCTATTAACTTTTTAAGGTAGTTGAAATCGTATTAGTAAAAAATATCATCGCATTTAAAATAAAACGTGTATGTATTTTGCGCACATGTACATCAAAACAATTTAGTTATAAATTACAATGTTTGAAAAATCACAAAAGGTTCAATGCATCAATCAAATTAAAATCTAAATTTACCAACAGGTAGTAGACATACTTTAGACGTATACATGAAATAATCGATTAAAAAAAGGTATTTCTCATTTTTTGCAGAATGATTGCTGGATCGGTACACCTGTGAGGTGTCTCTTCCTGACACACGTGACATCCAACAACTTGTAAAAAAGCTAACTTGTATGTCGGGTGAAATAAAACCAATGAATGTTTTTCATGCCATTCTTAAATTGATAATTAAGTGGTGTTTTTACGTTAACCACTTTTATTAAGCATGCAAGTTATAACTTATTTTGAATATAAAAAAATACAATTTGGACATTTTCCACCACTATCTTCAAGAAATGTTTATTGTAGAAGTGTTAATAAACGCTTGTTTGTCCTTCCATTTACATGAATGGGATGTAATGTTTCACTTTAATCTTATTACATCTAACATCTCTAAGAAACTTAATTTCCAAGGGACTTTAGCTCCAAAATTAGTGAATTTACATTTTTCCTCATATGTAATTTGGCTGATATTTTAAATTTTCATATTTTTTACGTTTGGTCAATATTATTTTTACAAAAAAAGCGCAGTACAAATACACGAAAGAGTAGCGGGCATTGGCTTGCCGGGGCCCAGAGCCTATACAGTTATGTAGCCCTACTATTTGGGGAAGTGAGAGAATGTTGCATTGAATTATTGTAGAAAAAATTTAATTTACAACCTAACTCCTCCCCCTTTAGTAGTATACAAAAGTCTTTCCTGCGCCAGGTGTCATGCGGTGGAGCCTGGAGACGGTCCGCCATTTTGGATTGTGACGTCACAGCAGCCATATTGGATGGCCTTGACCTTGATCTTCGACGTTTACCTTGAACATTGACCTACAAAATTTGTCAAACTTTGCCCAAATTTTCCAAATTTCTCCAAAACTCGCCAAAAATTTCCAGTTTTTAGAAAACAAATCCGGAAAAAAATCTTTAAAAATTTGTTTATTCGAAAATTAGGGTTCCGAAAACCTCAAAATACATTTTCCATAGAAAGAACACAAATTCCTAAAAACGGCTTAAGCATCCATGTCTACAGCCTACGATAAGACGTTTCTAGAAATTAGGATGCCATGACTTCTATCTTGAATTATGACGTCACCATTGCAATTTACGTTACGGCCGCCATTTTAAAAATATTAATTAATTCTCCGATTATAATAAAAAATTTCTTAAATTTCAATAAAAAAAAATTATCACACATAGTTCAAAAAATTCCACTTGATTTGTTTTGGAGCATATATTAATTTTAAGTAAAATTTTATAGAAACATTTTTGAAGTAAATATATTTAATGTTCAATAAATTTGAATTTAGGCTAAATGTGCCAAATATTTTATTTAAAAAACTTTAAAAGAAACCTTCAGTAGCTTTTAATTTACGCCAAAAACAAACATGCAAAATAGTAAAAAAAAATTTTTTAAATAATTTATTTCTGATTTTGTTTAAATGTATTATAATATTCTAGATCTGTTTTTCATTATTTCATGCAGTTTTGTAATTAGTATATGTTGTTGTAACCCTTCTTCCTCCTTAATTGGAAGAGGGGTTGCGTCCCCGACTCACTCTGGGCGCGAAGGGAAAAAACAAATATTAAAACCAGGCATAAAAAGCTAAACAATATAAATTCCCCACACCACTGCCCAGGGGCCAGGCCAAAAACTTCAAAGGATATAATAGCAGAGTAACCATTAAACAAACAAGAGGCAAGACTTTGGACGTATGTTATTAAAAAATAGAAATTTGCAAAAATAGTATTTACTATACATAACCATACAAGCTTAGTTACAAAAGCTGACGCTAATAATGGCAGCATCTTATCCCCATTTGCGATACTAACAATAACCTTTAAAACATCATAAAAATATAAATACTGATAACAACAAGTATAAAAATATATAAGGGCGTGAGGCGTGGCCACTATAAAATATCAAAATTTACTGACTGCCCTAATACCAAAAATCAAACAAGACAATCAATACAAATATATAAAAATTCTACAATAATAAAACTGAAGTACAAAAAATTTATTTAAATAAAGTTCTTAAACTCTCAATCAACAGTTTAGTCTTTCATTCTGATGTTCGTTGCTAAAGACTTGCCAAAAAAACAAAGTTAATATCCTAGGCGTGCGCTGGCTTCCTGACCTTCCTCACCAACTCCAGAGTCTAATGCCACGCCGGGCCATAGGTACGAATTCACAAAGGCGTGAACGATGATCAAAAAAAAAATTATCTTATTTTTAAGGGAAATGTAGTAAAAACTCTTCACGTAACATAACTATGTTACCACAGAAGTATTTATCATCTGCTTCAAACAAAATCTTACTTCTTTATTAACTTGCCAATGATTTCATAAAAACGTAGAATGCCCGCACCAACCAACATCAGGCTGCGCATGTAGTCCAATACAGATCGCATACTTTTAATAATACTGCACAAACTGATTATATTAGCTAAAGCCAACTTTAAGTATGCAAATTCCGAAGACAAAGTCTCAAAAACAAATTGCAAAAAGTTCGTTTCTTCCAAACTTATACTTTTATCACAACTACAGGCAAACGGGCGACCTTTTTTAAAAAATCCCACCCTGGAACAACGTGTGAAACGAATGGGCCTCTTCACCAAACAGGCTAATAAAAGTTCCGTCCAAATAAAATTTAGTATGGGAAAATACACAGTTCACTAGGTTTGCCAAAAACCAGTGCAGCACCACGAGGGTAAAAATCAAAATTGCGGCCTCTCTTTACCTTGATAAGTGCAGTATCACAGGGCAAACCATTGCCCTGTCACCCAGCGTGGAGCCTCCACCCCCATACTCTTCGTCGCCCGTTGCCGTCCGGCACACCAGTCCGCGCCGTCACATGGCTCTGTCCTCGACGGTCGCTCGCCACACACTTCGCGCGGCCCCAGCTGATTTTTCACTCCCGGCAAGCCGAAAGTCTGACGTCATCAGCCAACCGCCGGGCGCTCGCCAAGTGGTATTTACGTAAAACACAATCGATGTTCTTAAACTCATAATCGATAGCTACCAAACGGCGTATAACTAATTAACAGAAACAAATATAATTAAAAAAAATTTACAGATAAATTTACATTAATTAAAAAAAGGCGTAAAAATACGTGAAATAAAAAACCATATAAAACTAGAGACCAGCAACAAAAATAAATTACAAGTAAAAATGTGGCCCTGCCGGCCACAACCTCCGCCTTGAACAAAAAAAAATTTAAACAGCAAAGAAAATCTTAAAAATACTAAAGCGTCAAAAAAAAAACCCTTGGACTTGGAGAAAAAGTGTTCACAAAAACTTATAATCCAACAAACCAGCCCAAACTCAAACAAACAAACCAGCAACAAGGAAAACTAGCCTCCAAAGTCCCAGCCAAAAATTTCAATGCTCAAAAAAAAAAACAAGAGAAGGATTTTCCGACAAGAAACGGAAAAGACAAGCTAAACATCACAAACCCAACAAACGGGATCTAAGAATGCCAAAACAAACAAACAAGCTCCAAGGTCAAATCCGAAACGTATTAGACAAAACCTTCTCTTTCAAAAATTATCAAAAACTAAAGATCAAAAAAAAAAAAAAAACAAAGTCTGACAACCCGGAGGTTGCAAACTAAAGCAAAAAACTATAAAAACTATAACCTCACAGGAAAAAAATCAAAATCATCACTGGTAATCTAAAAGACCACTAAAATTCCTGGTGCTGATCCTGCTCCCGCTTCTTTTTAAAGCAAAATTTTTCTGAATGACCATTTTTGCCACAAAAACCACAAACAAATTTATTTACCTCCGAAACCGAGCAATCCTTAGCAAAATGCCCTACCTTATTACACTTAAAACAAGTCTTATCACTTTTTTTATTACCCGGCGTTTTAAAACAAACCGGTTTAAAATTGATTTTGCCTTTACACTTATCGAATTCACTTTTAGCGTAAAAAAATATTATCAACCTGGATAGCCCAAGTGTTGAGTTCCTCCACACTATTAGGTCTGCCAATAAATGCGCATACGTGTCTGATGGCAGGATTTAGATTTTCCAAAATAATAGCTACAAAACGGTGATCATCTAACTGCAGACCAAATACATTAACGTGATTTCTAATATCCTGTATAAATTCTAAGGTACTTTCATTTTCCCGTTGAAAATGGAAAATCAATTCCTTAATTAGATCGCCCTTCACCCTCTTAGGGCACAAATATTCCCACAAATTCTCTTTCACTACCGACCATCCAACAGACTTATATATACCTGACGTAATCACGTCTCTAGCGATCCCGCTACATTTAGTCGAAATACACCTTAACAATTCTTGCTCGTTTTGTAAACAACAATTAGTTTTCAAACTATCTACCCCCAAGCAAAACTTTATTAAATCTCTTGGCCCACCGGAGCATAAAGATGGCAACCTTTCCAGTTCCTTAAAAAGTAATTTACTTTGCATAGCAGTATTCAATGAATTTACTTGGCTGATCTCCGAATTCTCCACATTTTCCTCAACAGGTTTTTTCCTCCCTTCTTTAATGTGGGTACTTAATTTCCTGCGTAAGGTATCAATGTCATCCTCCCGACCACTCTCTACTCCCGCTGCTTGCAAATTAGCGTAAACCTGTTCTTTGGGAAGTTTATAAATCCAAGAAACTGCCATTATTAAAAAAATCAAAGAAGTCAGCAAAATCGCAAAAGTCCAAAGTTTCTGCCAAGCAGAGTGGCGCAGGTTGTAACCCTTCTTCCTCCTTAATTGGAAGAGGGGTTGCGTCCCCGACTCACTCTGGGCGCGAAGGAAAAAAACAAATATTAAAACCAGGCATAAAAAGCTAAACAATATAAATTCCCCACACCACTGCCCAGGGGTCAGGCCAAAAACTTCAAAGGATATAATAGCAGAGTAACCATTAAACAAACAAGAGGCAAGACTTTGGACGTATGTTATTAAAAAATAGAAATTTGCAAAAATAGTATTTACTATACATAACCATACAAGCTTAGTTACAAAAGCTGACGCTAATAATGGCAGCATCTTATCCCCATTTGCGATACTAACAATAACCTTTAAAACATCATAAAAATATAAATACTGATAACAACAAGTATAAAAATATATAAGGGCGTGAGGCATGGCCACTATAAAATATCAAAATTTACTGACTGCCCTAATACCAAAAATCAAACAAGACAATCAATACAAATATATAAAAATTCTACAATAATAAAAACTGAAGTACAAAAAATGTATTTAAATAAAGTTCTTAAACTCTCAATCAACCGTTTAGTCTTTCATTCTGATGTTCGTTGCTAAAGACTTGCCAAAAAAACAAAGTTAATATCCTAGGCGTGCGCTGGCTTCCTGACCTTCCTCACCAACTCCAGAGTCTAATGCCACGCCGGGCCATAGGTACGAATTCACAAAGGCGTGAACGATGATCAAAAAAAAATTATTTTATTTTTAAGGGAAATGTAGTAAAAACTCTTCACGTAACATAACTATGTTACCACAGAAGTATTTATCATCTGCTTCAAACAAAGTCTTACTTCTTTATTAACTTGCCAATGATTTCATAAAAACGTAGAATGCCCGCACCAACCAACATCAGGCTGCGCATGTAGTCCAATACAGATCGCATACTTTTAATAATACTGCACAAACTGATTATATTAGCTAAAGCCAACTTTAAGTATGCAAATTCCGAAGACAAAGTCTCAAAAACAAATTGCAAAAAGTTCGTTTCTTCCAAACTTATACTTTTATCACAACTACAGGCAAACGGGCGACCTTTTTTAAAAAATCCCACCCTGGAACAACGTGTGAAACGAATGGGCCTCTTCACCAAACAGGCTAATAAAAGTTCCGTCCAAATAAAATTTAGTATGGGAAAATACACAGTTCACTAGGTTTGCCAAAAACCAGTGCAGCACCACGAGGGTAAAAATCAAAATTGCGGCCTCTCTTTACCTTGATAAGTTCAGTATCACAGGGCAAACCATTGCCCTGTCACCCAGCGTGGAGCCTCCACCCCCATACTCTTCGTCGCCCGTTGCCGTCCGGCACACCAGTCCGCACCGTCACATGGCTCTGTCCTCGACGGTCGCTCGCCACACACTTCGCGCGGCCCCAGCTGATTTTTCACTCCCGGCAAGCCGAAAGTCTGACGTCATCAGCCAACCGCCGGGCGCTCGCCAAGTGGTATTTACGTGAAACACAATCGATGTTCTTAAACTCATAATCGATAGCTACCAAACGGCGTATAACTAATTAACAGAAACAAATATAATTAAAAAAAATTACAGATAAATTAACATTAATTAAAAAAAGGCGTAAAAATACGTGAAATAAAAAACCATATAAAACTAGAGACCAGCAACAAAAAAAAAATTACAAGTAAAAATGTGGTCCTGCCGGTTATATTTTTAATCTAATGCATTTTATAAAGAATATCGTTTGCCACTTTTTAACTTATTTTCATAGCCTTTGGGGAAAAAAATCATAATTTTAATACTATATTTATAAATTTCATACTCACGTGTTTTTTTTTAAGTTGTGTATTTCAGGCAGCACATTGAAGTTAATATATATTTATTTATTTATTTATTTATTTATTTATATATCCATACTTCCAGAAGTCACGTTCTTCCTGTCTTCAACATTTTAAAATAGATTTGGAAATTACTCAAAACTTAGTTTCATAATTTTATAAAACCATCCTTGTTTAGTCAAAAATGATAGAATCATTTTTTGAAAGTATATATTTATTTATAATTCTTAACTAAAAATCCTTTGATTATTTCCCCTTTCTCCCACTAACAGAAACATGTAATAAATAAATTTTAATATATACCTATATATAATAAACACTTTTTGAAGAAGGATAAAAAAATGAATATGATTTTAATATATTAATTTACAGATAGTATAAAATAATTTTATGGTGTGGCAAAAGAGTTTAATATATTAATTATTGAAACAATTTTCGAAATATTTTTAATTTGATCTCAATAAGTATTAATAAATAATTGTAAACTAGATATATGTCTTGCCTCTTCTTAAATATTATTAAATTATTTAGTAACCAACGTAATTCTTTAATTTCACAAACAAAATTTTTTTAATAAAAAAGGAATGAACAAATTTTTACAGCAATTTACCAAATTTTTTATTTAAACAAATTAAATAACTGTAACGTATGTGTATTGACCATCTAATACTTATGATTTATAAAATAACAGTTCTTATTTTTATATAAACAACCTAGACAATTGAAATAATTGAAATCCTACATGTTATATTTTAACATGTGTGCAATGGTCATACACTATACGCTTTTTGACATTTATGTTTTTTCTTCACAAAGAGAATATTTTTAAGCCTATCGGTGTGTACCTTCGACTAAGAAAACAACACACAAAACCCATACCTTTACGCATCAGTAAGTAGTATCTGAATGCAAAATTTTGTTTTTTTAACATTTTGATTTATTTGTTAAAACCTGGAGATGAATAAAAAATAACACTAATTTTACTATGTCCTAAATTAAAAGAAACTAGAGTAATTATATTTTACTAAATTTAAGGCAAAATTTTAAATTATCACTATTTAACTACAAAATAAATTAGATATTTGAGGTATGGTAAACGTAATCTGGAAGCCAATTTTCTTTCTGACGAACAAAGTTAAAATGCTGCAGTTACTTAAACCTCATAAATAAATGTACATTAAATTACTGAAGAAAATGTATTAAATATTTAAAATCACTTACATGATACACTTTTTTAGTTGTGACACGTTTAAAAGAAAATACTTATAAATTATATTAAAATGTTAGTGTTATTTCTTGTTACTTAATTATTGCTGAATATGTATTGTTTATTGAAAAGCCATTGGGCATTTCAATTTAAATTGTCTTCATTTTCATAACATTTGTGATTGTTATATTGTATTATTTTAAAATATCTTATAACATTTAAAAATTACAAATTTAATCAATAAACCATTAGAGGAACACAATGCAACGTAAATTCATAAATACGTATTTGATTATTCGCGTAAGACATATTTTACAATTCCAATATTTGATTCAGAACTTTCTTCAGAATCTTTGTTTAGTACAGAGTCCATTTCAAGCCGATGTCGAGAGCGATGAACCGAAGCTTTGGCCGGACGTGAAAACGATGAACGTTAATCATTTCCACTGTCTTCCCGCAGTAACTGGCTGGTTAATTGGCTTCCTTCGGCTTTAGTCGTGCGAGGTCTCTGGGGGGAAGCAGGGGTGGGAGCTGGGACTGAAGGCAGGGAGCCACGACCTGTATTGTGAGTCCTAATGAGCGAGCAGCCTCGTCGCTTTCTTCGGCGGGATTCAGCCATCCGAGAGAGCGCGAGCGGCCTCCGCGACGCCGCAGGAACCTGTGCTATCTGCTCCACTGCAAACATCACTTCCAGTTTTGCCCAAGGTCTTCGTAGGCTCGTAACCGTAAAAGTCAAACCATCTTAAGAAAATCAATACGTACTCAGTGAGGAGTTTTAGAACCACTGCACGTTTGCGCAGCAGATACTAGTGGTTTAGTCAAAGAAACAAATATTTTGAATTTCAATTCTTTACAAAAAAATTTGAACAAACAACATTTTGAGATATGGTTTTCGTTGGAGTGTGCCAGCTGTCTGGTGAAAACATATCCATATATCCATCTAATTGGAGGAGAATCGCCGATGTATGAGGCCGAATACGTCTGGAAGAACCGTGGCGAGTCCATGATGGTTGCACAAAGGACCTCTCTATGGTTTTATCAAGACTTTGCAATTAATCTATGTCACTATTTATAATAATACCGTGTAAATGTTTTAATTTTGTGTCAATAACCGATAAGCATTTATATAAATCTACATTATCAGACTTACATAGCAAAACAGTTCACTATAGCTCAAACTGTAAAAACAAGTGTGATTGACGAGGTGAGTTTATTTCTAAAAGTAAGAAAGTATGTTTAAGTTACAAAAACACGTTTTGTGTAATTTTACACGAAATTGAGCCAAGACTGGGAAAAAAAGTAAAACAATTGTTTAAAACACATAGTATTTGTGTGTCATTACACAAATATATATATAAAATTATAATTTGTTCAGTGTCTAAATATATAAAAATATTGTGTATTTTTACACAGTAATTCAGTTAAAATACAATTTGCAATAAGTGTGTTACCTAACTTTTTAATTAAGTAAAATAACACATTAGTCAGTGTTAAATTTATCCTTCATTGTTTGATTAAAATCCCACTGAACTTCTATTAACATAAGATGTAATATGATACGCATGTTACCATTAAGGCAACTGCTACATTTAACAGTAAAAAATCAATGATATTGTAGGTTTTAACACTGCATCGAAATATTGACACAACCACTTGGTTGATATAAGTAAAATAAGTATAAAAATATGTATTTTTATAAATAACTCAGTTGAAAATATCATTTAACTTAACATGTTAGATCGTGTAAAATTACTCGTGACCAAGCGTTAAGTTTATCCTACATTAGTTTGACGTAAGTTGCAAAAGCTGTAACTAAAATAGTAGAATTTTGACCAGAGAAGGAAAGCAAGACGTCACGAAAGAATGATTGTGTTAAAACCCACTACACAAAATGTAAGCTGCAATCGCTGTAGCAGGTTGTTAACACGAAATGTTAGCTTAAAAATACACGGTAGAACATGTAAGGCCAAGCCCACTTAAGTGATAAAAATTATTGCTAAACACACTACACTAAGGAAGAGTGTGAGAACCCTACTCTCTCCTCACCAAGTAACAAGGGGTAAAGAGGGATAAGGTAACTCGAATGTAAATTTTTTATGTTTATAAGAGAATTTTAATATGCTGTGTAAGGAATCCAAACAATAAATAACAAAAGATGTGTGCCCATAAACTTGATTAAAGCTCAAATGCAAAATACTTAACGAGCAGAGAACAGTAATAGTTAACATTTAGAGCTCTCCGAATAGAATCAATCCAAACAACACAATTTTATATTCTCTTCATCCACAATTGTTGCAACATAAACTAAGAGTACAGGGGCTGGAGAGCTGTATCACAGGCCACTCCACTGCCATCAAAATCACAGAGGTTTGTCAACCTCACCTCAAAACCTAAGTCACTGATTGAATACATATCCTTCAATTTAAGAATTATGCCAGCATAACTCTAAATACCTAATACCACAGTTGCACTTTTTCCAATAACTTCCACAGATACAATATTTGAATACCGAAAAAAATAATGTATACATATATAATATTTTAAAAAATTTCAAAATCATTAAATATTCCTGAAATATAAGTATGTATATATATATATATATATATGTATCAGTAGGTACCCATATTATTTCTTTCCTCACTACGAGCATTGTTCACTTCCATTTGGTGTGAGAACAATATTTCTAACTGTACTAAAAAATAAATATCTCCTAAAGCTACATTAAACCATTTTCTAAGCCCAAATATGTATTACAATAACAGTCTTGATGTATAAACGTGTCTTGCGGTAATTCGCCATCAATCATAAATCCTTATATTATAATTGTGCAGATTTATTTTTCAAACAAGCCATACAATGTGCCTAAAATGTGCTTAATTTATCACATTTATTCTTTAATGTTATTGACATGCACAAAGTGTAAAATTTTCGGATAGTGAACATTTACTTAATAGCAATTAGTGTATTTTCGGCAGCGCACAAAAAAAAAAATTATGAAATAATCATAACCTCTCCAACATTCAAATTCCAGCAACAGAATTTAACGATTAAAGCTTCGAGACTGTGTGCTAGGCATTAAATGACTCGTTGATTATGTGACTTAATTCACTAACAGCAAACACTTACTTTCTCGCCCAGGAATATAGGTTTTAAGGAAAATGCCGCGACTACTACCTGTAAATTCTTCGTTTGCTCTCTTCCACCCTCCAGCATAGCAGCAGAAAACCAAACCACGCACCTCCAACATGGCCGCTCATATATCAGAGCAACACGAAACCAGGACCACAGTAGTATAGGCAGCCTCCCGGATGGAAATTTCCAGTAATCCCTCCTCAGAATTACTGAATTCGTTGAAGAAAAGTAATTTAGCTTCCTCCATATTACTCGTGAAACACGAAGATTCTATCGTACATCAAATACCCATCAAATACCAAGAGTTCAAACACGGTTGAATCTCTGTCGTTGCTGTGACAAGTAAAATTGTGTTCCATTCCACAATACATTTTTACGCTGTCCGTCGCATTTCTCTCCCTGAACACAACAACAACCTTCCGTCGTCTCTCTGTCACGTCTCTCGAACAACGCGTCAAAAGAACAGCGAGACAGGAGTAAACCTCATAAAACAAATTTTTTTGACAATACCAACCTCCAACAACCAAACTTCCTACTCTCCACACAAAGAGAGCGAAGGCGCACTGCGAGTACTAAGCCAGCAGAGACTTCCCAGCAAGACACAAGTAAACAAGGCCCGCGGCAAATACCCCAATTCACCGCTATAATGCGTGTAGGTTCACTGATTCGAGAGAGTACGAAAAAAAAAAAATATGACACACCAACAATTGTGGCACTCCAAAGGAGTGTCACACCCACCCGTCCTAAACATTTCCCCCGAGAGTGAAGAAGAACACTCAACCTAATCGGTAGACCCCAAAAGGAATCTTACTCATCCGAACAACACCAACAGTGATCCCAAAAAAAATATCCCACTCAACAAAGGAAAAAAACAATAAGAAACATCAATAACTCACAGACCCACAAAAGAGACTCAATGGACACTAGAACACATGTAAACCTATCCAGACTTTCCGAACAGAGGAGAATAAAGATGATACAAAGTTCTTCAGTGCTGTTATGTGGGCCTTCATCATCACATGAACTTTATCAGGATCTCCAAGATTTACAGTGCTGGGGGTCAAAAAGGATGACACGAAATCGGCCTCAAACGATGGAATTAACTAGCTGGAGACTAAATCTACCTTCTTACTTAGAGTAACTTTATGGCACACCACCAGATCACCCTTTTGGATGTCTGATTAACTCCTGTCCTTATTGTAACTTTTGGCCATCTACGTATGCACTTTCGCCAAAGCTTTTCCATTCTCGACCCATACCTCTTCCAACTCTTTACCAGCACTCTCGAAACAACCCAGTAGTTTCCCCCACACACTCAACAATGGATGAGGCAATTCTCGTCCAAACATGACCATGCTCGTTGACTTACCAGTCACCCCATATGCTACAGAGTTCAGCACCACATTGAGCTGCCTTTTTGTTGATGTTGCTTCCAAATGTGCTGCCTTTTTGTTGATGGTGCTTCCAAATGTGCTGACTTTATGATGATGTTGCTTCCAAATGTGCTGCCTTTTTTTGATGGTGCTTCCAAATGTTCTGCCTTTTTGTTGGTGGTGCTTCCAAATGTGCTGTCTTTTTGTTGGTGGTGCTTCCAAATGTGCTGCCATTTTGTTTGTGCTTCCAAAATGTGCTGCCTTTTTGTTGGTGCTTCCAAATGTGCTGCATTATTGTTAATGGTGCTTCCAAATGTGCTGCCTTTTTGTTGATGGTGTTTCCAAATGTGATGCCTTTTTATTGATGGTGCTCTTAAATTGTTGTGCCTTTTTCGTTGAAAGGGCTTCTATTTTTATGTTGTTTTAACTCTAGTATTATAGTAAATGGTTCTTGATTTGACTAGCGTATTATTCCATCCGGTGCATATATAAGCGAGTCCTAGAGAGCCGGTCCTTAAGTTTGTTACTGTCGTCGATGGTGTAAGGATCACCTAGTTTGTTTCTTCTAGTGCATAAGATGTGTAATAACCTGTTCTTGTGAAGTCGATGGCATCTTTACCGACTTTAACGTCAAACTCGATGGAGGTTGTACCATCGTCTACGGGAACCTTAACGTCAGCGACGACGAAGAAGGAGCAGATCCCGTTGGCAACGACGACGTCAACATTGGAGGAGACTACAACAGTCACCATACCACCAGCAGAAGAGAGCTTAATGACTACAGAGCTGGCTGTGCAGTAAACAACGATGAACGCCTTTTTGACCTCGATGGAGACTTCAATGTCTGGTGATTCAACAACAAACAACGAACATCGGTGCTGTTACGCCGACAATATTTTCTCAATCAACAGCCATACTCGACGACACGAGAGGAGAGAAAGTGCTAAGAACCTTTATGGCAAAATGTTTGGCTGTGAGCAATGTCGTAAGCAATTTACAAGAAATACTTATTTGCAGCAACACTTGGAGACATGCAAAGGACCTGTTGCGCGGCAGAATGTAATGGTTTCTATACAACAGCGAATGATTGATGTGCATAAGGGTATGCCTGGAAATGGTACAACTGCTGCAACGTCAGTATCTGGATCGAGTCTGAAAGGCTCGTCTTCATCACCGCGGTATCCTTGCAGCTACTGTGATATGACGTTTGCATTTGCTCATGATGTACGGAGACATGAGAGGAGTAAATGTACAAAAAATCCTTCTCGTAATAAGTTTCGCTGTATTGAGTGTAATGAATGGTTTACTCGAATTGATAATTTGCGTCGACATTCGAAAAACTGTAACGGTGAAGTCCGTGCGCCTACTGCTGAACTACCTGCAGAAATTTCGACTCCTCGCTTTAGATTGGAGACTCGTAAGCGTACAAGCAAGAAAACAGATGCGCAGCAACCGATTGCTATGGCATCTGGACATGGAACTAAACCTACGACTGTTATCGGTGCTTTACAGGTGAATGACAATGGCTTCTACTTGGCGCAGTCTGCATTTCGTGGAACATTGATGGACTACTATATTCTATATACGCCTAGTAAGTCGAAAGACATTTATAATTTTCTTGCCGATATCAGACAGAACTTAATCAATCAGCTTACTGATGACGTAGCAACAAACGGACCTTTGAAATATAACTTGTGGTTGGACTGTTTATATGAAAAGCCATATATGTTCGATGAAAAAGTGAAGAAGTGTGCATTCAAGACATTGGCTGCAGTATTTTACAGTTCTGACGATGTGAAGCAAACTGTTAAACACAGTATCCAGAAACTCCGTCAAGAAGAGATGGACTATGTTAGCCAAGGTTCTGGTTGGTCTCTGTCTAGTATAAACCGACTGGAGCTAAGAATTAGTAATTTCACGCCTATGCAGGGCTAAATATTATAAGATTTCTGGCTTTCGCAAGTGATCCTGTAGTAGAATAGAAATTATGTAATAAATATTTTGTTTGTAAAAGAACTTGCGGTGTTTAGTTCCTCGAACCTGACGCTTTTCTGGTATTTAAATTAAATTTATTTTTAGCTTCGTTCTGAGATCGAACCAACTATCGATTTAATATGTAAAGTAATGTGTGATTTTTTTGGTGAATTTCGGAATTTTTCCCGAATTTATAAGTCAATAAATACAAATATCTAAGATGGTGGCCGTAATGGCTTATAGAAAGAAGGTTGATTTGGAAACTATGCTTCTTTTAGGAGTTTGATCATTATTTATTAAAATTATTTTTTACATAAAATTATTTTTTTTTAATCGTCCAGGGATCGAACGAAGGACAGGAATCTGTCGAATCAATTAGAATATTGATTAAAAATTTTGGAATTTTTCCCGATTCTATAGCATTTAAATAACGGATTTTCAAGGTGGTTAACATGATAATATATATGCTATGAAAAAAGTGGGGTCAGTCTATCAGCAGCCACCGTGAGGGAAGGAGTAGTCACAATTATTATTTTTTTTTACCCTCGTCAGGTTCGAACTTAGTACTCCAAGCTGCATGTCGTAGAAGTATGTTTTTAAAATATTATTGATTAAAATTTTTATTAATTGAATTTTTTTTACAATTTTTTTTTTCATTAAAAACGGATAATAAATAAAGATTTTCAAGATGGCCTCCGTTACGGAAATTGCTACGGTGACGTCATAATCCAAGATGACATAATCCATGATGACATCAGAGGCTTATCGGAGGAGTAGTATAGGATGGCCGGTCCTGCGCCAGGCTTCAGGCTGTGGATTGTGTGGAATGTGATTGTCGGTCCGCCATATTTAATTGTGACATCACGGTGGCCATCTTGTATGATTGTGACCTTGACCTTTGACCTTGACCTTGACCCCGGCGGCCATTTTGGATCCGCCATCTTGGATGCAGCATAATGGGACACACCGCAACGGGACACGGCGCAACGGGATACGGCGTAACGGGACACAGCATAACGGGACAAATAGGTCACGATCGCCATATTTAAAATCCGCCATCATTAAATCGAGCGCCCCACTCATGATGAAATTTTCGTCTCTGTCGCCATATTGATTTTTTCTGTTCCACTGGAGGCCGCCATCTTGGATACCGTCGACGTTGTTTCTGTTGTTTGTTCCTAGATAGCGCCAGCGGCGCTCTTGATTTATTTCTGTTCCACTGGAAGCTGCCATCTTGGATACCGTCGACTTTGTTTATGTTGTTTGTTCCTAGATAGCGCCAGCGTCGCTCTGTCTCAACACATAAGGCCGATGTTCCATTACCTACTAGAGCTATTATGGTCCTTATCGACATATCAAATTAATTTTTTTATGCAAAATACATTGGAAGCGCTGTGATTCGAACCAGAGTAGCTCTGATCTGTAGGTTGGAAAACATACACCTTTAACCGCTCGGCTATCGAGACATTTACCAGACTGAGAATAAAATAAGGTATATAAAAAAATAACATGCATATCGAGACTTGATTTTTTTTTTAATTTTAAGTAATAATAGCACTACATGTTCGAGACAGATCCGCCATCTTGTATTAAGTCGTAACTGTTGCAATTATCGTTACGCCCGCAATCATTAAAATCCGCAATTTTTATGTTGGAAAATCGGGAAAAATTTTTGAAATTCATAAAAAAATTAATTAATCGAATTAAAAATTAAAAAATTAAAAAACACTGTTGCAGTTATCGTTACGGTCGCCATCTTGAATTATATAAATGTTGCATATATCGTTATACCCGCCATCTTGGTTGAGTACTATGTCATCGTTACACTTTATGTTGCGTCCGTCATATTGGATCCTATTAATGTTGCAATTACCGTTATGGTCGACATTTTTAAATTTAGTTGTCATCTTGGAAATCCATGATTTTCATGTTAGAAACCGGGAAAAATCCCAATATTCGTCAAAAAATTAACTTATTAGAATTCTGATTGATTATATCAATCCCCGTCCTTGGTTCAAAACCGTTAAGAGCATACAACCGATACTTTCTACACGGAAGCTACCTAGACCGACCTCACACCACCAATACCAAGGTATAAATCGTCAGCTGGTATGACATCATGTCCGCCATCTTGTCTTAGTCCGCTGGAGACCGTCATCTAGTTTTCGTCTGCTAGAGTGAGCAGGCGCCATGTTAGTAAAATTTTATGTTCACCATACCTTTAACCTGGACTGTTGGCATTGAACTTTGTCATTGACCTTGTACTATGAACTTGACCTTGAACTATGACCTTGACCGTGAACTTTGACCTTGAACTTGAACTTTGATCTTCACCTTGACATTTGACCCTAACCTTGAAAATTGTCCTTGACCTTGTTCTTTGACTATGACCTTGACGACCATCATGGATTCGACAGTTTATGTTTAGTACATGCTACCAGGAGTACCTACCGCCTGCTAGTGGTCATTGCCACCATCTCTTTTTTGTCTGATGGAAGACACCATCTTGTGTGTACTCGTCTTACCATTATAACCCGCTGCAGTGCAGTAATCATTTATTATTACCAAGGTGCCCCCGCCATCTTGAAATTCGGTCGCCATCTTGAAATCATGTAATTATTTAGCTAGAAATGCGGGAAAAAATTCCAATAGTCACCGAAAAAATAAATTATTAATTTACAAGTTGATTAGATCAATTCCTGTCCACGGTTTGATTCTTGAACAGTGTCAGGTGTAGCTAACTAAAATATTTAATAAATTTTATATTCTGTTTTCCATTACCTTTCGCGGTGTTTATTAATCATTCACTCTACAAAAATCAACTCAACTCAATATACATGACCAACAAATTAAATACAGCGTCGCTATGCTTTACATGAAAGTCTAGTTTTTTTATTTTTAGATTAACCTTTAACATGTTCATGTACAAAGTCATCCATACATATATCACAAACGTCTTCAGACCATGAGATCGAGTCATGACAATGTCTGTCATATAGTCCATGAACACAGTACACACAGGAAAACGGAATGTACACACAGGAAAACGGAATTTACACGCAGGTAAACGAAATGTACACTCAGTACACAAAGGAAAACGAAATGTACACACATTACACACAGGTAACGGAATGTACACACAATACACAAAGGAAATAGAAATGTACACACAGTACACACAGGAAAACGGATTGTACACACAGTACACACAGGAAAACGGAATGTACACACAGGAAAACGGAATGTACACACAGGAAAACGGAATGTACACGCAGTACACACAGGAAAACGGAATGTACACACAATACACACAGGAAATCAAAATGTAGACACAGTACACACAGGAAAACGGATTGTACACACAGTACACACAAGAAAACGGAATGTACACACAGGAAAACGGAATGTACACACAGTACACACAGGAAAACGGAATGTACACACAGTACACACAGGAAAACGGATTTTACACACTGTACACACAGGAAAACGGAATGTACACACAGTACACACAGGAAACGGAACGTACACATAGAAAAAGGAATGAACACACATGCAGTAGCGGAAACACATGCTTAGTTGGAAATCAGAATACAATTAATAAATCATACTTTTTTAAAATATAAATACTTCATTTATTTTTCAATAGTACACACATGACAGTTAAACAAATGATTATTCAATGTAGCCAGCGTTCCGGAGTTCTTTAAGTATGGTCGATACTTCCTCGATATGTGAGTAGTTTCCTCTACGAACAGACGCCACCATCAGTCTTAGCAGGTCAACCAATATGTTTGGATCTTTCCATGATGTGTAATTAATCTCTTCTGTCACCATCGTCCTTGCACGTTTATAATAAATATTAAGATCTCTGGTGTCTTCCGTTTTAACACCAACCTCAAGGTTACTTTAATCATCGAACAAGCGATAATCACATCCTTGATCAGATTTATTTAATATATCACGACGTTTCCATCGTTTCGGTCTCAGGACACCGCCACATTCTTCGATCTTGTCAGCTCTAGGTGCTTCATCACAGTCTATGCCTTTCTAATCAGCCTCAGAGTCACTGTAAAAATCACCGTAGAAGACATCTCCTTCACCCAGATTACCGTATGAATTCGATATCGATGATGTCGAAGTGTCTTCATCGTCTTCTTGCTTCCTTTTTAGGAGTCCATTATTGTTACAAAGTATGGAGGATATACTGAATATCGGCTTGAATGTATTCTCACTTTTCACGGTGTTGATACTTCCATTAGTTTCAGTCTTCCCGAAGCCATCATCATCCTTCAATATTTGTTCTTCGTCACAATCGGGTGAGCTAATACCATCACGCTCAGGACAAGTAAAATTATTGTCGTAATGCAGATCACTCTTCTTTAGTCTAGTGGAACCATCGATGTCCTCGTCGCCATAAGTAGGCTTGGCTTTACATGTTCTACCATGTCTTTCTATGCTGTCAATTCGTGTTAACAACCTGCTACACTGATTACAGCTTATCATTTTGCGTAGTGGGTTTTTAGCACAATCATTCCTCTCATGACGTCTAGCATTCCTTCTCATGACAAAATCCTTGCCACAGTATCTACAGCGGCTTCCTTTCGATTCAGCAGGAGATAACAAATCATGATCCATATTAGTTACTGTGACTATTGTTAGATACAAGCTGTCAGTTTCTCCAATTGGATCCATTACTTAAATAGAATTTTTTAAATATTTCATCAGCGAGAGTGAAGTTATCTAATACAAAGCAAATAGATACAAGTAGTTCTGACTGTCATCCACAGATGTCGACACATTTTGCTTGCAGGTAAATATTATTTATTTTATGCGGGATGCGAGATGCTCACTATCGATCGCAAAAGAAGGAAGGCTTCGCTAGACATTAAGGAGAAGGAAGTTCGTCCTTCGTGATAGTGTTTCTCATCCGTCTTATCAGATGATTTTTGGACTGAGTAATGTTATTTTTTTAATCCACCTTATAAAAATGATGAAAGTTCTGATTTAATACCAGAAATTATCAAATAATTACATCACAGGATAAAATGGCATAACTCATTAGGTAAAAAGTCCTTCCTGCAGTGTTCTTCAAGAGATGTGGTATACAACCAGTTCTACATACAAATCCTTCCTATCAATAATTTGTTTGCTCATTAGAAAAAAAAAACCTTCACGTTATTTTTACGTGGTTTACTAAATTATCACTTCGACTAAAATAATTACCACACCTATTATTTTTTACAAAGGACTCTTTACCCATGACATTTTAAATATCATCTCTGAAAACATCCATGACCCATCTATATCACATAGTAAAAGAGGGTTAGAGGAGATAGGTCAAACGACAAGTGCTAGTCACCCATCGGGTAATAACCATGAGTTCGATACCTAACTCAGTCAATGTAGCATCTATGTATTTTTCTTATCTCATGTAGAAAAATATTTTACATTGCATACGAATTTAAACTTATTCACGTACGACCAGGCAAAGAATTTAAATCCAAGCTCGTTAACTTCAAAGATTTTTAAAAATTCTCGAGGCTAGAGACAGAGGTTGTCAAATGAGATATGGAGACAGTCACCTGCAAATTAACATTGAAACCTCGCGTGCGGGGAGTGACTTGCAAGCCAGCAGACTGTCACGGCAGGCAGATGTTCGCACGAGACACAAAGCCCTACTCGCCTAGACATGACGGCATTCCGTAAAAGAAACACATGTTTGAAATCATAATGAAGCTCATGTAAAGTACTTGTCGAAATCAGTTTAAAGTGCAAAAACGCCACAAGTCTGTTAGTTTTATTTCGGGGAGTAATAAATTATTTCTCAGAAATAATAAATCATGTTCCTATCAGATTTTCTCTAATGTTACGGTATTACAACCAGCGCTTTACCAAATCATCTCCCATAAAAAATCCTAAGAATGCAGATGACATACTCATTCAAAAATAATTTTAGCAAAATAAACTGTCTTCAGCATTATCGGTAAAAAATAATAATACACGCAAACAAGTCAAAACGAGCATTAAAACATCATCCTAAATTACGTGTCACATGTAGTTTATTACATTAAGTTATTACGATGTAGGTTAAGAAAAAGCAAATTAAAAACTCTTTAATTCTATAATTTTATTAAAATTTGTACATTTTTACACAAGAAATCTGACACTGTATAGATATATATCGTATACATTTCTCAGTCCACGCAACATTCAGTTTTATTAAAATAAATTATTATAGTTCGTTTTAAGAGTGAAAAAATACAAATAATTCATACCGATTTCAATACATCAGTTCAGGAGTGTAACACCTTAGAGGACCAGAGATGTTGATGCTTGAAACCTTCCTTTACAAATTTTATAATGTTTTTTCAAGTATAAATTTTGTGTAACCTGTACACCGCACTTTTCACACAGAAATTTTACTCGATCAATATTTCGTCTGCAGCCATGCTTTTCATGGATGCGTACACTTCGTAGTCGTTCAAATCGTGTACCACAGTAGCGACACTGATACAGATATTCAACTCAATTACCATCGCTTCCCCGCTGTACATCTTGCAAATGAACTTTGCTCTTACAATGTCTAATCAAATTACTTTTGTTTGTGAAATGTACACCACATGGGTCACACGGAAATGTCACACGATTAGCGTTTCTTCTACAGACATGATTTTCATGTCTTCTTGCATGTTGACGATATTTAAATCTTTTGTCACAGTACGTACACAGATGTCTCGAAGTTAGTTCTTGAGTCACCGTCGGTTCGGAAAGTATATTACTTTTGATGTACACTGCTGTTGTAGGCGACGAAGTCACGTATGTTGCATGAGTTGGAGATTTCCCACTCGACATTGACAGATCATTTGTACTGGATGTCAAAGAATCTGAAGTATACACGACTGATGCAGAAGCAGGGAATTGCTCACAAAATGTTTTATTTACCAAATGCGGTGTAGCTGCAGGTATCGGAGTCTCCTCTGCCGTTAATGATGCACACATTGAAGTCTCTTGGAGTGAAGGGACAGTAGATACAGCCATCATCGGGATCTCTGGAGATGGTAGCCCCGTTACCATCGGAATCTCTGGAGCAGTCCTCATCGTTGTAATCGGGATCTGCTTCGTCATCGTCGCCTCCGTCGTCAGGGACCCCGGTGAAGACGCGAGACCCTCCGCCAAGATCTCTGCAGCCGTTGAGCCCGCCACCATTGGGATTTGTACCGATGTCGACGTTGCTACCATTGAGTTCAGATATACATTTATATTCATATACCAGACTTATATGCACTCAAGTCAATCCATCATATCTGCACTGTACCACTACAAGAGGTGGACTGAGGGACCTGCTGTCCAAGACTCGCTTAAATAACAGTGTCCGCTTGTATAATACTCAAGTCAATACATAATCCATTGTTATTACTTAAAAAAATTAGGACTTTCAAGGAATACAAGTTTAAAATACATATTCAAACAACTAATCACACATTATAAATACTCGGTTCATTTAAACTTACTAGAGAACCAAGATTCGATGATCAATGTAACTTTCAATATCCAATCATAAATTAAACTACTCAAATTTAAATTTTATTATGTACAGCGACACATATCCTCCAACTGACTCCAAATTTCTACAACACATGACTAAAATATTTTATCCGATACCAGACTATGTCCAAAGTCAATTATTTTTTGTACCTCTCATCTACAGTTCAGGGGTCCTTCAGTGTTAATATAGATACAACCAAGACATGCTCAGTACCACGCATGTTCAAAATACTAAGCATTACGACATTAGTCTCCGAAATAAGAGACCTACTCTATAAGTTTACTAGACATTTTTATGCCTGTCATAGCTCACATCGATAACTATCTTTGTAAATAACCCAAAATATTATCAGACCACTAGCATTCGATTTATGTACATAGAGTAGGACACCAACATATCTATCAACACAAGTCCATTCTAAATTAAGCTCCTCACTTATATTCATCAGTCTACTCGGCTACACTCAGCGTACAAAAACTAAATGAAGTCAATTAACATCTTATTTTTTATTTACATTCAATCATTTTACAGCATACCGACGGCTAGTTAAATAAGCCTGGCAGTGATCATGTTAGATAAGATTACATTTATATAAGACCAGGGACCCATTGAACCTTCAGAACCGAGCTACACATACTCAGTGCTGGATGCAATTTAATTCTACACTCATTTGCCATCACTGACACTCATATTACATCATAGACACTTGAGTCAACACTCATTTTCCATCATTAACATGCACACAAATGCAAATTAACCACCATCGACACTCAATTCAACACTCACTTTCCATAATCTAAACCCAATTCGGCACTCATTTTCCGTCATCGACACTCAATTCTACATACTCCTTCAAACTTTGACACTCATTTTCCATCATCTACATACACTAAAATGGAAACTTTCCACACACACACACACACACACTTAGATATATATTAATATATTCATACTCAACTCAATTCTTTAAATCAGAAAACACATTAACTTTACTAATGTATGAATAACGTAACATTTTTAATATCAATTTTTAAAATTATATTTATATCAAAAATGCAAAACTAGGTATAAAAATTCGTCAGTCAATACACATTAATAACATATTCTATATACCCTGAAATGATAAGTTCATCAAGAATAGCCCACGTTTCTTTGATAACTGATAAAATTTCGTCATCTTGCGAAACAAGTAAAAGTCGCAACCTGTTCGCCAACACGTTCGTGTCTTTCCACGACATTATAATCAATTTTACATATTGCCACCATCTTCTTCGAGTGTTTGCTGTACATATTCGTAATGTCGTTGTAATAATGATTATGATAATTTGTATCATCATCATCATCGCTGCTGTCCACATCTTTGTCAAACACACTGACATCTTCATCTTGCATATCCCAGTATTTCGAATTTTTTGACATTGGAGTACCGTCATTGGCATCAAGCTAACTTGCTAATTGTCCAAAAAAAAAATATTCCAAAGTCCGTAGAAGTCTACTATAAGACGTCTTGTCACTTTTTCTGGAGATGTTACTTTCATTATCTTCTACCTTACTTATATCTCCAACACCATTTAAGCTATTTCCATTCTCAAGACCTGGAGAGATTTTAACACATTCGCTTTTAAGACTAGATAGATCAATTTCATTGTAAGACATAATGTCTCCGAGCATAGCGTCTCCATCTATGTACTTTATCTCCTGCGCGAGCTTGGCTTTACAAGTTTTATCGTGTCTTTTTAAATTATCTCTTCGTATCATCCGCCTACCACACTTGCCACAACTTAGTATTTGACGGAATGGACTTTTAACACAATCGTTATTTTCATGTCTACGAGCATTATAGCCTTTATCAAAGTATTTGCTACAGTATGTACAATGTCCTTCAGATCGAGATCGATATTTGAGTATCGTACCTTCACTAGATACTCCATAATGGTGGAATAGCCACTAAAAGTATTTTTTAGGTACTTCGTATTTTTATGTATGATCATACATCAATTATTTACGAAAAAAGATTTTTTTTTCTCATTTTGACTAAAAAACTCATGTTCCACGTAGTTTTACTACCCACCTTCATATTTCCTCATATGTTAATTTGTAAAAGCAACCAAAGTTGGTTGTAGGATACGGAATGCTCACTCACGATCTGTTGAAAAAGGTGTGCTTTCCTACATCTCAAAAAGAAGAACATTGTCCTTATTTAAATATTAGTGAATAATATCAAGAACTAGCGAGAATCTCAAGATAATCTATTCACATATTAGCAACCATCATGTATCAGTTGTCTGTATATGCAGTCTCTGTTGTATGTATAAGTCGACAATGTTTTGTGTGGGATGCGGGATGCTCCCTAACGATCGCAACAGAAGGAGGGCTTCGCTAGAACTCAAGGGGAAGGGAAATCTTCGTGTGTGATAGCTTTTCCCATTTGTTTCAAGATATAGTAATCGTCTGATTAATGAACTTTGGTTTTTGTGTGATTTCCACCTGTTAAAATTAATTTTAAGATTTTGATTTGATAATATGACTTCGGAAATTTATACGAAACCCTGAATATCTCATTCAACAACCTCTGTCTCTAGCCTCGAGAATTTTTAAAAATCTTTGAAGTTAACGAGCTTGGATTTAAATTCTTTGCCTGGTCGTACGTGAATAAGTTTAAATTCGTATGCAATGTAAAATATTTTTCTACATGAGGTAAGAAAAATACATAGATGCTACATTGACTGAGTTAGGTATCGAACTCATGGTTATTACCCGATGGGTGACTAGCACTTGTCGTTTGACCTATCTTCTCTAACCCTCTTTTACTATGTGATATAGATGGGTCATGGATGTTTTCAGAGATGATATTTAAAATGTCATGGGTAAAGAGTCCTTTGTAAAAAATACTAGGTGTGGTAATTATTTTAGTCGAAGTGATAATTTAGTAAACCACGTAAAAATAACGTGAAGGTTTTTTTTTCTAATGAGCAAACAAATTATTGATAGGACGGATTTGTATGTAGAACTGGTTGTATACCACATCTCTTGAAGAACACTGCAGGAAGGACTTCTTACCTAATGAGTTATGCCATTTTATCCTGTGATGTAATTATTTGATAATTTCTGGTATTAAATCAGAATTTTCATCATTTTTATAAGGTGGATTAAAAAAAAACATTACTCAGTCAAAAAATTATCTGATAAGACGGATGAGAAACACTATCACGAAGGACGAACATTCTTCTCCTTAATGTCTAGCGAAGCCTTCCTTCTTTTGCGATCGATAGTGAGCATCTCGCATCCCGCATAAAATAAATAATATTTACCTGCAAGCAAAATGTGTCGACATCTGTGGATGACAGTCAGAACTACTTGTATCTATTTGCTTTGTATTAGATAACTTCACTCTCGCTGATGAAATATTTAAAAAATTCTATTTAAGTAATGGAACCAATTGGAGAAACGGACAGCTTGTATCTAACAATAGTCACAGTAACTAATATGGATCATGATTTGTTATCTCCTGCTGAATCGGAAGGAAGCCGCTGTAGATACTGTGGCAAGGATTTTGTCATGAGAAGGAATGCTAGACGTCATGAGAGGAATGATTGTGCTAAAAACCCACTACGCAAAATGATAAGCTGTAATCGGTGTAGCAGGTTGTTAACACGAATTGACAGCTTAGAAAGACATGGTAGAACATGTAAAGCCAAGCCTACTTATGGCGACGAGGACATCGATGGTTCCACTAGATTAAAGAAGAGTGATCTGCATTACGACAATAATTTTACTTGTCCTGAGCGTGATGGTATTAGCTCACCCGATTGTGACGAAGAACAAATATTGAAGGATGATGATGGCTTCGGGAAGACTGAAACTAATGGAAGTATCAACACCGTGAAAAGTGAGAATACATTCAAGCCGATATTCAGTATATCCTCCATACTTTGTAACAATAATGGACTCCTAAAAAGGAAGCAAGAAGACGATGAAGACACTTCGACATCATCGATATCGAATTCATACGGTAATCTGGGTGAAGGAGATGTCTTCTACGGTGATTTTTACAGTGACTCTGAGGCTGATTAGAAAGGCATAGACTGTGATGAAGCACCTAGAGCTGACAAGATCGAAGAATGTGGCGGTGTCCTGAGACCGAAACGATGGAAACGTCGTGATATATTAAATAAATCTGATCAAGGATGTGATTATCGCTTGTTCGATGATTAAAGTAACCTTGAGGTTGGTGTTAAAACGGAAGACACCAGAGATCTTAATATTTATTATAAACGTGCAAGGACGATGGTGACAGAAGAGATTAATTACACATCATGGAAAGATCCAAACATATTGGTTGACCTGCTAAGACTGATGGTGGCGTCTGTTCGTAGAGGAAACTACTCACATATCGAGGAATTATCGACCATACTTAAAGAACTCCGGAACGCTGGCTACATTGAATAATCATTTGTTTAACTGTCATGTGTGTACTATTGAAAAATAAATGAAGTATTTATATTTTAAAAAAGTATGATTTATTAATTGTATTCTGATTTCCAACTAAGCATGTGTTTCCGCTACTGCATGTGTGTTCATTCCTTTTTCTATGTGTACGTTCCGTTTCCTGTGTGTACTGTGTGTACATTCCGTTTTCCTGTGTGTACAGTGTGTAAAATCCGTTTTCCTGTGTGTACTGTGTGTACATTCCGTTTTCCTGTGTGTACTGTGTGTACATTCCGTTTTCCTGTGTGTACATTCCGTTTTCTTGTGTTTACTGTGTGTACAATCCGTTTTCCTGTGTGTACTGTGTCTACATTTTGATTTCCTGTGTGTATTGTGTGTACATTCCGTTTTCCTGTGTGTACTGCGTGTACATTCCGTTTTCCTGTGTGTACTGTGTGTACATTTCGTTTTCCTGTGTGTACTGCGTGTACATTCCGTTTTCCTGTGTGTTTATTCCGTTTTCCTGTGTGTACTATGTGTACAATCCGTTTTCCTGTGTGTACTGTGTGTACATTTCGATTTCCTGTGTGTACTGTGTGTACATTCCGTTTTCCTGTGTGTAACGTGTGTACATTTCGTTTTCCTGTGTGTACTGTGTGTACAATCCGTTTTTCTGTGTGTACTGTGTGTAAATTTCGATTTCCTGGGTGTACTGTATGTACATTCCGTTTTCCTGTGTTGAATGTGTGTACATTTCGTTTTCCTGTGTGTACTGAGTGTACATTACTTTTACCTGTGTGTACATTCCGTTTTCCTGTGTGTAAATTCTTTTTTCCTGTGTGTACTGTGTGTACATTCCGTTTTCCTGTGTGTACTGTGTGTAAAATCCGTTTTCCTGTGTGTACTGAGTGTACTGTGTGTACATTTCGATTTCCTGTCTGTACATTCCATTTTCCTGTGTGAACTGTGTTCATGGACTATATGACTGACTGTTCATGACTCGATCTCATGGTCCTGAGACACTTGTGCTATATGTATGGATGACTTTGTACATGAACATTTTAAAGGATAATCTAAATATCAAAAAACTAGAATTTCATGTAAAGCATAGCGACGCTGTATTTAATTCGTTCGTCAGGTATATTGTCTTGAGCTGATTTTCGTAGAGTGAATGATTAATAAACTCCGCGAAATGTAATGGAAAACAGAATCTAAAATTTATTTAATATTTAGTTACAACTCTCACTGTTCAAGAATCGAACCGTGGACAGGAACTGATCTAATCAATTTGTAAATTAATAATTTATTTTTTTGGTGACTATTGGAATTTTTTCCCGCATTTCTAGCTAAATAATTACATGATTTCAAGATAGCGACCGAATTTCAAGATGGCGGGGGCACCTCGGTAATAATAAATGATTACTGCACTGTTGCGGGATAGAATGGTAAGACGAGTACACACAAGATTGTGTCCTCCATCAGACAAAAAAGAGATGTTGGCAATGACCACTAGCAGGTGGTAGGTACTCCTGGTAGCATGTACTAAACATAAACTGTCGGATCCATGATGGTCGTCAAGGTCAAAGTCAAAGATCAAGGTCAAGGTCAAAGTACAAGGTCAATGACAAAGACAAGTTCAATGCCAACAGTCCAGGTTAAAGGTATGGTGAATTTAAAATTATACTTACATGACGCCTGCACACTCTAGCAGACGAAAACAAGATGACGGTCTCCAGCGGACTAAGACAAGATGGCGGACATGATGTCATACCAGCTGACGATGTATACCTTGGTATTGGTGGTGTGAGGTCGGTCTAGGTAGCTTCCGTGTTGGAAGGATCGGTTGTATGCTCTTAACGGTTTCGAACCAATGACTGGAATCGATATAATCAATCAGAATTCTAATAAGTTAATTTTTTGACGAATATTGGGATTTTTCCCGATTTTCGAACATAAAAATTACGGATTTCCAAGATGACAACTAAATTTAAAAATGTCGACCATAACGGTAATAGCAACATTAATAGGATCCAATATGACGGACGCAACATAAAGTATAACGATGACCTAGTACTCAACCAAGATGGCGGGTGTAACGAAATATGCAACATTTATATAATCCAAGATGGCGACCGTAACGATAACTGCAACAGTGGTTTTTAAATTTTTATTATTTAATTCGATTAATTAATTTTTTTATGAATTTCAAAAATTTTTCCCGATTTTCTAACATAAAAATTGCGGATTTTAATGATTGCGGGCATAACGATAATTGCAACAGTTACGACTTAATACAAGATGGCGGATCTGTCTCGAACATGTAGTGCTATTATTACTTAATATTAAAAAAAAATCGAAGTCCCAATATGCATGTTATTTTTTTTATATACCTTATTTTATTGTCAGTCTGGTAAATGTAAAGATAGCCGAGCGGTTAAAGGCGTATGTTTTCCAACCTAGAGGTTAGAGCTGCGCTGGTTCGAATCACAGCGCTTCCTATGTAATTTGCATAAAAAAATAAATTTGATATGTCGATAAGGACCATAATAGCTCTGGTAGGTAATGGAACATCGGCCTTATGTGTTGAGACAGAGCGACGCTGGCGCTATCTAAGAACAAAAAACATAAATAAAGTCGACGGTATCCAAGATGGCGGCCTCCAGTGGAACAGAAAAAAATCAAGAGCGCCGCTGGCGCTATCTAGGAACAAACAACAAAAACAAAGTCGACGGTATCCAAGATGGCGGCCTCCAGCGGAACAGAAAAAATCAATATGGCGACAGAGACGAAAATTTCATCATGAGTGGGGCGCTCGATTTCTAGATGGCGGATTTTAAAGATGGCGATCGTGACCTACTTGTCCCGTTACGCTGTGTCCTATTAGGCCGTGCTCCGTTACGGCGTGTCCCGTTACGGCATGTCCCATTATGCTGCATCCAAGATTGCGGATCCAAGATGGCGGATCCAAGATGGCGGATCCAAAATGGCCTCCGGGGTCAAGGTCAAAGTCAAAGGTCAAGGTCACAACCATCCAAGATGGCTGCCGTGACGTCACAATCAAATATGGCGGACCGACAATCACAATCCACACAATCCACAGCCTGAAGCCTGGCGCAGGACCGGCTATCCTATACTACTCGGAGGCTGTAGACATGGATGCTTAAGCCTCTAAATGGACCAGGTGTTTATTCTAAGGCAAAATGACTTTTGAGGATTTTCGAAATCCTAATTTTCGTATTTTTGCGGAAGAAAACGAGAATTGTTTCCTCAAAACCGGAATTTTTGAGTCATTTTGAGTCATTTTTGAGGAATTTTGAGAAATTTTTGAGTCCAAGATGGCCGCCGTGACGTCATAATCCAAAGATGGCGGACCGGCACCCGGCAACACAGCCAGAAGCCAGGGGCAGGACCGGCTCTTACACACTACTGAGCTACAGTGAATAATAATCATGTCAAAGTATGCCACAGCGGGCGAGTTGCATAAAACCACGAGATAAAGCTTTCACATTAAAAAAATCGCGGTTAATGGTCTGTACGACAATGGGCAGTCTGATTTAATTAAATGATTGTATACGCGCATGTTAACATAGGCTACAGGTACACTCTTCTTGTTATATACACTTAATATAAATTAATTGGGACTAGGACCTTTGAAACAAAAGACATAAGCTGATTTTACGAATGTTATTAATGACATGTTGAAGCAAAAACAAAGATTGTTAATATAGCAGACAAATAATAGGAAAGAATATTTAAATGCGTCATTGAAGGTATTGATGAAGAAGTATGTCTTCAATCACTACTCTACATTTAGCAGTGTAAAAGCATCAATGGCGAACACGTTATACGTACGATCAAAAATAAACTGTATAAAAATTTACAGCGAATGTATATTACAAGTATTTGGATATTTTACTGCAACTAATAAGCGACTACAATTCCACTGTGGATTTTACAATGAATATGAAGCAAACGACGTAAAGGACAATTTCCTGCTTTGAATCGTGGAGACTGGATCCTCGAAACCATAAAGCTAATATTAGTGACGATGTGCGCATTTAAAAAAATTGAGAATTATTTCATAGGCCCTGTAAGAGAAACTGGACTGATGAATTATTTCGTTTTTATAGAATAAGACATGCCTATCCCGAAACATATATTCTGGAAGAATTTGAATGATAAAAAAAATATTAGTTTTTTACCAAGAAGAAGTACAATAAGTTATGTTTCCAGACACTTTCCTCATTGAAAAAATGTTGAAGCGCTAAAGTGTAAGGCCTTAATTAGCTGGCTCTTCCATGGATCTGAGTTTGTTTCGTGGATTGATGAAAGAAAATATTTTGAGACATTAACTTTCTGTGTAATAAAATGTAAATAAATTTTAATTTAAATAAAATTTATGCTTAATATTATGTAAATAAATTTATTTGTAAATTCAATTTGAGGTCCTGTATTTTTTTATATATTTTAGTAAACTGTGTGCATTCGTGGAGCGGTGTTCTTTCTATTTCCCCTTGCCTAGCGCCCGCAGGAGAGGCGGAGCCAGTCTACACACAGCTGTCCTCTGATGCATCGTGCGTGACAGTCTGTGCTTGCAGTTTCTTGCCCTCCGCCCCGGGCGCACCAGCGCCCCTCCAGACACCACGGAGGTGGAGCCAGTTGAAGGCTGCTGTGTCCTCTCTCAGAGGTGTACAAGTGTGCTGGCGAACTTGTATTTGTTTTATATTAATGTAAAAATGCATCTTTCAAGTTAAAATATTACTTTCTTATACAAACTAATAAGTTTTTTACACGTTAAATTTTTATTTGAAATATTAATTTTGTCCAACATTTATTTTGTATTCAACATTCAAGTTTATTTTTACTCACGTAATTATTTCTGTAAGTAGTAACATTTTTTATAACTTTTATTCATCTGAATTTTTTTAAATACTTTTAATCAACAGGTTTTTTAAAATTTTATTTTACACAACCACTTAAGATTAAATCAGCAATGTTTTTTTATTTGATGTGATGACACACGTGAGAAAACATTTTCTTTTCCATTTTTTGTTTCTTACATGTACTTTTTTCTTTAACATTCTATATATGAGTATTAAAGACAATGGTTTTACAATTTTTTAAATATTATTTATTACATTTTAAAAGTATTCTTTCTCTAAAATTACATTAACATTAAAAAAAAGTTACCTTGTTTAATATAATCAGAGAGTTCGGCACCTATCCCTACGGTACAAAAAATTATATCATAATTTTATAACAAAATTAAACTTTAGGAGTCAGCGGTTTTTATTTATTTCTAAAATCAGCTTTAGTTTTGAGGTGCTGCAGTGGTGAAAAGTCACACTAAAACTGTCTTATGTTGCAGTATCTACACATCGCAAAGGTCTCGGGTACACATTCCTCATCGTTTTCCTTTATTTTTAAAGTCCTGGTGGCCCCATCCCAATATTCTAGACATGTTCTTAAGAAACGGTATCAATTTGAATTTTGTTATGATACGTTGGTGTAAGGTTATGTTTTTAATTTCAACCAACGAACTTGAAAACATAATTCCTGGTTGACACATATTAACTGCACAGATGCTATTACTCAATCTTTGACGCTAACTGAAGCTCCTTTGTTAAAAAGGTTATTTTATATATGTTTATGTATGTTGTTACAACAAATTGTTTCCAATATGGCCTCGTGACTTGTAAAAATAAATACGGCGTACGTGACACTACAAAAGTAATAAATATATTTGAATTAATGAATGCAAATAAAAGTAAATTTATAATTAAATTGTAGATTTCATTTCACTCCTTCTTTGTATCCATACAAAATAGTGATAATTTAATAAAAATGATTCAATTTTATTCATAAAAGTATGCAGAGGTAGGCCCTAGATTTTATCATACAAAAGATAGAAAAATTAAAAAAAAATTCTTCCTCAAAGAATATAATATTTTTAATGCCTAAATGGTTTGGTTGCAAAAACCTATTACGGCTCAGTCTCAGGCCGAATATATGATATTTCCTTTTCTTCTGGATCAATCATTTCATCAATGTTTTGTTATGACGTTGTCATGTTAAACTATCGTCCGTAAACCGACTTTACAAACAACCATTTTTTTTGTTTTAAAATAAAATTCACTACATTTAGTTGGCAAAGCGAAAGCTAAGATAGTGGACAAAATAGTGGATAAACAAAAATTTTACTATTTTTACCATATAATTAAGTACCACCCTTAAAGATATGTTGTTTGTTAAGAAAATATTAATTTCAAATAATGATCTCTTCTAATCTACATAAGAAGGTTATAATAATCTTGAAACGAATAATATATGTGGCTGTATAAATATTGCAAAAATTTAAATATTTTTTTGACTACCATGTAGTTAAAAATAAGGCAAGGTAAGTTTTTAAATAAAGTTTAAATCATCTAATCAAACTTATTGAGTGATTAGTAACTGAATGACGATACAATGCAAAGTAACTAGTGTAATCGTTACATTATTATAATTTTTTGAACGCTAAGGGTTTTATAACAGAAAATCACGTATACGAAACATTTTGGTTTGTGGGAAATAAACTGAAAAAATATATATATGTATTCATGTAAATAAATATATATTTTTTGACGTGACAACGTCTAATAAATCGATGAACGCCGGCTGCATGCACTAAAAAGTGTCCCGTAACGCACATTGTCCCACTACGGATGTGTCCCGTTATGCTCATTGTACGCATGCGCCGTATCTCTCTTCCATTTGATTAGAACAATCATCGATTTGACTTTTCAATCATGTTTTTGTCGTTTAAATTAATAATATTATATAATTTAATGATCGTCCACCCATTTTCAGCACAATCTATTCAGTTATTTAAAAGTAATGTTGAATTTTCAAATACGTTTTTAACTAACAATGGTGTTTTAAAGTTACACATAATAATTCAAATTACACCCGGGATCTTTACACAACGTTATAAAAAATTTTGTAACACATTATAAGTAAGTTTGGTGTATTTGGGATGCGCATTTGTTATAAAATCGTATTATAAAAACGAAATAATATTATTACACTACGGTGCTTCCATCTACGGTGACGGACGCGAACCAAACGAATCGTGCTTATCTACCAGCTGACGCGTGAACCAGCCATTCTTTAAAAAATATTTTCCTTTGTTTATCGCAACGGCGTTATTATTAATGAATTATAAATAAAATATCGTACCGGGGCCACAATTGCATATCATTTTGAGCACTGGAAGACATAAAAACGTAAAATATTCTCGACGAATTTTAATCTGTGGTTTTGATTACTTATTACAACAAGAATTTCGGCAATAAAGGTTAATTATTCTTGCATTTTAAAAATCTGATTACTAGTATAATTTTAAGTTATTATTTTTTTATTATAAAAAAAGGAGCTTCTGTCGGCGAGTGAAGTACTAATAGGTTATGTTAGATATTTGATTACATCTTATTTATATGAAAACTTGTTCATAATTATATTTAAACGCAAAGTTAATGTGGTTTTCATTGCTTATTACAACAAAAATTTCGGCAATAAAGGTTAATTATTCTTGCATTTTAAAAATCGGATTACTAGTATATATTCAATTATTAATTCTTTTATTATTAAAAAATAGCATCTGTCGGCGAGTGCAGTAATAAAAGGTTATGTTACAACTGACTAAAAAATTATGATGATTCATATAATTCATGATAGATATTTGATTACAGTTTATTTTAATGAAAACTTGTTCATAATTATATTAAACTTTAAAGCTTAAAGCCAGTTTTAAAATTAATTACAAGTCATCTACACGTGAACTGTTTCGTTGACTGTTTATAAAGTGAAGTGAAAAGTTAATGTGGTTTTCATTGATTATTACAACAATAATTTCGGTAATAAAAGTTATTTATTCTTGCACTTTAAAAATCTGATTACTAGTATAATTTCAAGTATTTATTCTTTTCTTATTAAATAAAAATGATTCAATTTTATTCATAAAAGTATGCAATCATTCCATCAATGTTTTGTTATGACGTTGTCACGTTAAACTATCGTCCGTAAACCGACTTCACAGACAACCAATTTTTTTTAACTATTCCAAATTATATTACTCAGGAGTAAAAATTCTGTATATTCTGTGTTTAAAATAAAGTGAATAATTTATCGAAGATACATCAGCTGATGTTTAATTTTTGGAAACAAATGGTTAACATAATAAATGTTCCAGGTACTATTCGCCCTCTCTTAAAATATGACTCTCATGAGCGTGATAATTAATTGATATTTATTTTATAAATTTATAAAAAACAATTAAAATAAATAGGAGATTAATGAAAAAAGTATATTTTTTGGGTTATTTTTAATTTGAAAATGTTTACCTTAAATCGTGTAAAAAGTAAAGGATCGATTTTATTTAAAAACTAATTCCAACGTAGTTTAACAAAATGTAATTAAAATATTGGGTTTTAACTAAAAACATAGGTACATATTTCGAACACATATTTTTATTTCCATATTACTATACCTAATAAGTGTAAAGGTTTTAACTTATTTATTTTTATACAGGAAATATCACACCACCGATCTTACAATAGTATTCGCATGATATTTATACCTACATTAAAGTAAATGAATAATGAACATAAATTAAAAAATAATAATAGTGCAACACAATTTTTTTAAGAAGGTTTACCCTTAAGGTAGTAATAAATTAGATAAAATTAACAATTATCAAAAATTTTAATTTTAATTATAATAAATACTATTTTTTTAAATTATTTGTGGGAAAAGAGAGCAAGGGTGATGATTTCATCAGTTTTGTTCCATAAATTTAAATATATTTGTGAATTAACTAATAAAAAAGTCAGTTATTTCATATCTTTAATCGATATGAGAAATATTAAGGAGTGTGTTTATTAAAATATCAATAAAATGTACTTAAAATATTTAAATTAAAGTAAATTTATATTTTGTTTGTCTATGATTATAGCCAAATCCAGTAAAATTTTAATTTTTTCTTTCACCAAACACTAGGTAAAATGAAATAAGGCAATATTTTAGCGGTATTTTTTAATTTCTTCCGTAAATAAGCATTGAAACATCAATATAATAATTTTTTTTATTTATATAAATTTTAAATCAACATGAAAATTGAAGACAATTTTTTTATTAAAGTAGGTTGTTATATACTAACACATATTTACTTAGAACTTTAAATAGCTTGGTATTACAACATTTAATAAAGACCTAATAATAATATTTTATGATAATGAACCTAAATATGTTTTGTATTTATCACTAATGTATCTTACACTATTATAATTTTAAGTGAGCAAAGCTGCGGGTGATAAGCTGTGGTGATATGTACAACCTATATTTTTACTAATTAGAAAAAATGTTAACAATTTTTTATAGTTTTTCTTTAAATATTCTTGCAAGTATAAAAATAGTAAAAAATATTTCTGTGGCCAAACACCAATGCTGGTTTCACTGTAAACCTTAAATATATATTTTAAGTCGGGACAAAATCTATTAATGAAAAACTCTTCAAAAGAAGCTAAAGTAAGCTGATGTAAAATGTTATACTTACACAAAGACCGCACAGATAATATGGTGGAAGCAATCAACCAGAAAAATATCATAGCACAGACAAATACCTTGGGATGACAACGACGAGACAATTGCAACAAGAATAATAAATATAGACAAACTACAATCTTGGAAAAAACCCAGCTACAAACATACTAACTGAAAATCTGGATTACAGCACAACACAGTGACGCACAAGCGAACCAAATGATGAATCCAAGCAGATGTTTTGGACAGCACAGCGACGGCAGCACAGGCAAACACAGTAGCCTTCCTAAGACAAAACAAAATGTGACGTTTCAGGAACTGACATCTGCTTTAGTCAACAGGCACAAAATAACTCAAAGCAAACATGCCACCACCGACCCAGCTTCTGCTATTTAGGAATTTGGTGTAGATAAGATCATAAACGCAACTTTCTGTATCTCATTCTGTGCACTCATTCTGTGACAGGAGAAAAAAAATGTACAATTTTTGCTAAAATTAATACACATATTTATCCCGCTCAACATTGTTTTAACGAATTATATGTTCAATTCCGTAATATAGTTTTGTATACTAAAATTATTTGCAACTTGAGAACATGAATTTTATCGTTACCGTGGTTACATGCTTACACATCACTGGCGAGTACTGAAAGACTCGTTCACATTTTTTTTGTATGTTCTGTTTAATTTAATTGGTAACAACTAAAATAAATAAGGAAGTTTGAGTTTTATAAAATATGTTTGTTTTGAATTAATAAGTATTTGTGATAATAAAAAATTACGTTTTAACAATATTTCAGAATTTTTTGTGTAAAACTTGATTCAATTACAATCGTTTGGGTTCGAACTATTGATTATTTATGCAATGACGTAAAACACTTATTTTTATTACTTTGTTACAATTTTATTTTTTTTTTTTGTATTTTTTTTTTTCATTTTTTTTATTTCTTATTTTTTTATTCAATATCGAGGGCAAGATTGTCAGATAGTTACAGGTTGCATGAAGGTGGATTTATAGGCCATATATTTTACGTTTTTTATCATATTTGCTGAGACTTTTTGTTACAAATAACAACAATTTTTCCCTCGTAAATATATTTTTTTCCTAGCAAATGGGGCATTTGGAACCTTTTTGGGAACTTTAATTTTTTTTTTTTGGGACTACTGAAGGTCAATGTTATCCATATGGCTGATTCCTTACTTCAACGCCAAACTTTTTGGATCTTTTCAGAAAGTTTAAAGCTTTTTTTAGGGTATTCGTATGGGGGGCTGGAAGGGGGAGATTTGCGCTACTTTGTAGATTTTTCAAGCCAGCGATATTTTTGTGAAATAAAATGGAAAATTTTTCCTTGAAATGAATAATTCATTCTTTGAAAATAGAACGTTAACCTTTTAAGTGGTTGTTAAGTCGATTTGGCTGTATATTTAGAGGATTTTTACCTTTGCTAATTATAATATCGGTTTCTCTGCACCTCCGTCTGATGTTGAACCACCATTTTACATTTTCATATTATGTTCTACAGCAACATATTTTTTGTCTAAATAAATTATTTTGGTTGTGTTATTTTATGTGTTAATCATTACAGTTTTGGTGCTTGTTTGATGAATGGAATGAAAGTGCAGGTATTTACATGTATGTTTGCGTTTTGTTTGACTTTAGTCCTGATTTTGCAGTGATAACTGTGATAACCGAGCTTATAAGTGAAGGAGTGTACGGCTTGTCGTTGTGGTCGTACCCTGCGCTCGCCTCGCTGGTGAGGCTGGACTGGCTGGGAGATCGCTGCCTCCCAGGGTTCAGCTACCCTTCTTCGCTGCTTCGTTTCTTTCAATCCACGCGTTGCGTCTTTTGTCTCTTAATCCGCGGCTGCAACTCGGGTGACACGAGACGGGTCCGCAAACTTTATCTCTTTCTAAACTTTTACTTGTTCCCTTCTCCCTAGCCTCACGGTCCTCCATCTTTCAAGTTTCCGACCTCTGTGCTTGCTCCTGCTGACTGCAAACAGCCTCCGCGTGCCTCTTGCGAGTCGCCCCACGCTAGGTCTGCCCGCCATCACCGGGTCGGTCACACTGTACGTGGTGCGCCACGCTCACGTAGGGTTCAACTCATTAGATACTATTTTCACGTAGGTTTAATAGCATTAAATTTTCACTTATTTTATTTGTTTTATGTTTAGGTATAAGTACATGATGTTAATAAATATTATTTGAACTTTTGACAATAATCAAAAAATTAACAATATAAATATAATTTCAAAATTTATTTCTAAAATGTTTTTATTTTACATAAATATATAGTACTAGCAGAACCCGGCAGACGTTATCCTGTCAGTGTTTATTTATTTATCTCTATATCTAAAATTGATGAAAATTGATGGTGTGTATGTAATCTAGACTCTATAAAGCGATTGAAATGGTATTCCATTTTAAACTCACTCACCAAATACTAATCACAGTGACAAATACTATTTGTTGTTATTGATGATTAAGGACAGTAAAATTACAATAAATTATAGACTACCAATGTTCATGGCGATTTGTTGAACGGAATATAATTTGATACGAATTAATGCCATCTAGGGGTGAGTTTAGCCAAATGGATAGCATTAAAACACTCAGAGTTGCCAACATTCATAGTGATCGGTTAAAAGGTGTCAGAGTTTATTAACGTTATATAGCGTATATAAATATATATATCATCTTAATGCGTATTTTTATTCTTAAAATATTAAAAAGTCTAGACAAGAAACGTTTCTAAATGCTTAGTGAAAAAGCAGAGTATTTGGTGTTGAAACTAATAGATCAAAAACAAAAAAATTAATATTAATATTATCAAATTCTTATAACGTAATTAAACTAATTATTAAATTATTTTAAAATGTTTTTTTATTGATCAGATGGCGACATGTAACATCTGACATACATTTTTTTTTGCAATCAAAATAATTATTTTGAAATACAATGGTATACCCAAAATTAATTTTTGTTTAAAGTAAGGTAATTAATAACTTATATAAGCTATGAATTTTAAGATTATTTTTAAAACTATGCTTCGTTTAATTAGTTTATTAACACAAAAACTTTATTAATGTCTCCAAAACAACACCTTCAATTATCGGAAAGTGTTTTATTTCAAATTAATATACTAATCACCACTGTCCCTAACGTCATCCCTTAAGTGATTGCTTAGAAATAATAAGACCATTGAAAATCTTATGTAATAAAAGTAGATAAAATGGATGTTCTGGCACAGACGAAGAAGTGAGGAGTCGATATGCTAATAGCCAGGGGGAGTATTGGAAGATTGGTGAGGGAGGAAGCGGAGGAACACGGCGTGACATGTGGTTGTCAAATGAATCGGAACGTCTTGGTCTGCTGGCAGCCGTCATGTTGGACTCTTCATGGATAGTTACTAGCTTTGCTATGCGACAGCACTTGTATCGCAGTGTTAGTTTTTATAGTTAAAAAAAAAAGCCAATTTCAGGTAATTTGTTTCGTGCCGCCGAACACTGTTCATCAGAAATTGTTAGACTGTTCAACCACTTTAAGATTACTAAATTTAAAGTTTATTTATATATATTTATAATATAAAAAATATATTATTCGGAAAAGCGGAAAGGGGCGATGCGGTAGAGGAGCATGACATGATTAGTGGGGTATCAAACGAACCTAGGCGATGAGAAGGGTGGAATTTCCATGTCATCTGCCACCAACCGCCATATCGGATGGTTTCTTGGACGGATAACGCTTTACTGCCAGAGCATGATGGTGTCACTGTTTGGAATTATTTTATTGGTGTCTGCTAGTGGTAGTCATCTCAGTTCTTATATCAACTGAAATAATGTGATAACGTCGCTGTCCTCCTTCTTGGACGATGTCACAGAGGGGTAAGGCTAGTGGCGTTATTAAAATATATCACAATAAAGTATATTATGGGTTTTTGGATTCGAACCATGTTCAAACAGTTACATATGGTCCTCTCATATCTACACATTTGAATGTAGTTTTTGGCAGCAGCCACATGTGCATACATTTTATCGCAGACGAAAAGCTAAAGAGATTGATATACTTAAAAAATAACATATTTTTTTAAAAAATATAAATATAATTATATAATATGCTTTAATATTAATGGCTTAGGATAGTTAGGAACAAACAAAATAAATCACATAATCACACATGGGTAATATAAAATATTGAAATACAATTCAACCAATATGTGTTAATTATAGTCGTACTCCACTGCAAACTATTTAAGATTAAAGAGGTTCTCGATTTCCGCATCTACTATTCACGAATTAAAGTGAGATAATAATTTTCACCATTTTACGAAGAACCATCTACTTCTTTCGTTCAAAACCTTCACAATGAAATATGAGTTGGGATACATCGCAATTCAGATACCTTCATCATAGAAGCCACCGCGATTAGGAATGAGGTCTATGCGTTACAAGTTTATTTTAAATTATTTATTATAAATAAACGTTGGCAGTGCAAAGGATGCATCTAGCTACATATAAGTGGTTGGAATAGTTATGTAAATTCATGACCATTTGCCTTACAAAAGTGCATTTAAAATTTTTCTCGAGTTAAAATCTTACAATAATTTGGTTTCTGCTCGTGCATGGTTGCTCATTAGATACCTGTTTATCAGTAAGTAAATACAATGGAACAAATAAAAGTTTGTTTACATTTGTCACTGATAAGTTAGGGAATATCATTAAGTAATCAATAATAATTACTCCGGATACAGGGTGCAAGGTGGGGATGGCAAGGATGGGGTCAATGAATGGCCGTCATGGCGTCATGGTGGCCAGCATGGATGAACTTCATCTTAACCTAGAACTTAACCTTAACCGTGACCTTTGAAATTGTGCAAAAATTGCAGAAAAAATTTATTCAAAATTTGTCAAAATACTCTAACAAACTTTCATGATATTAAGGAAAATAACTCCGCGAAAATTATGAAAAATTACAACAATTCTATTTTTAAATCAAAAAACTGAAAATCATAAATTATTAATTTAAAAAGTCTTCAAAATATATTTGCCGTAGAAAAATAATTCCAAAAGGGGCATAAAATTATTATCGGAAAGCACTAAACAACTGAGGTCATGACAACGAAAATAAGGATGTCGCTGGCACCATTAGGTGTCTGACAGTCCTATCTTGCCCATGTTTAATCTGCAATTTTTGTGTCCCGTTATCTCAGAAACTATTAAACCAATACCATCTATATTTAACGTGCGTTATCTTTTATGTGTTTTTATCATACTGTACTAGAATAATTTAAAATATTTGTTTTTGGAGAAAGTTATTAAAATTTAAAAAAATTATATTTTTTTCCCAAATAAATTAATATAATAGTTTTTGCAAATTTAATATTGTTTATCACAACTTCACAATTCTAGTACAGTAATTTTACAATTACTATCTTCAGCTATGGTATAAGTTTGAGCTTTGTATCTTTTATAGTTGTTGAGATAATGGGTTAAATATGATAAAAATGTAGTTTTCCATAAATTAAGGTCAAAGTTGTAAAGGTCTGTACATCAACAAAATCTCAAGTAAGACTCCACATTTACTTAAATTTTATACTTCGTTATACTTTTCAGTGAAAGGTGTCCTAGAAAAAAATTTACTCAAAACACTTTTTTAATTAAAAAAAATATTAACTCTTTAAAAATATTAATTTAAAAACTCTTGCAGCAATGAAAAACCTTTTCAATGTCATATCAAGTACTTTCTCACAATCTACAGCTTTCCTGAAAAATGTGGCACTATACATAATACATTTTTTGATGTAATGTTTCTAACATAGTAAAAATAGTTTTACAGAAACATAAACTACCTCTTTATCACTAATTTTATCAGTGACAGCCTCCCCCATATGCTGGTACCAGTTCCTTTTCTTCATTTTCTTTCATAATTCTCTTCCTCTTCTGCACTCTTGCCTCTTTGGTTGATAGTTGTGCTGCATGCTGCGATTTCTGAATTCGCACCTTGTCCAGTAGTTTGAAAGTCTTCACTGCGTTGGGTCCTGGAGTAAGATGAAGTTCCTGGAGCATTTTGACTATTCCAAAATTACCATCATTGAAGGATATCACAGCATCATTCACACCCCACTGTAAAGTTTTAGGCCAACGAACACATTTTTAGGCAACCGTGTCCAAATCAAATCGTTGAATTATTCATTAGGATTCTGTGTTTTTCCATGAAGACATTTCCTCAACAAATCAGGATGGGCCAAGTCTCTATAAATTGACTTCACAACTTCCATTACTGCTTCCGGTATTGAATGTTCATGATTATAAAAATCACCAGATATTTGAGCTTTTTGATACTTGCACCATGTGTCAGGGCCAGTGGGACATAAATGATGTATTGGCTTTTCATCAGTGGAAACCTTATGAAAATAAGAAGCCTAAATTGCTTTTTTCATATTTTCCAGATTGTCTGTATTGCTTCTAATTGCTGTGCCATAAAACCTCTGAAGCTGATCAATAGTTTGGTCACTTAGCCTACCGTATATGGTTTTTCTGTCAGAAAGTTTTTTTCCACTCAATGACTGCTTTAGTTTTCTTATCCTGGTACCCATTCTCTTCTGTACATGACCAACGCATTCAATTGTTCTTATTTCTTTCTTCGTGTACGGATTTTCTTCCACTACCCTCTTGTGTGCCTTTGAATCTCCATCACCAAGAAATTCTGTATAGCAGACATTCCTGTCTTTTTCAGATCTGTTCCAAATTTTTACAGCAGCTACTGCCTACATGCCCCCACTAGTACCTTCGTAGTTTATATCAAAATTGTGTTCTTGTGTTGCCAAGTTGCACTTGAAACAGTGTTTTGTCAGCACCTCAAAGTCCAACACCTTCCCAGAGACAACACTTGTCACCGTGGCTACAGAGTTTTTTGAGGTGTGACCACGCTTCTGCCAAGTACCATCAAATGCTACTGCAATATTTTTGTCGCCATCATTTAGCTGTACAGCTTCTTCTGAAGCAGTTTTCATTGAAGCGGTTGCAACTGTTTCCACAGCAGTACCTATAACCTCTGTGTACTTATTCATTATAGAATGGGGCGGTGGTAAGTCCAAGATTCCACACAAATAGTTTTGCTGCTGTAGGACCTTTTCCAATGGCTCGCATGCCATAGATGAATCTAACATTAGACTCAAACAAGTCTCCTTTATACTTCTTTGATGTGCAAAAAGAATTACTATAGTTAAAGTTCACACACAAAACTATAAATTTGGTAGCAAGTCCATTTCTTGCAGATAGTTCTTCTTTCAATGTCATGGATTGTCCACAAAGTTTGCAACACAAATAATCACTAAAAATTTTCTCTAAAATACTAACATCTACTAAAACATAACCTAATTCACCATTTTCATGTTCAATAGAAGAAAACTCTTTATCACTATTGTTCAAATTTGTTTTTGAAACACTGTCTAGTGTGTCTATTTTATTACTAGAAGTAGATCCAGTTATATTTTCAACAATCTTCTTACTAACCGTATTGTTGTGGTCTTCAGCAGTTTTTGTATATCTGTTTCCTCTGAATTTGCGTTTCGTGAAAACACTCTGCTTTCTCGTCATTGTGTTGAAAAAATCTATTCAAAAAACTTTTCACATCAATAAAATAGTTGGCGTATATGGCCTGAGCACAGATAAACAAAACACATCCTCTTTTTAGAAAAATAACTGCTATAAAAACCATTACATAGATTACAGTATAGCCAAAACCAAAAGTATAAGTTTCCTCTAAGCTCATACAAAACACCAGACTTTGAAATTCATTCCTCTTTGGAGTACAATGATAAAAAAAGATAAAAGTGGAAACTTGTGCAAAAAATGCAGTTGCAAGTAAAAAAAATAAAATAAAATACTTCGGATATGCTTCGGATATGTTTTACAAAACCAAGCATTCCATTGTATTCAGAAAGCTCACAAAATTATTTTAGCATTGTATAGTATAAAAATTAAAAAAATTAAATTTTTTAACAAGTGCAGCTCAACCTTAAAAAAAATAAAAATGAAAGATGCTAGTCACTTGTGTGGTAAGAACCATGAGATCGATACCCACCTGCCAATTTTTACTTTTGCCCTGCGTAAAAAAGAAAATAATTTGCAATACATGTGAAGTTCAAAGTATTCACGTATGACTAGTCAAAGTACCTTAATTCAACCATGGTAACCACAAAGTTTTTAAGAATTGTCAAGGTTTTGAAGCAGGTGCTGGCGGAACGAGATTCATCGTCGTTGCGTTTCAGACATTGATTTCGCGCGCGGGGAGATTTGCAAGCTAACAGAAGCATCCGGTGGCATTCCAGATTTTCGCTCGAAGCACGCAAGCCGTTGTTTCCCGGCCATAACGAAAATACGTAAAAATATGGTTGAAATCATAACCCAGTACATGCAAAGTTCTGGTCGGAATGGTTTATAAGTACGAAAAACGAAACTAGAGTACAACACCAAGGTAACATTTGCTACCCAAAAAATTTTGTAATCCATATACCAGTGTCAAAACCACATAATATGTCACAAAAAAGAGATCGTCATGAATAACAAGTTAAAACAAATCTCTATAAAGACCGAGAATCTCCGAACCAAGAGGTATTGTTCGTTGATAATCGGAGAATATTTTAATCAGGTCATGTTCAATGTAATACCTATAGGCCAAATGTCTTCGAACCAAGAGGCCAGTTCATGTACAATATATATAGTAAGCCATGCATAATAATATGGTTGTATAAATATGTTACACATATTTATATGCATAAAACCTATATAAATATGCTGAGCATATTAATATATAAATTATGTTTGCATAAGCATACGTCTAAATGCATTCACTGACCTGGAATTTCAAGACTTCTGTTGGTTTCCTTAGCAAAACTTACTCTCGCGGGGAACCGAACTCAGGCCTGTGCTGGATTGCGTAGTTAAGCATTTAAAGTAAATAAAATTTTACAAATTTTTGGTATTTGTTTGAATTTTTTTAGTTCAAAATGAAAGTATTTATAGTTTAAGGTCAAGATCAAGGTCATGACTTCGGTGACTTAGGTTGGCCAGATGAAGGGGTATTTAAGCCACGATGGGAAATTTGGGTTCATTCTTTGTGGGGGTATGTTAAGGGAGAGAGGGATGGCATTATGAAGGGAGATGCTAAGGGGTTGACCGACCCTTCCACCTCCTCCAACCGGTGTAGTGGCCTTGTACCGGCGACCGCGCATATACTGAACCAGTCCTTACAATGGAAACTTTTGAGTAACTTCAGTTTACATAGTGATAATTTCATGTTGTTCCAACAAATCTGAAAATTTAAAAAAAGTTGTCACTTTTACCCCCTTCATATCTCCGGAACCATTCACTTTAAAGTGATTATGTATAGAATAGGTTTTGTTTGTAATTTAATGTAGATTATTTTTGTATAAAATACGTTTTGCGCTAAACCGAATATATTTCCAGATATTTGCGGGGAAAAAACTGCGAAAAACTACCATTTCAACCGCTTCCCACCCCTTCCTTAAATAACCCGACGCTCAAACTAGTGTAACTACTTATTACATACTACGAAGAGTGGATAGAACAATGTGGCGTGGGAAGGGAGCTTTTTTTCCGGTTGTTGAGGTTTAGATCTAATTGTACCGTACTAATATGAGGAAATGTTTAATATTTTTTTTTTTTTAATATTGGTGAATATATAGGATGTTATATACATTGAGTTCATAAAATGTTCCAGGAGTGTATAGAAGTTTCCAAAATTTTCCATGAGAAAAAAAAAGGTGCTTCGAAATTTTTCTACGCCTGTAGGGTGTGCCGGAATTTTTTAATTTTAATTTTTTTTTTGGTTATCTAATCATACTGAAAGTATCATTTACTCTAATATTTTAATAGGTCATTCTGAAGCCGATCTGAATTGTTATAACTGAGCAGATCATAAATTATTAAAAAAAAAATGTTTTTGAGAAATATTGCAACAAAATAAAAATAAATTAAAATTACTAAATAGAATATTTATTTAAGAATTAAATAAATTAGCATATTAAAAAGGATTGTCGTTAGAATGAAAACACGTATATCATACATGATGTATTTTCTTGTATTTTTGAGATTGTGGCTCTTTTCAAATTCCAAACTAATGTCAGTTTTCTAATTTGGATGTGATTTAGGTGAAGAATAATCATTTAATATATTAAGGGATTGCGGGAAAAGTAATGAATTTAATTAGTCCTTAAGTACCTGATTTCATATTAAGAATAGTATCCACATGCTGATAAATATAAAGTTTCACATCAAATATAACTCCTATATCCTTTATGTGGTGCACACATTTAATGCCACCACTTGTGATTTGATTATTATGTATTTTTAATAGGTTTTATTTTGAAGGCCAAGCAAAGTTGTTTTATATTATTTTCTATTATAAATTGCATTATTGCATCACGAAAATGCTATATATATATATATTTGAATAAAGTTATGTTTATATTTGGGCACAGTGGTTAGTATAAAATAGGGGCCTTCTAGGTCTTCTGCAGGCGTTTACTGCGTGGTATAGCCCGTAATTATTAATTGCGATGCCACGGTGGACATCTTGGATAATCTGACCGTATTCATGGACACGGAACATAAAAATTTGCCAACTTTTTGCGAAATAAGTCTCAAAATTGGCCAAAATTGGTCAAATATGCGCCAAAATTACCCACATTTCAAGTTTATTTTTATAAAAAAAAACACTTCTAAAAAAATCCAAAACGAATTATCATTCGAATGAAAAAAAATTCGTAAAACAATTTATAAAATGGAAATTCTAAATGCCTCAACATATTTTTGCCTTAAAAAAATTCTTCATTGAAGGCTATACAACCCGTCTTCAAGCCTCCAACAAGCTTCTTGAGAGAAGCTTTAACCTCGACCTTAACCTCGGTCACCATCTTGGATGACGTCAGGACAACTATCTTGAAAATGAGTTTTTTCTGCTACAAATTGTGGCAAAATTTTTAATTAATGAATAAAAATACTTAATATTATTTCAATTTTAAAAATGTTCCTATGTCATTGCGTCCTCGGTTTAAAACCAACGAGGGCATTCGGTAAAAATACTGATGGATCTTTCCTTCACGGTAGACCGCGGCATAATGAATTCTTACCACAAATGCTAAGGCATATATTATGTCAACCAGTATAATGTCATTACAGAGTAGTATATAATAGCCGGTCCGAGGACAGGCCTCAGGCGGTGGTGCCGGTGCCGGTGTCCGCCATCTTGGATTTGTGACGTCACGACGGCAAAAATTCCTCAAAATTCCTCAAAAATGACTCAAAATGACTCAAAATTTCCCGTTTTAAGAAAAAATTTCCCGTTTTCGAGGGAAAAATTCCCGTTTCGAGGGAAAATTTCCCGTTTTATTCCTTAAAAATCCCAACGGCTAGAAATGTCCTGATATCGGCTTAAGCATCCTTAACTCAAGCCTCAGTTAAGCCTCTATCAGGATGTGACCTTGACCTTTGACCTTGACCCCGACGGCCATCTTGGATCCGCCATCTTGGATGACGTCATTTCGTTTTCTAGAAAATTCCGGCATTGTGTTATCCGACATTTTGAATTATGATGTCACCGTTGCAATTTCCGTTACGGCCGCCATCTTTAAATTTATTATCCGATTTTAATGAAAAAAATTAAAAAATTATAAAAAAAAAATTAAATAATATAAATTTAATAAAATATTTATAAAAAACAAACATTAACGACACGGAGCTCGGAGTCCTCGGTTCGAACCCGACAGAGTCAAAAAAATTAAAAAATGACGACCGATCCTTCCCCCCGCGGTGGACGCAGGCATACTGACTCCCTCCACTTTTTTTTCAAAGCATATATATATCGTCAGGTAGTATGACGTCATGTCCTCCATCTTGTCCTCGTCTGCTGGAAGCCATCATCAGTGTATCGTCGGCGAGAGTGCGCTGACGCCATGTTAGTTTAATTCTTATCCGCTAGAGTGCAGTAATCATTTATTATTGCTGTGACACCCGACATCTTGTCATTTGGCCGCCATCTTGAAAATCCATAATTTTAATGCTAGAGATTCGGGAAAAAGTTCAAAATTCATTAAATAAATTTGTAATCTTTATACTGATTGATTAGATCGACTGAGGTCCTTGGTTAGATCCCTAGTCGATGCAAAACAACTTTAATTTTAAAAAAAGTACCAGAATAGAGTAAGGTTCGAGAAATAAAACACCACAAAGTCTTTAACAAACATAATATTTATTACATAATTTCTATTCTACTACATGATCATTTGCGAAAGCCAGCAATCTTATAATCATTTAGTTCCGCAGCGGTGTGAAATGACTAATTCTTAGCTCCAATCGGTTTATACTAGACAGAGTCCAGCCAGAACCTTTACAGACATAGTCCACCTCTTCTTGACAGAGTTTCTGGATACCGTTTTTAACAGTTTGCTTCACATCGTTAGAACTGTAAATTACTGCAGCCGATGTCTTGAATGCACACTTCTTCACTTTTGTCATCGAACGGATATGGCTTTCCATATATACAGTCCAACCACAAGTTATATTTCAAAGGTCCGTTTGTTGCTACATCATCAGTAAGCTGATTGATTATGTCCTCTCTGATATCATCAAGAAAATTACAAATGTCCTTCGACTCACCTAACGTATTTAAATAATAGTAGTCTTTCAATGTTCCACGAAATGCAGACTGCACCAAGTAGAAGCCATTATCGTTCACTTGTAATGCTCCGAACACAGTCTTAGCTTTAGTTCCATGTTCAGACGTCATACCAATCGGTTGCTGCACATCGGTTTTTTTGGTTGTACGCTTTCATGTCTCCAATCTAAAGCGAGGAGTCGAAATTTCTGCAGGTAGTTCATCAGTAGGAGCACAGACTCCACCTTTACATTTTTTCGCATGATGTCGCAAACTGTCAATTCGAGTAAACCATTTAAGGCACTCATCACATCGAAACTTCATGCGAGAAGGATTCTTCGTGCATTTGCTCCGCTCATGTCTTCGTGCATCATGGGAAAATGCGAACGACGTATCACAGTAGCTGCAAGGATACCGTGGTGATGAAGACGATCCTTTCAGACCCGATCCAGATACTGACGTTGCCGCAGTTGCACCATCTCCAGGCATACTCTTATGAACATCAATGCATCGTTGTTGCGCCGAAACCTTTACTTTCTGCCGAACAGCAGGACCTTTGCATGCCTTCATGTGCGTTTTCATATTATCTTTTCTGGCAAACTGCTTATGACATTTCTCACAAACAAACATTTTACGATATAGGTTCTTGGCACATTCGCTCCTCTCGTGTCGCCGAGCATTGCTGTTGTTTGAGAAAATCTTGTCGCAGTAACAGCACCGATGTTCGCTAGTTGTCAAATCAGCATCCATTTAAGTCTCCATTGATGGCGAACCAGCGTTCGCCGAAATTCCCTGTGCAGACAGCACTAGCAGCATTAAAGTCTCTTCTGCTGGCGGTACCACGTCTGTTGAAGTCTCCTCCAGTGTTGACATCGACGTTGCCAACGGGATCTGCTCCACCATCGTCGACGCTGACATCATGGTTCCCGCAGTCGATGGTACAACCTCCATCGAGTTCATCGTTAAAGTCGGTAAAGATGCCATCGAGTTCGCAAGAACAGGTAATTACGTGATTAATGCACCAGAAGAAACAAACTAGGTGATCCTTACACCGACGACGTCAGTAACAAACTAAGCATCCTGTTGTCTAGAGCTCGCTTATATATACATGCACCGTATGGAACAATACGCTAGTCAAATCAAGAACCATTTACAATAATACTAGAGTCAAAACAACATTAAAAATAGAAGGACCATCAACGAAAAGGCAGCACATTTGGAAGCACCGACAACGAAAAGGCAGCACATTTGGAAGCACCGACAACGAAAAGGCAGCACATTTGGAAGCACCGACAACGAAATGGCAGCACATTTGGAAGCACCGACTACGAAAAGGCAGCACATTTGGAAGCACCGTCATCGAAAAGGCAGCACATTTGGAAGCACCGACAACGTAAAGGCAGCACATTTGGAAGCACCGACAACGTAAAGGCAGCACATTTGGAAGCACCGACTACGAAAAGGCAGCACATTTGGAAGCACCGTCATCGAAAAGGCAGCACATTTGGAAGCATTGTCAACGTAAAGGCAGCACATTTGGAAGCACCCACAACGTAAAGGCAGCACATTTGGAAGCACCGACAACGAAAAGGCAGCACATTTGGAAGCACCGACAACGAAAAGGCAGCACATTTGGAAGCACCGACAACGAAAAGGCAGCACATTTGGAAGCACCGACAACGAAAAGGCAGCACATTTGGAAGCACCGACAACGAAAAGGCAGCACATTTGGAAGCACCGACAACGAAAAGGCAGCACATTTGGAAGCACCGACTACGAAAAGGCAGCACATTTGGAAGCACCGACTACGAAAAGGCAGCACATTTGGAAGCACCGACAACGAAAAGGCAGCACATTTGGAAGCACCGACAAAGTAAAGGCAGCACATTTGGAAGCACCGACAACGAAAAGGCAGCACATTTGGAAGCACCGACAACGAAAAGGCAGCACATTTGGAAGCACCGACAGCGAAAAGGCAGCACATTTGGAAGCACCGACAACGAAAAGGCAGCACATTTGGAAGCCCCGCCAACGAAAAGGCAGCACATTTTGGATGCATCATCGAATAAGGAAGCACATTTGGAAGCTCCATCAACTAAAAAAGGCAAAAAGGAAGCACAAGTTACGAGATCTAAGTCTTAGTAAGAAATCATAATACAAGAAATAAAAACATTACATTCTTATAATTTAAATTATTTATTTTATTGCTTTACATTATACAAATGCAAGTAAAACAAGTCAATATTGTATGTAGCCAGCATTCCTCAGTTCCTTGAGTATGAAGGATATTTCTTTGATGCACGAATAGTTTCCTGCACAAAGCGAACCATGTAGAAGTCTTAGCCGGTCAACCAATATGTTTGGATCTTTCCATGATGTGTAATCATTCTCTTCTACCACCATCTTCCTTGCACCTTTATAATAAATATTATGATCTCTGGTGTATTCCGTTTTACCACCAACCTCAGGGTTACTTTCATGTTGGAGAAGGTGATCATCACAAGCTTGATCAGATTTATTTAATATATCACGTCGTTTCCATCGTTTCGGTCTCAGGACACCGCCACATTCTTCGATCTTGGCAGCTTTAGGTGCTTCATCATAGTCTATGTCTTTGTCAACAGCCTCAGAGTCACTGTAACAATCACCGTAGAAGGAATCGTTTTCACCCAATTTACCGTAATAATTCGATGTTGATGATGTTGAAGTGTCTTCATCGTCTTCATGCTTCCTTTTTAGGAGTCCATCATTTTTACAAAGTAGGAAAGATCTACTTGAATTCGGCTGGAATATATTCTCACTTTTCACGTTAAGGATTCTTCCACTGTCTTCATTCTTCCGTAAATCATCAACCTTCTTCAATTTAAGTTCTTTGTCGAGATCGGAAGAGCCAAGAAAATTATTGTCGTAATGCAGATCACTCTTCCTTAGGCTAGTAGATTCATCGTTGTCCTCTAGCTTGTACGCAGGCTTGGCGCTACAAGTTCTGCCATGTCTTTTTAGGCTCTCTCTCCGCGTAAACGACTTGCTACATCGAACACAACTTATCATATTGCGCAGTGGATTTTTAACACAGTCATTCTTCTCGTGTTGTCTTTTATTCTTTCTCAAGATAAACTCTTTACTGCAAAACTTACACCTATGTTCTTTCGATACAGCGTCAGATCCCAAATCGGAATTCATATTAGTTACTGAGACTAATGCCAGATACCAATTGAGTGTTTTAAATTAGATTCAATACTTAAATAGAAATTTTTTCATATTTCATCAGCGAGAATTATTACGGTAAATTGGGTGAAAACGATTCCTTCTACGGTGATTGTTACAGTGACTCTGAGGCAGTTGACAAAGACATAGACTATGATGAAGCACCTAAAGCTGCCAAGATCGAAGAATGTGGCGGTGTCCTGAGACCGAAACGATGGAAACGACGTGATATATTAAATAAATCTGATCAAGCTTGTGATGATCACCGTCTCCAACATGAAAGTAACCCTGAGGTTGGTGGTAAAACGGAATACACCAGAGATCATAATATTTATTATAAAGGTGCAAGGAAGATGGTGGTAGAAGAGAATGATTACACATCATGGAAAGATCCAAACATATTGGTTGACCGGCTAAGACTTCTACATGGTTCGCTCTGTGCAGGAAACTATTCGTGCATCAAAGAAATATCCTTCATACTCAAGGAACTGAGGAATGCTGGCTACATACAATATTGACTTGTTTTACTTGCATTTGTATAATGTAAAGCAATAAAATAAATAATTTAAATTATAAGAATGTATTTTTTTTATTTCTTGTATTATGATTTCTTACTAAGACTTAGATCTCGTAACTTGTGCTTCCTTTTTGCCTTTTTTAGTTGATGGAGCTTCCAAATGTGCTTCCTTATTCGATGATGCATCCAAAATGTGCTGCCTTTTCGTTGGCGGTGCTTCCAAATGTGCTGCCTTTTCGTTGTCGGTGCTTCCAAATGTGCTGCCTTTTCGCTGTCGGTGCTTCCAAATGTGCTGCCTTTTCGTTGTCGGTGCTTCCAAATGTGCTGCCTTTTCGTTGTCGGTGCTTCCAAATGTGCTGCCTTTACGTTGTCGGTGCTTCCAAATGTGCTGCCTTTTCGTTGTCGGTGCTTCAAAATGTGCTGCCTTTTCGTAGTCGGTGCTTCCAAATGTGCTGCCTTTTCGTAGTCGGTGCTTCCAAATGTGCTGCCTTTTCGTTGTCGGTGCTTCCAAATGTGCTGCCTTTTCGTTGTCGGTGCTTCCAAATGTGCTGCCTTTTCGTTGTCGGTGCTTCCAAATGTGCTGCCTTTTCGTTGTCGGTGCTTCCAAATGTGCTGCCTTTTCGTTGTCGGTGCTTCCAAATGTGCTGCCTTTTCGTTGTCGGTGCTTCCAAATGTGCTGCCTTTTCGTTGTCGGTGCTTCCAAAGGTGCTGCCTTTACGTTGACAATGCTTCCAAATGTGCTGCCTTTTCGATGACGGTGCTTCCAAATGTGCTGCCTTTTCGTAGTCGGTGCTTCCAAATGTGCTGCCTTTTCGATGACGGTGCTTCCAAATGTGCTGCCATTTCGTTGTCGGTGCTTCCAAATGTGCTGCCTTTTCGTTGTCGGTGCTTCCAAATGTGCTGCCTTTTCGTTGTCGGTGCTTCCAAATGTGCTGCCTTTTCGTTGATGTTCCTTCTATTTTTAATGTTGTTTTGACTCTAGTATTATTGTAAATGGTTCTTGATTTGACTAGCGTATTGTTCCATACGGTGCATGTATATATAAGCGAGCTCTAGACAACAGGATGCTTAGTTTGTTACTGACGTCGTCGGTGTAAGGATCACCTAGTTTGTTTCTTCTGGTGCATTAATCACGTAATTACCTGTTCTTGCGAACTCGATGGCATCTTTACCGACTTTAACGATGAACTCGATGGAGGTTGTACCATCGACTGCGGGAACCATGATGTCAGCGTCGACGATGGTGGAGCAGATCCCGTTGGCAACGTCGATGTCAACACTGGAGGAGACTTCAACAGACGTGGTACCGCCAGCAGAAGAGACTTTAATGCTGCTAGTGCTGTCTGCACAGGGAATTTCGGCGAACGCTGGTTCGCCATCAATGGAGACTTAAATGGATGCTGATTTGACAACTAGCGAACATCGGTGCTGTTACTGCGACAAGATTTTCTCAAACAACAGCAATGCTCGGCGACACGAGAGGAGCGAATGTGCCAAGAACCTATATCGTAAAATGTTTGTTTGTGAGAAATGTCATAAGCAGTTTGCCAGAAAAGATAATATGAAAACGCACATGAAGGCATGCAAAGGTCCTGCTGTTCGGCAGAAAGTAAAGGTTTCGGCGCAACAACGATGCATTGATGTTCATAAGAGTATGCCTGGAGATGGTGCAACTGCGGCAACGTCAGTATCTGGATCGGGTCTGAAAGGATCGTCTTCATCACCACGGTATCCTTGCAGCTACTGTGATACGTCGTTCGCATTTTCCCATGATGCACGAAGACATGAGCGGAGCAAATGCACGAAGAATCCTTCTCGCATGAAGTTTCGATGTGATGAGTGCCTTAAATGGTTTACTCGAATTGACAGTTTGCGACATCATGCGAAAAAATGTAAAGGTGGAGTCTGTGCTCCTACTGATGAACTACCTGCAGAAATTTCGACTCCTCGCTTTAGATTGGAGACATGAAAGCGTACAACCAAAAAAACCGATTTGCAGCAACCGATTGGTATGACGTCTGAACATGGAACTAAACCTAAGACTGTGTTCGGAGCATTACAAGTGAACGATAATGGCTTCTACTTGGTGCAGTCTGCATTTCGTGGAACATTGAAAGACTACTATTATTTAAATACGTTAGGTGAGTCGAAGGACATTTGTAATTTTCTTGATGATATCAGAGAGGACATAATCAATCAGCTTACTGATGATGTAGCAACAAACGGACCTTTGAAATATAACTTGTGGTTGGACTGTATATATGGAAAGCCATATCCGTTCGATGACAAAGTGAAGAAGTGTGCATTCAAGACATCGGCTGCAGTAATTTACAGTTCTAACGATGTGAAGCAAACTGTTAAAAACGGTATCCAGAAACTCTGTCAAGAAGAGGTGGACTATGTCTGTAAAGGTTCTGGCTGGACTCTGTCTAGTATAAACCGATTGGAGCTAAGAATTAGTCATTTCACACCGCTGCGGAACTAAATGATTATAAGATTGCTGGCTTTCGCAAATGATCATGTAGTAGAATAGAAATTATGTAATAAATATTATGTTTGTTAAAGACTTTGTGGTGTTTTATTTCTCGAACCTTACTCTATTCTGGTACTTTTTTTAAAATTAAAGTTGTTTTGCATCGACTAGGGATCTAACCAAGGACCTCAGTCGATCTAATCAATCAGTATATAGATTACAAATTTATTTAATGAATTTTGAACTTTTTCCCGAATCTCTAGCATTAAAATTATGGATTTTCAAGATGGCGGCCAAATGACAAGATGTCGGGTGTCACAGCAATAATAAATGATTACTGCACTCTAGCGGATAAGAATTAAACTAACATGGCGTCAGCGCACTCTCGCCGACGATACACTGATGATGGCTTCCAGCAGACGAGGACAAGATGGAGGACATGACGTCATACTACCTGACGATATATATATGCTTTGAAAAAAAAGTGGAGGGAGTCAGTATGCCTGCGTCCACCGCGGGGGGAAGGATCGGTCGTCATTTTTTAATTTTTTTGACTCTGTCGGGTTCGAACCGAGGACTCCGAGCTCCGTGTCGTTAATGTTTGTTTTTTATAAATATTTTATTAAATTTATATTATTTAATTTTTTTTTATAATTTTTTAATTTTTTTCATTAAAATCGGATAATAAATTTAAAGATGGCGGCCGTAACGGAAATTGCAACGGTGACATCATAATTCAAAATGTCGGATAACACAATGCCGGAATTTTCTAGAAAACGAAATGACGTCATCCAAGATGGCGGATCCAAGATGGCCGTCGGGGTCAAGGTCAAAGGTCAAGGTCACATCCTGATAGAGGCTTAACTGAGGCTTGAGTTAAGGATGCTTAAGCCTCTATCAGGACATTTCTAGCCGTTGGGATTTTTAAGGAATAAAACGGGAAATTTTCCCTCGAAACGGGAATTTTTCCCTCGAAAACGGGAAATTTTTTCTTAAAACGGGAAATTTTGAGTCATTTTGAGTCATTTTTGAGGAATTTTGAGGAATTTTTGCCGTCGTGACGTCACAAATCCAAGATGGCGGACACCGGCACCGGCACCACCGCCTGAGGCCTGTCCTCGGACCGGCTATTATATACTACTTTACAGCTATCTTGTATTCGTCTGCTGGAGGCTGCGATATAGGATCGGACATATTGTTTACTCCTGCTAAAATGTGTTTCCACCTTATTAAATAAATTTTTACCCGCTAGAGTGCAGAGGTATTTTTTACAAGGAAGACAACTGTTCTGTGATCCGCCATCTTGTCGGCCGTCTTGGTCACCATCTTGAAAATCCGTGATTATTTAGCTAGAAATTTGGGAAGAAATTCTTAAATCATTCAAAAAAATCACTTGTTAAATATCGATTGACCTGATCGATATCCGACCTTGTTTCGATACTTATATGATACAAATTTATAAATTAATTAAAATTACCATAAAAGTGGAATGTTAGAGTAAAGACAACAAAATTACAAATAAAAAAAGAATAACTTTATTTATACTCTACTACAAGAACAAAAAACAAGGAAATTACAATAGTTTCTCGATTGCTAGTCTTCTTGGAAGGTGAATCGTATCCTTTTAATTACCTAACATAAGTTTTCAGGGCACTTACACATAGCAGTCGATAAACCAAACACGTCCAGTTGTTGGTCAAGCCCATCCAGAAGGTGGCCAGACACATTGAGTTTTTGGCTAGACATGCCAAGCTGGTGGTTAGGCACATCCGTTCTGTATCCAGGCGTGTCTTGATTTAGCCACATCCAGTTGGTGGCAAGGCAAGCCCAGACAGTGGCAAGGCACGCTTGTCCAGTAGGTGGATAGACACGACCAGTTGGTGATCAGACACACCCATTTGTTGGCCAGGCACACCCAGCCGGTGGCCAGGCACGTCAGATAGGTTAGACAGACAAATCTTATAGGTTTTCCAGGCACAAGTTGTAGATTGGTCAGACATGTCCATTTGGTGGTCAAACACATTCAGTCAGTACCCAAGTGTTTTATTTTTTCGATACTTGGCGAACATTTTAAACAGGTTATGTAAGATGAAAAATGTTAAGACCAGGCGTCTCCGAAATACGATACCATTTATCATCTGACTACATACTTTATGATGCACAGTCAACAAAACTGATGTAAATTTGAAAGAACATTAAAGAAAGCATATTTGTAAACACACTCGACTAAAAGGAAGCACATTGGACAAATAAGATGCACAATTAGAAGTTCATTACAATAATATTACTACATTAAAAAGCATATTTGACAATAAAAAAAAACACATTCGACATAAGGGTAGTCCATTTGTCAAAAAAGGAAACATATTTTACGAAAACGACGCACATTTCGACGAAAATTCAACTTGGTATAATACGATTTCATCTGAGTAATACGATCTCATCACACAGATACGTTTTCGTCACAGGAATAGATCTCGCCACAGGGATAAATTTAAACATGGGGATTAATTCTCGTCACAGGGTAATGAACTTGTCACAGGTTACGATCATGACACAGGGATACGATATCATCACAGGGATACAATTCGATAAGTAGGATACGATCCCATCAGTAAAGTACAATACTGCGCACATTTAACGAAAATGACTACATTTATACGAAGATTTAACTCAGTAGGTTATGACACCGTCAGTAGGATACGATCAGTCACAGGATGCGTTAGGTTACAGCTCCAATAGCTCCAACAAAATTAAGTTACAAAATTACAAATATAATATTATTCAATACTCCAACTGTCTTGGCTCCAACAGCTCCAGCGACATTTCACTACAATACTATAAAGCTACTTGGCTACGAAGCTACAAACAAGTGTTCGAGGTTAATAGGCCTCAAGGCAACTAAGCTACGAGGCTACAAATTTACTAGATTACGAGTTATCAAGGATATGGGGCTACGAGACTTAAAGTATTCAAGGATACAACATTTATTTGGCTCCAAAAGCTCCAATGACAATTGGCTACAAAGGTATGAGATAACGAGTTAATGAGGTTAAAAGGCTACGTGTCTTAAAGGCTCCAACTGGCTTCGAGACCACAAGGCTTTAACTGGCTACAATATCTCCTTTCAGCAGCGAAAGTTGGTTTATCTTATCCAAAATATCTTGTTGCAAGTATATTCTTGCCAACATCTCATCACATATTCTGTTTAGGTAAACATCAAATATTATTTATTTTTTATGTTGGATGCGGTATGATCTCTCATGGTTGCAAGAGAAGAAGGGCTTCTAAACATCAAGGAGAAGGAAATTATTCTTGCATGGCAATGTTTTTTAACTGTTCAAGACAATGTAATAGAATGAGTAATGATTCTTTATTTCTGATATGTTGTACAGACAGTTGCCCTTTCATGTGGGATGCAGGATGCTCAATCACACTTGCAAGAGAAGGAAGTCGTCGCTAGACAATAAGGAGAATAAAATTTGTCCTGCATTTCAGCTGTCTCATGTTATTAGTAATTGACAGAGTAATTTTTTTTAAATCACATCGTAGTGTTTTTCAGTTGTTTAAGACAAAGTATTAATTTGCTAATGAATATTTTTTTTCTGAAACCCACCTGATTAGATATTGTATGTCCTAGTTTGGTAACAAAATTTCACAAATCAAATGAAACTCTGAATAAATTTGCTTTTTACAAAAATAATTCATGTTGGGATATTTTTTCAGGAATAACTAAAATTAATTAAATAAAATCAGCAGACGTATAGCAAGGAATAACCAGCAGCACACGGAGAAAATCTAATGTAATGTTAGCATGAAAAATCAGGAGCACTTGGAAAAACCACTGGATGTGTTAGTCTGACCAACCGACTGGACGTGCGTGCCTGGTCAGCCGATTGATGGGCATGGTAACCAACATACATTAGAACGCACCTGGCTACAGACTGGATGTGTCTAACCACAAACTAGACGTATCTAACCAAAAACTCAATATTTCTGGCCACAAACTATATGTGCCTTACCACCAACTGGACGTGTTAGCCTAACCACAAACTGTAAAGGCCTAACCACCAACTGGACGTGTATAAGAAAATTCGATTCACTTTCTAAGAAAACGGTAGTAATCGAGAAACGCTTGTAATTTCCTTGATTGGTCTTGTATTAGAGTATAAATAAGGTAATATATATATTTAAATTTAGAATTTTGTTGTTTTTAATTGAACCTGTCGTTTGTATAGTAATTTCAATGAAATTATCATTTTTGTTTCACTTAAGTATTGAAACAAGGGTGGATATCGATCGGGTCAATCGATTATTAACAAGTGATTCTTTTAGATGATTTCAGAATTTTTTCCCGAATATCTAGCTAAATAATTACGGATTGTCAAGATGCCGACCAAGACGCCCGACAAGATGGCGGAACTAGCGACAGTTCACTCCTTGGTAATAAATACTTCTGCACCCTAGCATGTAAAAATTTATTTAATAAGGTGGTTACACACTTTAGCAGGAGAAAACAACATGTCGGATCCAATATGGCAGCGTCCAGCAGACGAAAGTAAAATGTTTGTAATGAAATTATACTGGCTGACGTAGTAATATCTGCCTTGGCATTAGTGGTGGTAGGTCAGTAAGGGGGTGTCTACCCTGAAGGAAAGATCCAGAGCCAGTTTAATCGAATGACCTCCTTGGTTTCAAACCGAGGACGCCATGACATGGGGAATTTTTAAAAATTAAAAAAATGTAAAGAAATTTATAAATAGATTTAAAATTTTTCCACAATTTAAAGCATAAAAACGTATTTTAAAGATGGTGGATTTGAAGTCATCCAAGATGGTGACCGAGGTTAAGGTTGAGGTTAAATCTTACCTCCAAAGGTTTATTGGAGGCTTTCCGACGCGGTATTTAAGTCTCAATAGATAAACATTTTTAAAGGTAAAAATAGTTTGAAGGATTTCCAATTTTTTAATCAATATTTTACGGGCCTTTTTTTTTTTTGGATTTTTGAGGTTCCCGTCCCCGTCCCCCTCAAAAAATTGTGTATTTTGGTGTGTGTTTGGCCAATTTTGGAAAATTTGGCCAATTTTTAATGTCAAAGTCATAGGTCAAGGTCGAGGCCCTAAAAGTTGGCCGCCGTGACGTTTCATTCAGAGATGGCGGTTGGCACTACGCACTGGCACCAGTCCCAGTAGCCCCTCTTATAGACTATTACAGTGGCTTTTCGATACGATTATTGCATTCGTTTTGAAAGTGATAACCTTTCGAGAAGTTTTGGGGAAGATATTTCGGTTCTTTGTCTAGTGTTTTTTCACTGTATATATTAAAATCTATTGCTTATAATATTTCACATACCACTATTCACTCCAAAATGACTTATAAAATTACAAATTTTTGGATATTTTGTAAAACCTTTTTGGCAAATACAATGATACATTGAACTCAGCTATGCACTTGCACCCCAAATAGGTAGAATATTTTCGCCTGATTCGAACAGAGTTTCCCAACATGAATAAGAAAGATCCATGTTGGCAGAAATTTAATGTTGGCATTACTCTGCGGATCTTCAAGGAAAATGGTGTTTTATAGAAGGTTTTCGCTGCAATTTAAATTCCCGAACATTTCCATTTGACCCATACTTACAACAAAGCACTTAACATACAACCCGAAGATATAGACATGGATAGATATGGGTAAATAAATCTTTCTCAAGAAATTTACTGTAACCTAATCCAGAATGATATTTGGACTGAATAATGATAGGGTCCACGACATAACTAAAAGTGGAAAATGTATACAGCAGAAGCAATTAATGAAACACGGACACATTGGTAATTATTTCACAATAACCAACATGTAATATAAAATATTAATGGATAAAAATCATAAAACATTTATAAACAATCTGCTTGAATCAAAAAACACAATGAAAACGATTCCAAATTCGCAAAAAGGTAGAAAAGCAAGAAAAACAATTAACACAACATATATAAACACTATTATTAAAATCAAGAAACACGCTCAAGCAGGTGATCGTATGACAACCTGATACTGGATTTTAAATAACCGAAATATTATGACGGAACATTTTCCCAGATTACTAGGTTTTAAACCAGCACTGCTTCCCACTTGCAAGAATCATCCCCTACAGCATACCATCCCCCACCTATCTCCCCATACATCAAAGTACACCTCTCTGGTCACTGTTGTTTGAGCAGACACGGGAGCAGCACAAAGAACCAGTACCATTTCCTTCCCAGAAACTCACCCCAACCCTACGACCCGATGCTGACAAAATCGAGTGGCTTTACAAAGACGACATTCTCTATTTGTTGTTTACGAACGTATGCTCATTAAAAAGACGCAGGTGCGACTTACACGCAAATGACCGCCTGGACTACACCTGTGACTCTGGGTCTGGGACTCCAGACGAGTAAAATTATGGGATAAACGTGGTTGAAATGGCTTCGTTCAATCTATATGGGGACCCATATATAATTCCTGACGAAAGGCAGCCCCCCCCCCCACATTTTCTCACAGTGTTGAAGCTGCTATCAAAGCGTCCCCGCCAAACTTTCCCCTTCCTTTACCATTTTTATTTCAACAAATAACCCAGAGAGGTCTCACTGCGAAAACCAGTTTTATAAACGATCTGAAATTTTTGTTTTAAATAAAAATACTTAGCCTTTTTAAAAATATACACCTTTAATGTTCTTATCTTACACATAGACATACCAAGCTTTTAAGTGCAATAATTTAAATATACCACTCACACATAAAAAAAATTATATGTTAACTAGCTTTTTCAAACACAGAAGTAATTTTAATACGTTAAGACGAAACAAACCAACAAAGAACAACTACGATGAAAAAAGTATATAAACATAACAAATTTCACATATTCATACGATACAATAGCAATATATGAGATTCAACAACATTCACAACATTTCTGACCTAGGAATCAAGCAATAGTTTGATAAAACATCAGATCACAGAATTGAAAATAGATGATAATAACAGGTATACAAACCATTGACTACAAAAACTACCTTGAGGCATTTATAAAATCGAAAGGAAAAAATAACAGTCAATATTTATGTAACTAATAAAGAATGTATATTGTAATCAAGAAGCAGGGGTGCAATTCTGTAGGATTCGCAAGGGTGAATGACCGTGGAATGTCGCGGTTGTGGAGAGGGTGCAGCCCGAGAATTGCACGTGGGTTTTAACCGACATATGTCATCCATGGGTAGGGTGCTTGTATGTTTTATACTGATATATGTTGGCATTTATTTGTAAAATAAGCATCGAAATTCCGTAAAAAATAGTTTTCACCCTGTTTCACAAACACGATTTTAAATCTGCAATTGGGCCTTTCAGTGAGAGGCTTCTTATTTTCTTGTAAAGGGAGGGGAGGAGACCGGCACCCCCGGGATCAATGCGCATGTCAAGAACCATGCACGAACTCCGCAGCTTCCTCTTTTTGTAGTAAGGAAACCTATTGTATACCTAACCCCTCAACTCCAGCAAGGACTAACAAGAATGTGAGCCTTACAGTCATGCAAGCATACCCTAAGCAAAATGACCGTAGTGATAGTCAACTCATTTCAACAAATGACTTGTAGGAACTAATTACAGTATTATATGATATGCCAGTTCTCATATATCTGCCGCAGACTACTGTACCAATCTTCAAAATACACATTTATCGTAATTACTTTAACATACACACAAATATTTCTGTAATGACCAAGAAACCAAAAATTTTATTTAAAACATGAAAAACCATTGTATGAGAGCATATTCTTTGAAATAGTTAAATGATAGGAACATGGTCTATAATTATAGTTAATAAGGGATCACTTGAAATGCCCTGCTGGTCATCAATATTTTAATTCATTTGTACCACCAATAAAAACAGTACATCAAAGAATTATAAATGTAATTGGAGAAATAACATTTATTCTGTATAAAATTATTCTGTTCATTATTTCCTATATATATATCATAATTACAATTTCATTAAATGTTTCATTAATATATTATAAAAGTTAAAAAAAATTCGCTTTTTTAATCATAACAAATAATATTTTGAGAGAAAAAATTTCAAAGCAGTCATGAGGACTGCCGACAGAAGTGAAACCTTTTTCCCAATTTTTACGAAAAAAAACTATCACACAGCAAATTTGCTTTATCACGTAAGTAAAATAACTCCGTAATTCTATAAAATATGCTTTGCATAGTAATTGTATGTATTAAAAAAATAGGTAAATAATGAATTTCTTAATTTTTAAGTTATATTGCTACAAAGACTCTGTTTTCTTCGTTAATCAAACTATTTATCTATTTGAGAACATTAATTTATTTTATACTCACTTTTCACTGCACAGTAATAGTATACTTAAGATTTAAAATCGTAATAAGGTATACTAATAGGAACAGATATATTGTTATCGTTAACACGTCACGTGACCATGTTGATGACGACTTAGGGTAGGGTGGGCCAGAGTGAGACACAAAATGTTTTATTTTAAATCACTGTTTACTTTTCTACATTTATGGACATCTTCTTATACCAAAAAATAGCCTGATTAATGCTCTTTATTTTTGCAAACTATAAATTCCGTAATATATGAGACCTTTTCTTGGAAAAAGAAATTCTTCATTACATATCAAATGTCTCACTGTACCCCATGGATGTTCCACAGTGAGACAAACTGAATACGCTTTACAAAAATCTGATTTACCTAACAACAATCACTGCACTTCAACATAAATGCCAGGAAAAATTTATAGAACATTCAGTCGTCCAAAATCTACACAAAATTTGAGGTAAGACTTTTGTCTTTTGGTTTTTCCATGTTCAGAAGGAACAGTCAATAAAGCTCTAATGTATTTTGCAGCAACTGATGCAATAGGCCTATCTGGAACATCTGGGTGAAAACATTCCCCCACATTTTTTTCACTTTTTCTCAAGAACTTGACTTCATAATCCTCAATATCGTCTTATTTCTCGTAGCACCTCCCCAATGTATAATTTTGTGTTTTTTCCTGAAAACTCTACCAGGACAAAGTCACCTTCTCTTTAGGCATCCTCGCAAGTTGGTCGTATGATTGAAGTTGTATTTCTTCATTGTCTGAAGAAACGTCAGATTCAGAAAACTCTTCATTTTCATTTGAAATCTCAGTGAATTTCATTTTTCTAGGGTCAGACTTCTTGAACAGACCTCTCTTGCTATTCATTTTATTTTGGTATTAAAGAGCAAGTTGGTTTTTTTCTGGTGTGTCAGTTGGAATGAAAGATTTTCCCTTTTTCCTTTTAGTAGCAGACTCCAATCTCTTTCCTGCTTTGGGATAGTTATGTATGTTTACTGGGCTTATGTAACTAGGTGTCAAGCTATTTTCTTCAGAATGTCCATCTCCAGTCGTCACCATTGAATTGTGGATTGGAATGTCTTTACTACTGCACGGTCTCGTAGCTTCTGGTGTAGGACTAATTTCCCTATCAGTCACAGCACTTGCCAAAAAATCTTGCTCTGAAAACACATTCCTGTTAAAAGGAAAAATCCCTGTTTTGCAGAATCCAGATGTGATGTTTGCGGGCGTCTTGCTTTTTTGTGTGCTTCACAAATTAAACTTGCCACATCATATATCGAAACCGTTTTTCCAGGGTTTCTCATCATCCACGAGTCAACCGAAGCAGTATAGAAAGATTTGAAGGCCGCAAACACTGATACATCAAGTGGTTGAAGGCGATTACTGCAGTGAGGAGGAATTGTTAAAATTGTTACCCTATTTTCCTTGGCTAACTCGATAGCCTCTATCCTTAAGTGGCTCGCGTGATTGTCCAATATCAAAACAGCAGGATTTTCTAGCGAGGAAAATGAGTGCTTCACAAAATGGTGCAAAACTTCTACAAAGAGTTCACCATTCATCCATCCTGACTGTGTTGCTAGGCCAAGACTTCCAGTGGGTGCAACACGAAGCATATGTTCCTTAAAATGAACTCTTGGGAAGATGATGACTGGAGGAAGAGCATTCCCTGCTGCACTGACAATATAACATGATATGACGAGGCTGCCTTTCTCGCCACTTGTTACTTTTGCAACTTGCTTCACTCCTTTTCCTGCAATGATTTTGGTTGGTTTTTGCACATTGCTGCAACCAGTTTCATCAAGATTGAAGATACGCCATCCATTTGATGAGTGGTCAGATCGTTTAAGCACAGTCTCAAGTTTATCGAAAAACAGCCCCACATTGTGTTTATTAAATGATGTAGCACGTGACAAACTGCAAGCTTCTGGCTGCCTTAGGGATAAGTCTGGATGCCTCTTCAAAAAACCCCGGACCCACTCTATTCCAGCTTTCTTTTGGATTTTCCATGTTTCGGGACAATCAATACTATTTCTTGATGCCATTTCAAATGCTAATTCTCTGCAGTTCATCAAACTCAGACCATAACACATAGCTGAACAAGTTAACAGATAATCTTTCAACTCGCTTTCTTGTTCAGTGGTAAACACTTGGTGACTGTTGTACTTGGAACACATCCTCACGTTAGCCATTTCAGGATTATTCATCTTTTTTCTCACATACCTAAAACACGAAATTTTTTTGTTGAGAAAGACATGTTTTATAAACCATAAGTAGGCCTGAATCTCATATAACTAAGCCTCACCTGTGAAGTGTCTGAAAAGCTAAACCTTTAGTTTTTGCAGCTTTTCGCACTGACAAGCCTTCCTCCACAAGTTCTACAGCTGCCCTCATGTCATCTTCTTTAAATGTTCCAATAGTTGTTATTCTCTTCCTGTTGCGTGTCATGACTGAAAACCAATTTTTTAACCTTTTTTAAAAATAAAATGGGTTAAATGGATGACATAATAAACCTTATCATCAGAAACTAAGGCTTTATTAAGCACAAAACATGACTTAGATTGTTACATGAATTAATACATAGATTTGAATAAGATGTAATATTGAAGGTTAAACAATGTTCATGCAAAGAGGTTGCTAAGAGGTTGCTAAGAGGTTAAAACCAATATCACCACATTCGCCCCCTCTTCATTTAAGGACATAGTCCTTGAGATATTCAGAAGGTCTAGTGGTGCGGGAAGATCTCCGGAGTGGAGGTTGAGGTCTGGGAGGAGATCTGGGTGGAGTCCGAATTGGGTTCACTTGAGGTAGGTCTTGATCATTCATGTTCTTCGCAGGTGAATCTTCTGGAGTGAGGTTCAGCTGGGTGTCTTCAGATGCTTCAGTGTGTTGATTAGGATCATCAGCGAGGTTTGGAAAATTCACGTCTTCTAAGTTAGATTCATTGTTGACAATATCCCCAGCAGGAGCGAGATGCCTGAGGTTGACTGTTGTCTCCTTACCATCTGGAAGTTGAACCAGAGCATAGTCAGGGTTCGCCTCAAGCAGAGTTACTTCTTGCACCAGGGGGTCATATTTACTCTGACGGACGTGATTCTTCATTAGAATTTTCCCTGGTGTAGTAAGCCACGAAGGAAGAGTAACTCCAGAACTGGCCCTTCTCTTATGGTAGAACATACGTTCGTGGGGTGTAGCGTTAGTAGCAGTACAGAGCAGTGTGTGGATGGAGTGCAACGCTTCAGGTAACACCTTCTCCCACTGCGTTATCACGAGTCCCTTCGTTTTCAGCGCCAGCGATACAGTTCTCCATATTATCCCATTGTAACGTTCTACTTGGCCATTTCCACACGGATTGTATGGTGTAGTACGACTAGTAGCAACTCCATTGGAATGTAGGAATGATTGAAGTTCTCTGGATATAAAGGATGTGCCTCTGTCTGTGTGAATGTATGAAGGATATCCGAAGAGTGTAAAGATCTGATTTAGTGCTTGAATGACGGTTGTGGAGGATAGGTCGTTGCAAGGGATGGCAAAAGGGAACCTGGAGTACTCGTCGACTACCGTTAACAGATATTTCCGAGGAGTGTTGGATGGTAATGGTCCCTTAAAATCAACGCTGAGCCGTTCGAATGGTGCGGTGGCCTTGATGAGGGTGCTCCGCTTGTTGTGAAAGCGAGGTTTGATTTCGGAGCATGTTCTGCAGGAAGACGTGACTCGGCGTATCTCGTCGATGGAGTAGGGAAGGTTCTGATTCTTCACCCAGTGAGCCATCCGGGTGATCCCTGGGTGACACAAAGCCTTGTGGTAGTGGACAAGTCTGTCGAAGGTATGGAGCGAGCCGCAAGTCCTAGAGAGAGCGTCAGCCGCCACGTTCTCCTTCCCCAGTCTGTAGATGATGTCATAGTTGTAAGGAGCAAGTTCTAACCGCCATCTTGTAAATTTTTCGTTCTTGATTTTCCCAGGATGCCGAATGTTAAACATGTAAGAAATAGACTTCTGGTCGGTTATAAGTTGAAACTTTCTTCCTATCAAGTAATGCCTCCACTTCCGAAGGGCTTCAATGATCGCATAAGCTTCCTTCTCGACAGCTGAATGGTGTTGTTCGCTCTTAGTGAGGGTTCTCGAGAAGAAGGCTACTGGTCTCTTGTTTTGAGTCAGAGTGGCGGCGATGGCGACGTCAGAGGCATCTGTTTCGACGCAGAATGGGATGTCTTCCTCTACGTTAACGACGAAGGATTTAACTATGCAGTTCCGTAAATTGTTGAAGTCTTGGATTAGTTCAGGGGCCATAGGAAATACTTTACAGTTCACTAATCTACGTATTTTATCTAAAAATTTTGGAATCCATTTAGAATAATAAGCGAACATCCCTAGTGCTCGTTGCAAGGATGCTTTGTTTCTAGGGATAGGGAAATCAATCAGTGGCTTAAGTCTGTCGGGATTTGGTTTGAGTATATTGTTTTCGATGAGATAACCGAGGAGCTTAAGAGACTTCAAATTGAAATGGGATTTTTCTTGATTAATGGTTAAATTATATTTCTTGCAGACGTCTAAAAATTTTCGTAGATTAGAGTCGTGTTCAGATTGGTCTTTTCCGCTCACCGTCACATCGTCCAAGTAGATGCCAACTCCTTGTAGTCTTTCTTTGGTCTTGATCTCGTCCATCTTCCTCTGGAACGCAGACACTCCATTAGTGACGCCCATTGGTATACGTTTGAATTGCCAGAGTTTTCCTGCTGCCTCGAAGGCGGTGTACGACCTGTCTTCAACCCTTATTGGTATTTGATAATATGCGCTCTTGAGATCTATTGTGCTGTGGATATTATATTTAGCTACATCGGAAACTATTTTCTCTATGGAAGGGATTGGGTAAGCGTCTAACATCGTGTATCGGTTTATAGTCTGAGAATAGTCGACGACCATACGTTTTCGATGTGTTCCACTCACGACTAGTACCTGCGCCCTCCAGGGTGAGTTGCTTTCTTCAATGACACCGTCAGAGAGAAGTTTTTCTATGTGGGATTGAATGTATTTTTCGTCTTCGTTTGAGTGTCGTCTGGACTTGATCGCGATAGGTCTACAATTTGGTGTTAAGTGTTCGAAGAGGGTGGCCGGACCGACTTTGGCACATGCTAAGCTACTGATTTGCAGTTCAGGTTTATTACCACCAAAAACTATCGACAGAGTGGAATGCTGCTTAAAGATATCGTGCCCTAATATAACATCTGCGCAACAGTTGTTTAGAACGTTAAGCTTTGTTTTTCTGTATATATTGTCCGAGATTTGTAAATCTACGGAACAATAAGCTTTTATAGGCATGGCCAAAGAGGACGATGCCATAGCTACTTCAGATGACGTAGGATATTGTTTTAATTTATGTTTGGAGACAAAACCATCATTTATGTAACTCTCCGAACTCCCCGTGTCTATTAGCCCTTCAGCTGGAAAACCATTTACTTTCAGTTTGACAATGGTTTTGGAAAGGCTAGTTGGAGAAGCAGCTGATGTTTTGGAAGATGTTGGTTTGGTCTTACGATTACGATTAGATTGGTTAGTAGGGAAAACCAGAGACTTAGCAGGAAGGCAAGCAATAGTTGAGAAGTCATCTTTGTCTTGAGGAGAGTCAGGTAAGGCGGCAGTACGATCTTTGGGCTTAATTGACCTACAGACTTTTGCATAATGGCCTTTCTTACCACAGAGTTTGCATGTAGCTTCTCGCGCTGGACAGGAAGAACGAGGATGACGAGGGAACCCACAGAAGAAACATTTCTGACTACTGCTGGCTGCGGTTACAGGAGAATTTGGTTGCTGAACCGGCTCAGTTGAGGCTAAAGGTGTCTGGCTAGGAATATAGGATTCAGAAATTATATGAGCTGATTCTAATGATCGTGCTTTTGCAAATGCTTCATCCAGGCTAAGAGTTGCGTTTTCTAACAAACGTTGTCGGATACTGTTCGATGAGAGACCTTTTATAAATGCATCTCTAATGTATTCATCCCTATAAGCTGCTGCTTTAACATCTTTGAACTCGCAGTCAGAGCTAAGGAGACGCAAAGATTGTAAGAATTGATTTACACTTTCATCAGGTTGCTGGTGTCGGCTCATTAGTTTATGCCTTGAAAATATTTCATTCTTAGGTTTAATAAAGAGTGAATCTAGCTTTTCGATTGCAGACGCATAAGAAGTACATTCGCTAATAAGTTCGTATATACTGTGACTCACGTGATTGTAGAGTAGTAACAGCTTATCAGATTCAGAAGCCTTGATTGAAGCTGTGAAGACTTCGAATGTTTTCTTCCAGTGATTCCATTGTGAGGAGCTTTTCCCAGTTGTGTGATCTGCTTCAAATCTCTCGGGCTTGAAATACTTGTCCATTGTTTGTATTAAATGTTTCTTGGTAAAATGTGCTTAATAAATTGACATAATAAACCTTATCATTAGAAACTAAGGCTTTATTAAGCACAAAACATGACTTAGATTGTTACATGAATTAATACATAGATTTGAATAAGATGTAATATTGAAGGTTAAACAATGTTCATGCAAAGAGGTTGCTAAGAGGTTGCTAAGAGGTTAAAACCAATATCACCACAATGGATATGAAAGTTTGATAATTAATGTAACTTGAAATTAAGTATCAAGTAATTTGATGTTAATTTTGCTTTGTTATTTTATAGAATATATATGCCTATCTACCAAAAAAGGACATTTTTGTGTGATAATAAATATTTAACAGTTAAAATTACATAACATAACCAAAAACCTTTTTTTTTTCATATAGTCTTCTAGAAATTAGCAAAATCCAATGTGGGGCTGGATGTTCCCGAAACGGAAGCTAGCTCTAAAATTTACAGCATGGGGTACAGTGAGACATGTCTCACTGTGCCCCATTCTGTAGTGTCTCATTGTGCCCCACACTACTACACACATATCTATGAATTGAAAATCCTAACCTATAATAACAGCATGTCTGTGACTCCATATATTATTCCTCAATATGTGCACATTAAGTTAATGTCTTAATAAGTAACATATAACAACAAATATAAGTATGAAAAATAATAAACTAAGGAAAGAAAATATTACTTTTCTTACCTGAAAACCAACACTTTAAAATATGTGGTTAATATCAGGGGTCATCAACATTAAAACACAATCAAAATGGAGGTCATGAAGGGTTCCATCATGGGAAATATTGAAACAAATTTCAGTTTTATAATAGTTGGAGTTAAAAGACATGTCTCACTGTACCCCTTGTCTCACTCTGGCCCACTCTCCCCTACATGAATTTACTTTTTATCCAAACCTTCCCATAGATAATTTTAATTGAAAATATTTTTTCTTATTAATTATAATTATCATTTATATTATTTTTTACCCAAATTAAAAAAATGCACAGACATGCTATGACTCAATAAAATTTAAATCATGAAATTCTCAACCCTTCCACTTTTACACCAAGTGTGGAACTAAAAATATTCGTCTTCATTTTCTGCGCAATAAAGTTTCTGAATATTGATACCCGTTTCTTTGGCCATATCTAAAATATTTTATTTTGGCTGGTTAAGGAGTAAAATATAATAAAAATGTTAAGTTTAATTTTAATTTTTCTTTAAAATGACCATTTTAAATGTACTTAATACAAATGATATTTGTTAATCTTTATTTACTAATAATGTAAAAATAAAAAGAAATTTTAGTTTCTTAACTTTCTCTTTGATAGGTTTTGGTACAAAACTTATCTTTATTTGACACAATTTACTTACACTTTTACACCTATAAAAATTAAAATTTTGGAATATGTAAATATAAATTTGTAGATTTGGTGTTTAATTTTTAAAACCAATATATTTATTTTAGTGTTCATAAGTTACAGAGGTATGCCATTTATTAAATAATCGAACCTAATTCATTTTTCCTCCTTGTCAGTACATAATCATATTTTATAAATGGAATTGTCCAAGACTTATTTAGTTATATTGTAACCCTTCTTCCTCCTTAATTGGAAGAGGGGTTGCGTCCCCGACTCACTCTGGGCGCGAAGGGAAAAAATTAAATATTAAAAAACCAGGCATAAAAAGCTAAACAATATAAATTCCCCACACCACTGCCCAGGGGTCAGGCCAAAAAATTTAAAGGATATAATAGTAGAGTAACCATTAAACAAACAAGAGGCAAGACTTTGGACGTATGTTATTAAAAAATAGAAATTTGCAAAAATAATTTTTACTATACATAACCATACAAGCTTAGTTACAAAAGCTGACGTTAATAATGGCAGCATCTTATCCCCATTTGCGATACTAACAATAACCTTTAAAAAATCGTAAAAATATAAATACTGATAACAACAAGTATAAAAATATATAAGGGCGTGAGGCGTGGCCACTATAAAATATCAAAATTTACCGACTGCCCTAATACCAAAAATCAAACAAGACAATCAATACAAATATATAAAAAATCTACAAAAATAATACTGAAGTACAAACAATTTATTTAAATAAAGTTCTTAAACTCTCAATCAACGGTTTAGTCTTTCTTCAGATGTTCGTTGCTAAAGACTTGCCAAAAAAACAAAGTTAATATCCTAGGCGTGCGCTGGCTTCCTGACCTTCCTCACCAACTCCAGAGTCTAATGCCACGCCGGGCCATAGGTACGAATTCACAAAGGCGTGAACGATGATCAAAAAAAAATTATCTTATTTTTAAGGGAAATGTAGCAAAAACTCTTCACGTAACATAACCATGTTACCACAGAAGTATTTATCATCAGCTTCAAACAAAGTCTTACTTCTTTATTAACTTGCCAATGATTTTATAAAAACGTAGAATGGCCGCACCAACCAACATCAGGCTGCGCATGTAGTCCAATACCGATCGCATACTTTTAATAATACTGCACAAGCTGATATATTAGCTAAAGCCAACTTTAAGTATGCAAATTCCGAAGACAAAGTCTCAAAAACAAATTACAAAATGTTCGTTTCTTCCAAACTTATACTTTTATTGCAACTACAGGCAAACGGGCGACCTTTTTTAAGAAAATCCCACACTGGAACAACGTGTGAAAACAAATGGGCCTCTTCGCCAAACTGGCTAATAAAAGTTCCGTCCAAATAAAATTTAGTATGGGAAAATACACAGTTCACTAGGTTTGCCAAAAACCACTGCAGTACCACGAGGGTAAAAATCAAAATTGCGGCCTCTCTTTACCTTGATAAGTTCAGTATCACAGGGCAATCCATTGCCCTGTCACCCAGCGTGGAGCCTCCATCCCAATACTCTTCGTGGCCCGTTGCCGTCCGGCACACCAGTCCGCGCCGTCACATGGCTCTGTCCTCGACGGTCGCTCGGCACAAACTCACGCCGGCCCAGCTGATTTTTTCTTCCCGGCAAGCCGAATGTCTGACGTCATCAGCCAACCGCCGGGCGCTCACCAAGTGGTATTTACGTGAAACACAATCGATATTCTTAAACTCATAATCGATAGCTACCAAACGGCGTATAACTAATTAACAGAAACAAATATAATTAAAAAAATTTACAGATAAATTAACATTAATTAAAAAAGGCGTAAAAATACGTGAAATAAAAAACCATATAAAACTAGAGACCAGCAACAAAAATAAATTACAAGTAAAAATGTGGCCCTGCCGGCCACAATATATATATATATATATATATATATATAAATAATGTATTTATAGTTGGTAACTAAGTCGTTTAATAGATTCTATGATAAAAAATTTTCTTTAAAAAATAACTCACTGTCACACTTATATGGGTAAAAATTTATGAAATAGTGAATACAATATTGTGAATGTATTATATTTTCATCTCAAACGCAGTATATTATCATCAAATTAATTTTCTATAGAGATGTAATTATTTTGCTATAAAACAAACTTCATAGCACTCCTATCGTTGATATAGCGTCAGGTTGTTACATTTATATATTAATATATCAAAAATCTTTTGACAACACGTTTGTCTCTTCACGCCCTCAGATAAAGTCCAGTATGGTCTCTAAGCACGCGAAATAACAGATTGGTGGCCTTTAAGAGCAACGTTGATTTAACGTTGCTATTTTTTTCCATGGAAAAAATTTAAAAATGATATTTTCTTATCATTGATCTGTAAATTAAAACTTCCATCACAATTAGTTTTAAAAAAAAAATTTGATGTTTTCTGAATGTACAGTTATATATGCACTTTGTAGCCTCATGGTCGGGCAGGAATTTGTTTTCTTTTGCTTATTTTGTCCCATCTTGCTGCTTTTTTCCAAATATTACATAATCTCCACACTTCTTAAAACTTGAAAAAAGACGAAAACTTCCTTCTTTCTTGAGTAATTTACTTAGCAGGACAATTCCGTCGTGGAACGAGAGCTTTATCTCGTGCAATTAGAAAGACCGCTTCCAGCCCAACTCAGATATACATCTTAATAACTCGCTCACAAAAAGCACAATTCTTAGAAAGTTAAGTAAGTTTTTATTTACTTTTGTAAAAAGATGTAAAAAAGCAGTAAAAACTTTTTAGAGAGAATAATCTACTAGAGAACGAAGATGATATGAGATGAAACACCATAATTTAAAGTAGGCCGTAATAAACGAAAACTTATACAACAGAAATAAAAAGTGGACTTACGTAATGGTTTAGTTACACATCTTTTCTCGCATGTATATATGTGTATATATTTATATGTATATATAATGCGGTAATATTTATTAGTAGGCCTACGTAGTATATAAATGTTCCCGTTGGAACAGGCTGCAGGCTGTGGAGCCGAGAGCCGGACATTGACCACTTGGACGTCATGGTGGCCATCTTGGTCAAAATAACTCAAAAATTAATCAAACCGACTTATAAATTCTAAAAAGTCCCTATTTCGAGGGAAAAATCCCCGTTTTGAGGGAGAATTACCCGTTTCATTTCTCAAAAATACAAAAATTCGGAATTCAAAAATCTCTCAAAATCCTTTTTCCCAAATTCCTAAAAATGTCTAAAGACTCCTCAAACCAAGCTGCCATAAGCCGATGATATTAGCACCTTGACCTTGAAAATGACCTTATAAATCAGAAAAATAATAAAAAAAATGTTTACTTCAAATTTTGAGATATTTAATCGATTTTGGTCCTTGTTTCGATTTCCGGCGACAGCAAACATATTTTTTTGTAAATATATTTAAAAACACTTTAAAAAATATTAAAATTTATAAAAAAATTTATAGGTACCACACACGCCATCTTCATTTTTGACATAACCGCTGCCGTTATCTTTATGACCTCTATCTTGAAAATCTTTTTTTAGCTAGAAATTCGGGAAAAAAATAAATAAATTAAAAAATATTATTTAATAAACTCTGCTGTACATTTCGTTACGGTCGCCATATTTTATTCTAAGAAATGTTGCACGTTTCGTTACGCCCACCATCTTTAAAATTCATAATTATTATTCTATAAAGTCGGGAAAAATATTAAAATTATAAAAATATATATTTTTTAATAAAAACGCTCCACCATCTTGGATTAAGACGTCATAGTACGCCATCTTGATTTCGTCTGCTAAAGTGAACCGCCACCAATTTAGTCAATGTTTTAACAGCTATAGCGCAGTAATAATTTATTATTACCTTGGCAACCGCCATCTTGTTATTTGGACGCCATCTTGGAAATCCGTAATAGTTTAGCTAAAAATTTTATAATGTTCCATAATCCATCAAAAAAACTACAATTAATTTAGTAATTGATTCGTACTATTGCTGTCTATGTTATAAAACTTATAGATAAAAAATAATGATTTTATGTAAAAAATAATAATTTTAACAAATATTTTGGAAAGTTCTAAAATAAGCTTAAATTTCTCATCTACCAGCCCCCAGTAAGCATTTGATAACATATAGACAGCCATCATAAATTTAAAATAATTAACGTAGAAAATCGGGGAAAATATTTAAATTCATAGAATAAATCATTCAATAATATAATGATTGATTCGATCGATATACGTCTTTGGTTTGATTCTTGATCAATTCAAAATTATTATTTTAACAAAATTACTTATTAAATAAATTATGTTCATAATTCCAAAAAATGCTTAAAATCCTCATCCACCAGCCTATATGTAAGACTATATGACCACCGTCTTAAAAAAATGGTGTTTATTGACTTATAAATTAGCATTAAATACCAAAATTAATAAAACACACCTATTAAAATAATGATTAAAGCGTTGGATTCGCGTTTTTTTGTATTATTCTCGCTAAGTGATAAGGATCACTAAGGCTTCCAATAAATTGTTAAATTCTGTTTCCCGTTACCTTTCGTGGAGTTTATTAATAATTAACTCTACAAAAAAACACTATACAAGATACCTGTCAGACGAATTAATTACGTTATCGCGCTGCCTAACATGAAAGTCTATTTATGTCGATGCATGAAATACATTCTAAACAATTAATTTACAATAATATATGTATAGGCCAAGTGTCTTAAGACTCCGCGACCAGTTCATGTACAACGTGAGACGTATAGACCAGACATTTCCGAACTTTATGACCTTCTTTGTCGATAGCAAATAAAACATATTTCAAGCAGTCAAGACAAACCCTTCGAACTGTCAGACCTAAAGTATCGATAAATTCAATTACAAGCATTTACAACAATGGAATATGTTTTACTCTACTTAAAGGTAATAGAATCCCTGAATTAGGTTTTATCAAGACCAAAGTTTTGAACTAGCATATATTAAGAGCTCCTTTATATTTTACTATAAACAATTAACAAAAACACACATTCAACGAAAGAAAGAATACATAGGTAAAACACTGGACATACTTTAAACACACTGGACACACAGTACACACAGTACACACACTGGACACACAGTACACACAGTACAAACAGTAAACTCACATTACACACAGTACACACACTGAACACACAGTACACACACTGGACACGCAATGGAAACACAGCACACACAATTGACACGCAATGTACACACAATACATGCAATGCATGGCCATACAATGGACATAAATAATATTTAATGAACACAAACCACACACACAGGATACGCATTTGACTAAAAGAGAGGCCAATTCGAAGCACAAAAACCGAAAATAAAGTATAATAATCGAAATAAAGGAATCACATTCGGAAGCACATTCGGCAAAGAGGATGAACAATAAACATAAACGAAGCACAATTGGAAGCACAATCAACGACAAATGGAAGAACAATCAACGTAAAGCAAGCACAATTAGAAGCCAATTCATCGAAAAGGAAGCACACATGGAAGCACAATTAACGAAAAGAAAGCACAATGATCAAAAAGAAGCACAATTGGAAGCACAATAAACGAAAAGGAAGTATAATCATTAAAAAGGAAGCACAGTCGGAAGCACAATCGAAAAAGATGAAGCACATAAAAAAATAATAATTGAAAACTCATTTAACGAAAAATAAGCAGCTGAATTGAGTCAACGACAGTTAGAGCCAAGTAGTATCGTAGGCTCCAAGAATTGTAGCTTCGTAGCCTCGTAGGCTTATAGCCTAGAATAATTGTAGCCTTGTAGGCAGTTGAAGCCTTGTACTAACGTAGAATCATAGACTTGTAGTTTCGTGGAATTGTAGTCTCGTAGAACTGTAGCCTCGTACACTTGTAGCCTAGTAGCCTTCTAGCCTCGTAGCGAGTTAAAGCCTTGTTGACTTATAGTTATTTAGTCTCGTAGCTTTGTAGCCTCCTAGTCTTGCAGCAAAATAGCAGCTAAGCCTAAGACAGTTGGTTACAATGACAGCTGGAGCCAAATACTTTTGGAGCACAATATATTTTGGTGTCAAAGACTGCGGTATCCAAAGACTGTTTGAACAAAAGACTGTTGGAGACAGAATAAATTATTTTTAAGTTAAATACTTTTGGAGCAAAAGACTTTTTGGAGTCACAGACTGTTGTAGCCAAAGACTGTTGAAGCCAAAGACTGTTAGTGCCAAAGTCTTTTGAAACCAATGACTGTAGAAGAAAATGACTGTTGGAGCAAATGACTGTTGGAAGGAATGAATTTTAGAGGCAAAATATTGTTGTAATTTTTTTTAATTTTAAATTTTTTGTTAATTTATTTTTATTTATTAAATATTGTTGTACCTAATATTTTTTTCATTTTAAATTTTTTATTAATTTTTATTTATTTATTAATTTTTTTTTCTGTATTTTTATGTTATCAAAGAAAAGTGTAATGGTTTTTTCCGTGTGCTCCCGATTATTCTTTTCAATACTTTTGCTCCTGATTATTCTTGTCAATATTTTGATGGTTTTCTCCGTGTGCTCCCGATTATTCTTGTCAATACTTTTGCTCCTGAATATTCTTTTCAATATGTTTATGGTTTTCTCCGTGTGCTCCTGATTATTCCTGTGGTTTCTTCAAGTGCTTCTGTCTATTCTGAGAAAGAACTCTCTGCATGAAGGATTTTTTACCTAATAAGTCATGACATTTTATATGGAGTTACATTTAATTCGATAATTTCTGCTACTAAATCCGCTCTTGCAATTTTTTTTAACAGGTGGAAATAAAAAAAAATAAACAATTACTCAGTAAAATAATATACCATGAGACATCTGTGAAGCACTAACATACAAGACGAATTTCCTTCTCCTTGGTGTCTAGCGAAGCCACCCTTCTTTTGCGATCGTTAGTGAGCATCCCGCCTCCCACATAAAATAACTAAATAAATTATGATTCAACACAACACTTGGCGACATCTCATGCTAATGATCGGGACTACTTGTAACAAGTTCTTTTGTATGAGGTAACTTAATTCTCGCTGATGAAATATGAAAAAAATTCTATTTAAGTAACGTATCTAATTTAAAACACTCAGTTTTGCATCTGGCATTTGTCTCAGTAACTAATATGAATCCTGATTCGGTGTCTGACGTTGTATCGAAAGGACACAGGTGTAAGTTTTGCAGCAAATAATTTATCTTGAGAAAGAATGGAAGACAACATGAGAAGAATGACTGTGTTAAAAATCCACTACGCAATATGATAAGTTGTGTTCGATGTAGGAAGTCGTTTACGCGGAGAGAGAGCTTAGAAAGACATGACAGAACTTGTAACGTCAAGCCCGCGTACAAGCTAGAGGACAACTATGGATCTACTAGACTAAGGAAGAGAGATCTGCATTACGACAATAATTTTCCTGGTTTTGGGAGAGATTATGTTCGTGGCTCTTCCGATCTCGACAAAGAACTTTAATTGAATGACGTTTATGATTTATGGAAGAACGAAGACAATGAAACAATACTTAATGTGAAAAGTGAGAATACATTCCAGCCGAATTCAAGTAGATTTTTCCTACTTTGTAAAAATGATGGATTCCTTAAAAGGAAGCATGAAGACGATGAAGACACATCGACATCAACGATATCAAATTCTTAAGGTAATCTGGGTGAAGATGATGCCTTCTACGGTGATTTTTACAGTGACTCTGAGGCTGTTGACAAAGACATAGACTGTGATGAAGCACCTAAAGCTGACAATATCGAAGAATTTGGCGGTGTCCTGAGACCGAAACGATGGAAACGACGTGTTATAATAAATAATTCATATAAAGCTTATTATTATCACTGGGACGATTGTGATATTAAAAGTATTTAAATAAACAAGCAAGTAAGATGGTGGTAGAAGAGATTGATTACACATCATGGAAAGATCCAAACATATTGGTTTACCGGCTAAGACTTCTACTTGGCTCGCTTTGTGCAGGAAACTATACGTGCATCAATTAAATATCCTTCATACACAAAGATGTGAGGAAAGCTGGCTTCATACAATAATGGATTCTTTACTTGCCCTTGTATAATGTTGAGAAATAAATTAAATATTGAAAGGAAAAATTTTATATTTTATTTCTTGTATTCTGATTTCTAACTAAGACTCAGAGTAGTATATAATAGGGGCTCCGAGCGCACGGCGCTGGCGCGTGGTGCCGGTGCCTGTGTCCGCCATTTTGGATTGTGACGTCACGGCGGCCATCGAGGATGGATGTGACCTTGACCTTTGACCTTGACCTTGACCCCGACGGCCATTTTGGATCCGCCATCTTGGATCCGCCATATTGGATGACGTCATTGTGTGTTCTCGAAAATTCCGGTGATGTGTTTTCCGCCATATTGGATGATGACGTCACCGTTGCAGTTTCCGTTACGACCGCCATCTTTAACTTTTTTATTTATTATCCGATTTTAATGAATTTTTTTAAAAAAATTATAAAAAAATTCAAATAATTAAATTTTAATAAATTATTTATAAAAAATATACTTTTACGACACGAAGTTCGGAGTCCTCGGTTCGAACCCGACGAGTGCAAAAAATAAAAATGGCGACCGATCCTTCCCCCTAGGTGACTGCAGGCAGACTGACTCCCACCACTTTTTTTCAAAGCATATATATCGTCACCTAGTATGACGTCATGTCCGCCATCTTGTCTTCGATGCTGGAGACCACCATCTTGTTTTCGACCGCTAGAGTACGCTGACGCCATGTTAGTTTAACTCTTACCCGCTAGAGTGCAGTAATCATTTATTATTGCTGTGACACCCGCCATCTTATCATTTGGCCGCCATCTTGAAAATCCGTAATTATTTAGCTAGAAATTCGGGAAAAGTTCCAAAATTCATTAAATAAATCACTCATTAATTTACATATTGATTCGATGGATTCCTGTCCTCGGTTCGATACCCGATTGATGCAATAATGTTTAATTTTATGAAAAAAAACAATAACTTCAATAAACCATGTTCAACATTCTTAAAGAGACTTTAAATCCTCTACTACCATCATCCTATAAGCCATCAAGACCAACATATTGGAAATTCGTTATTTTAATGCTAGAGATTCGGGAAAAAGTTCAAAATTCATTAAATAAATTTGTAATCTATATACTGACTGATTAGATCGACTAAGCTATTGGTTCGATCCCTGGATGATACAAAACAACTTTAATTTTAAAAAAGTACCACTAATGTGTAAGGTTTGAGAAAATAAAAACACCGCAAGTTCTTTTAAAAAAAACTTTTATTACATACATACTACACTACTACAAGTACAAAAAAATTACACAGACAAATTACTAAAGCCTTGTGGATTTCTCGATTGAAACAGTCTTCTTACTATACAGACTAAGTCCTTTACATGACTTTAAATGTCTATTCAGTTTATCAGGTCGACATATTGGTACACCACAATTTGCACACAAAGCAGAATTATCGACTTCATTAAAAGGACAGTGATATATTTCGTGTCGTTGTGCACTTTGAATATTTGCCAATGTTTTGTTACAAAATATACAGCTTGATTCCGATGAATGTACAGCCAGTCTATCACAATTCCTGAGGTGCCGTTTTAATCTTCCATATTGTACAAACTTGCTTAAACATCTGTTGCACTGATATTTAATGCGTTCAGAGTTATCACTACAATTGTGTATTACATAATCACGTAATTTCAAGTTTTTGATCTTCTCGCAGTACGTGCAGCCGGATGATGGAACACCGTTGGATGCACCTTCCTTCATCAATGCCACTGGTACTGTTGACAACCATTGTAACACTGCTGACATGTTAACTTCTGAAGCCGTTGAGGTCTGCTCTGCAGAAGATGTTGCACGCGTCTAAATCTCCCGCTGTGCTGAGAGAGCAGGTGTAGCTGTAGACATCGTTGTCATCGGGCTCTGCACTGATGATGGTAGACCTTCGATCCAGGTTGGTGTTGATACTGGTAATGATGCCATCGAGTTCTCGAGAATAGATAGATACTGGTCCATTATGTTATACAAGTCTAACTATCCGATCCAGTCATCACCGCAGCCAGAGACGGACTGAAGTCCATATCACCTGGGGTCTCACTTATATAGTCTCATTAGCCGGTACAATACATGAGTCAAATCAATAACCATGTTCATTATACGTCTCGGAGCATTTTTTATAATGACGATGTAAGCTATCGAGACGTGAAATTAGTTTATTGCACTTTTTGCACTGAAACAGTATTCTTTGAGCATTATTCTGACAGCTGCTTCTTTCATGTCTGCGCGCATTTGAAGTGAAAGTAAATGATGCGTCACAATATTTGCATTGATGCGATGTATGCTCTTCATGAATTAAAGTCTGGAATGCAGATGGTGAAACTTCAGCTGATGATGGAACAGCACGTATCTTTGTCTCCTCTGAAGCAGGTATCGGGATCTCCACCGCCGCCGTGGTCTCCTCTGCAGTCGGTATCGGGATCTCCGACTCCATCATCGTTGCTGCCATCGAGGTCCCAGCTGCTGTCGGTAAACATTCTATTCCGGTCGACATAACTAAATCTCACGAAACTTAATGGAGAGAGCACGTTCGTACTGCACCGCGACCAGAGGTGAACTGCGGGTCCAGTCGTCTGAACCTCGCTTATATACCCGTGGTCTACTGGTATACCTCATGAGTCAAAATAATGTCTGTATTTAAAATTATTTTTTTTTCCTTATAGGTACCTAAAAATTGTAGAAATAAAAAGCATACGAGTTCAAGTTTTACACATTTATTTATAAAAATTACACAAATACATATTAGGTTAAGGAATCAAGCATTTTCACAAGCAAAGTCTTTAATGCTGCACGAACTGACACGTCGACTCCGGTCCCAACTGGTTCGTTGACTCCGGTTCCAACTGGTTCGTTGACTCCGGTTCCAACTGGTTCGCAGGCCACAGGATCAGGAACACAGGTTTCCAGCTGGTCATCTTCTGCGACATTGACAACTCCGACAAGACATGGTCGATGACGTCTGTGACCACGTCTACGCCTGGGCTTTGGCTCAGTGCTAGTTGGGACAGATTCACTGCCTGAACTGCGATGACGAGACGCACACCGTTTGGGCGTCTGCGTAGAAGCATCACAGGTCGCAACAGGTTGCAACACGCTCATGTTTGGTGTTGCACATGCAGACGAGGCGACTACCTCATCGATGCTAGCAGGAAGGATTGTGTGTGGTCTCATGTGATAGACGGCACAGTTTCCAGGTTCGCAACAAGCTACCAGCTGCTGAGTCGGTTCGTAGGACACAGGAAAGTGCGCAAACCGCCAATGCTGAGCACCTCCATCACAGGTTTCTGTATATGTACGTAGATATCCGGAATCCCAGTAGCTGTACTCGACACTGCTGAAGCTAGGTCTTGCGCTCACGTACACGTTAGCAGGATGAAACGTAAACATCTTCTTGCAGGTCGAACGTCAACTGAAGGCTCGTACGTATGTACGCCATTTATATATGCAGGCTCCTACTAACATTGTGTGTGCCATTTCTGCATTAGCTGCGAGTTTGTACAGGCAGAGACACGTTCAAACTTGTCACATGGCTGCACGTCGTATATTGCACTAATTTGGGCAGGGAAGGACAGCCGTAGTCGGTCTGTATATCTACGATTTCAGCTGCTCCAACGTCGCACAGTTCTCGTAGCCATTTCTTCTGTTCGAGTCCGGCAACGTAGATTATTTCGTTTTGAACTAGTAAATCTTGAAGTGTGTTTTTCACTTGATGGTACGGAATTTTTCCTTCGTCCCACTCTAGTCCGTGATAATATTTGCATAGCCATTCGTTCGACCGTTTACTTTTTTCGTCTAGTAGTTTCCACGGATACGGAGGTCGGAAGCTGCGGGTTCGAGTCCGGCCGTCGTGAGTGACGGCAATTTCCTTGAGCACGAATCCATTTTGGCTCTGGAAACCTTGCAGGTTGCAGTACATGTTGTCGCTAGCAATGCTCGGTCGTAACTAAATTATTATCGAAAACCAAACAGTATTTATGTCAGGATTTTCACAAGTTTGTCTCGACAATTGTACGATGCAAGCCGATCGTGAAGTATCAGACAAAAAGCATAGGTGTTTGGCGGAATATTTCCGCTAGTCGTTATCTCGATCCTACAGTCGATGATGTTTGAATTTATTCGATCATCCTGTTTGGAAACGTCAAACACCATTAACGGTGCCTTGTTCTTGAAACTGTCGGGACTCAGTATCGGTGACTGTCTCCGCCCATAGTAAGCTTGCTGAAACTTGGCATACATTTGATATGCTAGAAGAAATCTTCCACTTTCAAAGTCCATGTTCATGTCAACGTACGGATAACTTTCGCTGTTTAAAAATATTTTTACATTACGTATTTGACAGTTATCGAATACGGAGCGACTTACTCCTGCATTGAGCTGTCTTCCGGTCTGAAGCCCGACGATGATGTATCTTGGTTTTTCCATAGCGAAGCTGGACTTTACTATCCAATTGATACGCTGACTATGAGGCAAGCCAGGATAAGTTTCCAGGCTCCAGGATCGGAATGGCACATCGAAATTCTTGCCATTTTCTATGTTCTTCAACATCTTGACTCGTTCAACGGTGCTCACTTGGATGTGGGGCAGCATCCACTCGATAGACTGTAGTGTTAGCGAGACATCTTGAGGGTTTTCTGCAGCGGCGACAATTGCATTAATGTGCGTGTTGGCTAGAAGCAGTACGAGCTCTTGTTTCGAATTAATGATTATATGCTTGTAGTCCTCAGCGAATCCAAGAAGCATGGACAGAGGAACACAAACTTCGAACTTCCCTTCGGCATAAACCGGAAGCTTATATTAATCCTCGAGAGCCCAACCGGCCATCTTTGCAGCAGACAGTTCATTTGGCGTGAGCGAAAGGTAATTTTTCATAGCAGATGTTATGCCTACATCTCTCGTCTGGTCTACCTCGACACCATTGAGTACATAAGTAATGCGCTCGATTAGGTGAAGAATACCATTGCAGGATATTGACGTCGTTGTCGGATGCGTACCATCCGCTTTTGTAAGCGTGCCTCTTATACGTAGAAATGACTGCGAAGGTAAAGTACAAATATCTTGGTGCTGTACTGCAATGCGTACTTCCGATGGTAGTGCGTACGGTCCGAGCAGGAAAGGCTGGTACTCGTGCAATTCCATTTTCGTAATGCTGTCATCAAAAATGACTGGATCTTCCACGTTGAGGATTTCGTCTTCCATATTTATTCGGCACTTGTCCAATACTGAGAAGATACTTTATGTTGTCAGGTGTTAATGCACCGATGTCTGGTAGAGAACTGTTCTTGTTCACGGCAATACGATTTCTTTTATAATTGTTCGGTGTTACGAACTTTATGCCCATCGCTTCAAGTGCAGACGTAATGTAATTTCTTCGTCTTGAAAATTCACCAATCGTCCTCGCTGGTCAACGATTCGGACGACGACTTCGTGTGCGCACTTCACGACGACTGGAACGTAAATGATACTTTGCGGTACTTCGACCAGTTTATATCCTGGCGGGACCATCGGCGAAAACTCGTGCAGCATGTTGCTTAGTCTTCCGTTGAGATACGTTCCACTTGCCAAATTACAGTTTATTCTTATGACATTCACAGGCAAAATGTTTACTGCGCGTGTAGATTCGTACATTCTTCCCGTATCATAAACCTTTGATTCGAATCCGAGCATCGTACCTATGGTGCCAGGTTTCGTAAAGTCGACATTTTCACTGCATGTTAGAATGCTTTTTTGAGTGTTTGGATTTCCACGCAGTTGAAAGTCTACATCCTGTGGTAACATATCCCTGATGTAATTTGCAATGTCGTCAATTTCGTAAGAGCCAACAGGTAACCGTATTTCATGAGCGGTCCCATCACTTTTCAGGAAGCAGATCTTGCAATTTTCTTCGTCAATGTTCGGTATGGCATTATACGTTTGAAAATCTACGAGACCGATACACCATTCTCCGTCTAAATCCAGAGGCGGGAAATGAACCGCCCGCAGCTCAGATGCGTGACCTCTCAGGTAAGTGTTATCGACATGACTAATAAATTAACATCACTGCACAACCTTTAAGTAGCACTTTTTATTTGTCAGCTAATTTTTGTTTGTTAAAAAGCGAAGACACAAGTGTCCGCAGTTTGTTTGATTAGGCTTCTGTTCCGTTTCGTAATTGTAAAACAATGTAGTGGACCGGCCCAGGTACCGCCTCAGTTCGGGCGGAGGGCGTAAATTTCCAAAACTGTCGTAGTAAGTAGCTTTTTTTCCAGACTTTATGTACGCCACCCAGTGCGTGCCGCGACCCGCCGACGTGTCTAAATTAATTATGGCGCACTCACGTGTCTTTGGCTTGCTGGGCAAAGTGTCTCGCATAAACACGCCGCGGAAATTTGGTATTTTCAATTTGCGTGCGTACTTTATTAAATCTACGTTGGTGAGCGGTCGTTTCGGTAGGGAACTTAGGATTTTCTCTTTACACGTTTCTTTCTCATGCCTCGTCCTGTCTTGTGAGGATGCAAGTACAGTCCTGCGCCGTTTTTTTACCGATGGCAATGGCTTCCATGCTGGCATTGTGTCGCTGTGCTTCTTTTAACTGCTTGCGCTCATTCTTCGAAGTGTTGACTGCCCGCACTATACCGCTCGTTGCACCGATAAGGCCTCCGAGAGCACCCAATGCAGGCAAAAGCTAAGGAAGAAATCCTCCAATAATCTTCTTGTCGAGAGTCTGTAGTTTTTGCTTGGATTTTTGCACGCCTGCACCGATCTTGCGCTTCTTGGTCTTGCGTGAGTTAGTCTTTGACTTGATGTAGCTGGTTCGACGAGCACCCAGTCCTAATTTCGTCTTTGCCTTCATGATCTTAGATACGCCCCACGCTGCGATTTTCTCTCCTAGTCCCGCTTTCGACGATCTACTTATATCTTCGGCTTCCTGTGCCAATATCTCGTCGGCCCGGTGCCTGGATTCCAGATCCTTGCTTAATGAATATGCGATATCGTGCTGCTTGCACTTTTCGTCGAGAGAATTAATGCCCACGTCACCGCGAGCTAACCTTTTCGCTAGTTTCGTGCCGGGGCCGCAAAATCTGTAGCCAGGAATGTGTAGCTCGAATGGTAGATTGTTTATCAGAGAGTTCACGAGTACTGCGCCGATGTGTTTTTTGTTCTTACCTCTTCGAGTCATTACGCACAACTGACCAGAAAGTATAAATGTGTTCGATTTTATACAATTACTTTAGTACAATGCAGGTCGTCAAGCAAGACGTGTGTTTGCCCGTGCGCATTACGCAAGACGATGTATTTAGTGCACGTGAATCACGACATGGCTTACTGTTGCCTTCCGCCGTACGATGCATAATGGCGGGTCCGTCAAACTGTGGCAAGACGTGTGTTTTACTGAGTTTACAGGAGGAGCCAAACGGTCTTCGGTTCGAGAACGTTTACTTGTATTCCAAGTCGTTGCAACAGCCAAAGTACCAGCGCCTAGCAACTGTTCTACGATCTGTGGATGGTCTGGAGTATTTTCCGTTTAGCGATAATACCGATGTTGTACCTCCAAGCGAAGATAAAGCCAATTCCGTGTTTGTTTTCGACGATGTAATGTGCGAGAAACAAGGCATAATACAAGAGTACTTTTCCATGGGCAGACACGCCAAGGTAGACTGCGTTTACCTGTGTCAGACGTACAGTCGTATTCCAAAACATCTCCTACGAGACAACGCAAATGTCATAGTTTTGTTTCGCATGGACGAACTTAATTTACGCCACGCTTATGATGATCACGTAAACACCGACATGACATTCCAGGAATTCAAAGACATGTGCTCCTTGTGTTGGAAAGAAGAACACGGATTCCTAGTTATAGTCAAAGACTGGCCTCTATATAAGGGCAGGTACAGACGAGGTTTCGATCAGTTTATCACCAAACATGAGTCATAGCATTTCGAAATTCGGTCGTAGCAGTCGAGACTTACGTACTGCTCTCAAGTCTCATGACGACGTTATCCGCAAATACATTTCGCTACTGGCTCAAAAAATAGACGGGGTGAAAAAGGAATTACTTGAGTACCTCGTAGCCATAGACCAGCGCGTGGAAGCTTCGGATTCTCGCATTCGTGACATGATCGAAGTTTCGAATGCACAAAGACGGGACGATCTGAGGACTTTTCAAAGTAGTCTGAAAGCATCACTATCTCAATCGTCAACAAATTCAGATTTGGCCAAACACAAGAAAGAAGTTTCTGCGAACGAATAGAAAAGTATAAAAGGAGGTCTTGCAATAAGTTTTCAGCCAGTACAATGTCGGACCTGGCCAGTGACCTTCATCGAGCTATACAGTCTGTTCGCGAAAAATATTTACTTGCTAGACGAACCAGACTTGCACGTGAGATGGAAAATGAGGAGATATTTAAACCAATCACTAGTCGCCTCGACGAACTTAAAAACAAGGAAGAACCAGCCTTCATTGTGAAGACAGAAGTTGAAGATGAAATGCCGACTGTAAAGAAGAGAAAGTATGAACCAGATCGAGAAGAAGAGGACTTAACAAGTACAGAGTCCATGCACAAGAAAAAATACCGAAAAAGGGACATCAAGTTAATGCAATGGTCCGACCATACCTGATATCGTTTACGAGCCGGAATAATGACACGACCTACGGAGTGTACAGGAAACATAATAAATGGTTCCTCGGTGCTAAAGAAATAGACTTTCTACCAGGAAATATCGTGCGCGTAGCAGAGTTCAAAACGCGCGGGACTCCGGGTCTGTACGAATTGCTGTTTCGCAGGGAGCCTAAAGGATATTCTCACAACGACTTACAAGAGTACAAAAAACTGCTAGAGCTAACCAATGCAAATTTTCGCGATAACGATCCAGATAGTGGTGTATATAAAGACGTAGATCATGAAAAAATCGACATTCTCGCTAATCTCTTCAGTGAACTAACAATACATGGCGAAGGTTTAAAAAAGCTAGAAAGTGGTCAGACATTTGACTATGTATATTGGGACGACCCTAATGAATTAGTTGATCGCCTTAGAATTCTACATGCATCGCTTAGTGTAGGAAACTATTCGCACATCAACGAAATAGTCTCCATACTTGAAGAACTGAAGGAAGCCGGCTACATACAATGAGTCGAACCGGAATCGCTCGCGAACTTCATGCTCCTGCTAGACGGAAATACCTTCGTCGCAAAGTCATAGTTCGTGGAATTGATGATTTATTCCAGGCGGACCTTGTTGAGATGATACCGTATTCCCGATTGAATAAAGGTTTCAAGTACATGTTGACAGTCATCGATGTTTATAGCAAGTTCGCTTGGGCTAGACCTGTCAAATCAAAGACTGCAACTGACGTAGCCAAGGCCATGAACAATATTTTGCGTGATGGACGTGTACCGTCGCACCTGCAAACGGACCTCGGGAAAGAATTCTACAATGCGACCTTCAAGGCTTTGGTGAAGAAGTATGGCATCAAACACTACTCTACATTTAGTAACGTCAAAGCCACCGTTGTCGAAAGGTTTAACAGAACTTTGCGTTCCAAGATGTGGCGGCAGTTCACGGCTAACGGAAATTACAAGTGGCTTGACATCTTGCCGAATTTAATAAGCGAGTATAATTCCACTGTGAATTCTACCACGAAAATGAAGCCAAAGGACGTAAAGGATAATCGCCTGCTTCAAACAGTTTTTCCCAACACGAAGAAGAAAGATCCACGAAAGCGTAAAGCTAACGTCGGCGACATTGTGCGAATCTCCAAGCAGAAAGGTATCTTCGAGAAAGGTTTCACTGCGAACTGGAGTCCCGAACTTTTCCGTGTGACACATGTTCGTGAATCAGAGCCTAGGACCTACTACCTCGAAGATTTGGACCACAAACCTATCCATGGCGGCTTCTATGCCGAAGAGATTCAGCCTACGTTGTATCCCGATACGTACTTGGTGGAGAAGATTATAAAACGAAGAAATGGACTGTCCTACGTCAAGTGGTGGGGCTTTCCACCTCGCTTCAATTCGTGGGTGGCAGATGCAGACGTCGAGAAATCCACAAGGCTTTAGTAATTTGTCTGTGTAATTTTTTTGTACTTGTAGTAGTGTAGTATGTATGTAATAAAAGTTTTTTTTAAAAGAACTTGCGGTGTTTTTATTTTCTCAAACCTTACACATTAGTGGTACTTTTTTAAAATTAAAGTTGTTTTGTATCATCCAGGGATCGAACCAAGGAGCTTAGTCGATCTAATCAGTCAGTATATAGATTACAAATTTATTTAATGAATTTTGAACTTTTTCCCGAATCTCTAGCATTAAAATAACGAATTTCCAATATGTTGGTCTTGATGGCTTATAGGATGATGGTAGTAGAGGATTTAAAGTCTCTTTAAGAATGTTGAACATGGTTTATTGAAGTTATTGTTTTTTTTTCATAAAATTAAACATTATTGCATCGATCGGGTATCGAACCGAGGACAGGAATCCATCGAATCAATATGTAAATTAATGAGTGATTTATTTAATGAATTTTGGAACTTTTCCCGAATTTCTAGCTAAATAATTACGGATTTTCAAGATGGCGGCCAAATGACAAGATGACGGGTGTCACAGCAATAATAAATGATTACTGCACTCTAGCGGGTAAGAGTTAAACTAACATGGCGTCAGCGTACTCTAGCGGTCGAAAACAAGATGGTGGTCTCCAGCATCGAAGACAAGATGGCGGACATGACGTCATACTAGGTGACGATATATATGCTTTGAAAAAAAGTGGTGGGAGTCAGTCTGCCTGCAGTCACCTAGGGGGAAGGATCGGTCGCCATTTTTATTTTTTGCACTCGTCGGGTTCGAACCGAGGACTCCGAACTCCGTGTCGTAAAAATATATTTTTTATAGGTATTTTATTAAAATTTTATTAATTGATTTCTTTTATAATTTTTAAAAAAATTTTCATTAAAATCGGATAATGAATAAAAAAGTTAAAGATGGCGGACGTAACGGAAATTGCAACGGTGACGTCATCATCCAATATGGCGGAAAACACATCGCCGGAATTTTCGAGAACACACAATGACGTCATCCAATATGGCGGATCCAAGATGGCGGATCCAAAATGGCCGTCGGGGTCAAGGTCAAGGTCAAAGGTCAAGGTCAAAACCATCCAAGATGGCCGCCGTGACGTCACAATCCAAAATGGCGGACACAGGCACCGGCACCACGCGCCAGCACCGTGCGCTCGGAGCCCCTATTATATACTACTACTCAGTTCTCGTAACTTGTGCTTCCAAATGTGCTGCATTCTTGTTAATGGTGCTTCCAAATGAGCTTTATTTTTTTATTGTGGTTCAAAAATGTGAAACCTTTTTGGTTGTTCTTCCAAATGCACTTCCTTTTTTATGACGGTGCTTCCAAATGTGCTTCCTTTTTTGATTGTGCATCCAAAATGTGCTGCCTTTTTGATCTTGCTTCTAAAATTTGCTGCCTTTATGTTGATGGTGCTTCCAAATGTGCTACCTTTTTGTTGATGGTGCTTCCAAAATGTGCTTCCTTTTTTGATTGTGTATCCAAAATGTGCTGCCTTTTTCATTGTGCTTCTAAAATGTTCTGCCTTTTTCTTTGTGCTACTAAAATGTGCTTCCTTTTTGTTGATGGTGCTTCCAAAATGTGCTTCCTTTTTGATGATGGTGCTTCCAAATGTGCTTCCTTTTTTGATTGTGCATCCAAAATGTGCTGCCTTTTTGATCTTGCTTCTAAAATTTGCTGCCTTTATGTTGATGGTGCTTCCAAATGTGCTACCTTTTTGTTTATGGTGCTCCCAAAATGTGCTTCCTTTTTTGATTGTGCTTCCAAAATGTGCTTCCTTTTGGTTGATGGTGCTTCCTTTTTGTTGATGGTGCTTCCAAAATGTGCTTCCTTTTTGATGGGATTCTTGGTCCTCTTGTAAGCGTAAAAACATGTTACGTTGGTTTTACTGAATATAATTATCTGTCGATGAAGAAGGTCATGAGGTTCGGAAATGACTGGTCTATACGTCTGACAAAGTTTTTGACCCGGTCTCGTGGTCCGAAGACAATTGTCCTGTATGCCTGGCTTTGTACATGCATGGTTTATAGGTTATTCAGATTTTCGAAAAACTATATTTTCATGTTGGGCTTATCGGCAACATATTTAATTCGTCGAACATTGTCGTTCATTGTCTTGAGTTTTATTTTTGAAGAGAGTATGGTAAACAAAATATTAAATATATTTAATATTTATTTACACTTGTCACTGCTCAAGTATCTAACCGAGGACAGGAACTGATCGAACCAATTTGTAAATTAATTGTAAATTTTTTTGGTGAATTCTGGAATCTTTCCCGTATTTCTAGCAAAATAATTACACGATTCCAATATGGCGCCCAAATTTCTAGATGGCGGGCACCTCAGTAATAATAAATGATAACTGCACTCTAGCAGGTTAGAATAAAACTAGCATGATGGTAATGATGTTAAGACGAGTACACACACAAGATGGTGTCCTCCAGCAGACAAAAACAAGATGGTGGCAATGTCTTCTAGCATGTGGTATCTCCTGGTAGCATGTTCTGAACACAAAATGTCGGATCCATGATGGTCGTCAAGAACAAAGTCAAATTTCAAGTCAGGGAAACAGTTCACGGTCAAAGTTCAATGCCAACAGTCGAGATCAAAGGTATGGTGATCAGAAAATTATACTAGCATGTCGCTAGCACATTTTAGCAGATGAAAACGAGATGACGGCCTCCAGCAGACGAAGACAAGGTGGCGGACATGACGTCATAGCAGCTGACGATATATACCTTGGTATTGGTGGTGTGAGGTCAGTCTAGGTAGCTTCCATGGAGGAAGGATATGTTTTTTTTTGTTATTTTTACTGATACCGGTTTCGAACCAAGGACGGTAATCGATCTAATCAATCAGTATTCTAATAAGTTAATATTTTAATGAATTTTGAACTTTTTTTGATTAAAAACGGATAATAAATAAATATTTTCAAGATGGCGTCCATAACGATAATTAATAGAGTGGTAACATAATTCAAAATGTCGGGTGTGGTGTAAGACATTTTTATTAGCTACTTTTTATTGACAATATTTTAAATATATTATTAAATGACTGGTTAACTCTCATCGGGAATCGAACCAAGGACTGAAATCGTTTACATAACTAAACCTTTAAAGTAGGCAATTTTTATAATATTTTTTTGAAATTTTTTTGGAATTTATAGCATTAAAATCGTGGATTTTCAAGATGGCGGCCGTAACTAAACATGCAACATTACTAGCATCCAATATGGCGGTCGTAATGTAAAGTGTAACGATGACATTGCACTCAACGAAGATGGCGGGCATAACATAACATGAAACATTTATACAATCTAAGATGGCGACCGTAGCGATAAAAGCAATAGTGGTTTTTAAGTAATATTTTGTTAAATTTTTATGAAAATTTTATTAATTAAATTTTGTTATAAATTTTAATTTTTTTTTCATTCAAATGGTATAATAAATAAAGATTTTAAAGATGGCGACGGTAACAGAAATTGCAACGGTTACATCATAAACGAAGATGGTTGTCATGGTATCCTTATTCCTATAAATGGCTTATCGGAGGCTTTAGACATGGATGATTAAGCCGTTTTTAGGATTTTCAGTTCTTTCTAAGGCAAAACGACTTTTGAGTTTTTTTGAAATCCTAATTTTGGAATGGTGGAATTTTTTGAAATTTTTTGTCGGAATTTTTTTCAAAAAAAGTGGAATTTTTGGCGAATTTTAAGGAATTTTGGGTAAATTTTGGCAAATTTTGGCAAATTTTGAATGTCAACAGTCAAGGTCAAGGTTAAGGTCACGGTCATCCAAGATTGCCGCCCTGACGTCATAATCCAAGATGGCGGTCGGCTCCACTGGCTCGACAAACAGGACCCGTGTGCCAGTAGCCCCATTTACATACTACTACACTGTGTGTCTAGTGTGTGTATTCTGACCTAACTATGTGTTCAGTGTGTGTGCAGTATATCCAGTAAGTGTACTGTGTTCTTTTCTTTTTCTAAATGTGTGTTTCAGTGAAATGTGAGTATTCAAAACTGTAGGAGCTCTGAATATTTACTAGTTTTATACCTTTTATCTATATAAGTGATTTTTCAGTGAGTTTTGGTGTTCAAAATTTGTAGGTATAAAGCTTGCAATTGATTCTATAGATTCTTTAGGTCTGACAGTTCAAAGACTTTGTCTTGACTGCTTGAAATATGTTATATTAACTATTGACGTAGACGATATTGAGGTTCGGAAATGTCTGGTCTATACGCGTGACATTGTTAATGAATTCGTGTTCTTAAGACACTTAGCCTATACGTATATCATTGCACATGAACTTGTTGTAATGTATTTCATACATAGAAAAAAAAAAAGACTTCCATTAAATGCAGCGCGACAACATATTTGATTTTTCGGGCAGGTATCGTTACTAGTGTAATTTTTGTAGAATAAATGATAAATAAAATCCATGATAGGTAACGGAAAACAGAATTTAAAAATTTATTTGAAGCCTTAGTTATCCTAATCACTTGCCGAGAATAAAAACTAAAACCGTAATATATCGCTTCAATCATTATTTTAATAAGTGTTTTTTTGATGAATTTTGCTATTTTATCCTAATTTCTAAGACAATAAATACGAATTATTTAAGAGTGCTGTCATATCGTCTTATATGAGGCTGGTAGTTGAAGATTTTAAGCAGTTTTTTGAATTTTGAACACAATTCATTTAATAAGAATATTTTTTAAAATAATAATTATGCATTGATAAAGTATCACAGTAAGGACTATATCGATCGAATCAATCACTATTCTATTGATTTTTTTTTATTTTGTTATTTTGCCCGATTTTCTACTTTAATTATTTGGAATTATCATGATGGCGGTCAAAATGTTATCATCTGCGTACTGGAGCCTGGTAGATGAGTGGTTTAAATTTTTTTTACATTCAAACATATTTATTAAAAATTATTAATTTTTACATAAAATTAATTTTTTTTCACTAATCAATAACGGATATCAATATGGCGTCCAAATGGCAGGATGGCGGGTGCCACAGTTATAATAAATTATAACTGCACTCTACAGGATAAATAAATGACATGGCTGTAGTGAGTGCACTCTAGCACACGAAAATAAGATGTTGGCTTACAGCAGACGAAAACAAGATCGCGAACATGACGTCATACTAGCTGTGAATATACATAACTTGGGAGATCAGTCTGCCGGCGTCTTCCATGGAGCAAGGAAATGTCGTCATATTTTTATTTTTCCCTCACCGGGTTAGAACCGAGGACTCCATGGCGTGAGTGCGTTTTAAAATAATAATCATTTATTAAAATTGTATTATTGATTTTTATAATTATATATTTTTTCAGTTAAATCTGATAATAATTACGGTTTTTAAAGTTGGTGGCCATGGATTCATAATTCAAGATGGTGGTGTGTTTTTATTTAAATTGTTAATAGGGTAAACCTAAGTAATTTCGTGATAAAATGTCATTTGATGATCATTTCAATGATATCAATAATCGCAAGTCTTTGATTAGTATGTTAGCATTTAGTACACACTCAATTTTAATAGTTTTATTGTGTTTTAAATTATATTATATTATTTTTGTTATTTATAATTAATATTTTGTCTATCTGTATGTATACAAGGTTATTTCGTGATAGCCTTGGTAATTTCGTGACTATAGGTACCTTGATAATTTCGTGTTTACTACTCTGTTAACTACATAGGAAAAAAATTCCAACATTGTGCCAATTAATTTTAGTATGTATTTTTTTTTCAGTTTTACATGTTTATTGTCCCCAAAGCACAATTAATATAATGTTTATCATTTCTTTAAATTGAATAGTAAAAATAAAATAAAACTTCCTCCACCGAAAATAAATGGAACATAGTTTCAAAACATATCTAATAGGGATTTTAACAATAAAACACATTAATCTTCTTCAGAATTGTCCTGACATGCTTTACATATGAAGATGTCTTCCTCAGCATCATACAATTTTTAGCATTTAGTGTGATACCAGACCAAACAGAAACTACACTGAAACCACGTGGCTCCAGTTTTATTCCTTGCGTCGTCATTGTAACTCTTGCCACAAACTCCACACATGCAGTCATTATCTCTCTCCTGCCCTCCAGAAGTGCTGGCAGCAGCACTGTTGTTGCTCTTCTTCTTTGGTATGCCTGTAGCAAAAGAATTGCCACCTTTAGTGAATAACAATTAAAATCATAATGCTTCGTTTCGTATTATACAAAATTTTATCTAACATTAACATATTACCTTTTCGTCTTTTCTTTGCCGATGGTTCTCCTTCAGGTGGATTTAAGCATTTTGCTCTGGGATCTCTCTTAGCTCTGTTTGTTTCTAGGATCTTCCTTACAGTTGTCGCTGTTGGCAAATAAAGGTGAGAGTCAACATCTTCAACTGGTTGAGTTGCTGTTCCAGGAGATGTTTCTGTCAATTTTGATGTTGTTATGGCCTCTTCTGAGATAGCATCAGGGATTAGTGGGCAAACAACTGTTTTCTTGAAACTGGAAATAATTGTTTCAGGGCTAAAAACACTCAAAAATGCTGGTCTAAATAGTCTGTTAAAATTAGCACGACATGGTTTATGAGTAGGATTTTCTCTCATGTGGCTACTGAGACCCTTCCCACTAGATTGTTTCAACGGCCGGTATACTACAACATCCAGTGGCCATAAAAGATTATTCGTGTGAGGTGGGAATGTGAAAAGGAAAATCCTATTCTCTTTCGCAAGTGAAATGACATCTTCCGAAATATGTAAAGCATGGGAATCCATTAGAAAGACAACTGGCCTCTTTGGTAGGATGCAGTTGATGAAGTGCTGGAACCACTCAAGAAAGAGATCACTATTGATCCAACCCTTTGGAGAGAGCCTTATTATGCTTCCTGGGATGGCATCCTTTAGAAGATCATCATTCATCCTAACACCCTTTAAAATGTTCATGGGTGGTACCCAATGACCACTGGCATTCACACATGGCAGTATGGTGTGGTTTTCACCACGATCGGCACATGTTTTCTTGTATACATATTATTTTCCAATCGCTGTTACAACTTTAGAAGGCTTAGCAACGTACGACAAACCTGTTTCGTCGCAGTCACAAATTTGATCTGGACTGTCTTTGATTTGCAACTTTTTTAGAAGTTCTTCCAGGCTTGCGAAGAAGTCATTGATGATTAATCTGCTTGCCATTGATGATCTGTATGCAGCAATGTTTTCTGGGAACCAAAGTGGTTAGCCATATCGATTCTTGAAATCCTTCCACCACCATTCGCCTGCTGCTTCTTTATCACTGTTGAATGGGTGTTTCTTACCAGAAATCACTGCAAGTTTGTAAGAAAGTTGACGTATTTGAATGACTGTCAAACCAAAACCAAGTTCCTGCATTGCGATTAGATATTTGTAAGTTCTTTGCTCTTATTCAACTGACAAAGCGAAAGGTTTCCCAAGTTTTGATAAACTTTGTCCCAAGTTTTCTTCATCCTTGCTCCTTGTAATAAAATCTTTTAGGAGTGGACCAAGGAACATTGAATTCTCTCGGTGACTTGAACACAGAGTAACCATTTCGTACCATTTGTGCAGCCTTGGCAAGGTCTTTCTGGTCATACTGTCGATATTTTGTAGCCAGCTGACATACAAGAACAAAACAAATTGTTAGTAATTGACTAGTGATGCAGGTGTCATAAAATCTAAACATCTAGGCTCCTAAATAACAAAATATATTTTTTTTTAAGATTCAAAGTCACTCCGAAATTAATTTGCTTAATTTTTAAGGTTATAATTCAGTTAGTATTTAGAATAAGATAACGGGAAGAAACTGGCGATAGAATATTAGCGCAAAAAAATTACAAATAATAAATTTACTAGTTATTTCTATGTTTGTGTTTACATTATACAAAAATGACAATAGGTAATTTTGTGATACCTTGGTTATTTCGTGATATCCTAAATTAATGTGAAAATATGTTCAAAGTGTAACTCACATGTATTAGTTTCGATACAATTATTAAAATAATTAGAATTAGTGTTTACATAATCGTCACAAATTATTAAACAATACGCTGCAAGACACTCAAAATTATCTCCTCCTAAAACCTTAAATTATTCTTTGCATTGCTAAGGCTATATAGGTTTTAGGTTAGAAAGAACAAATACGTTTAAGGTACTAAAAAATAGCTTAAGATATTTGCTATAATTTCAGCAAATTTCAATCACTCACCTGTTTTGTTAGTTTTTCAAATATTTTTCCAAAACACGTTTAAATAGCCTTCCGCAAATCACTACAAAAATGTAACATCAAAGAACAAAACAGCTCACGGAGAACAAAGAAATGAACTATTATGGGGAATCCTACGTGAGTTCGTCCGGACACAGACATGATGCGCTATATTCCAACGAACTTTCGAACTGAAAGAGAGTTTTGTTTTTCCGTGAAAGAATGTTCCAAATATGTAACGAACTAACCACTGCCACGAAATTTCCCAGGTTTACCCTATTTATATATAGACCTATATTTTAGAATGTTCCCGATATTCTTGCATTAAAATGATAGATTTAAAAAATATGGCGGCAATAACGATGATGGCAGCGGTTAGGTCCAAGTAGAAGATGGCGTGTGTAATGTAAGAAAATTTTATTAATTTTATAATGTCTAATAAAAAAATTTAAATATTTAATTAATAAATTACATGTTTACTCTCGCCCGGAATCTAACCAAGGAACGATATCGATTAAGAAATTAAATATTTGAAGTAAGTAATTTTCTAATATTTTTTGGAATATTTTTCAAAAATTTTTGTCAATAATTAAATAATTTGAATTTTATGGTTTAAGTTTATGGTCGTGGTCCTTAAATCAGCGGCTTATTTCGGCTTGGTTTTAGGAGTCTTAAGCCATTCGGTGGTTTTTCGAATTCCAAATTTTTGAATATTTAGGAATAAAAAGGGGAATTTTCCTTCAAAATGGGAAATTTTCTCTCGAAATAGGGACAGCTATTGAAATTTTGAGTCATTTTGAGTCATGTTTGAGACATTTTGAGTTGAAGCTGACCGCCGTGACGCCAGAGGTCGATCATTAACCGCTCTCGGCTCCACAGCCTGCAGCCTGTCCCAGCGCGAACATTTATATTATACTTTCATTTAAAGTATTGATAAACTTTCCTGCAAGTTTTTTTATTCTGCACGATCAAAAATAAAATTAAAGTTGGCGTGTTTTAATGTCCACGCATTTGACGTTATACAACTTTATTATAATACATTTAAACATTGTGAAATTAACTATAACAAATATTACGGTTATTCAGTAACAATACTTTTGTAACAGCAAACATATTTAAATCACAATATATATAGACATGATTAATTGTATTTAAACATATTAGCTGAATTACCTTGCGTTACTCGAAATTCATGCAGTGTAAATATACTATTTTTTGGAGATATTAATTTAAAACAAACATAAATTTTTTTTCCATAAATATTTAATAGGGGGGCAAAGGAGAGTATCATTATAAGTGGTGGATTTAACAAAGAGGGTGTTCGGGGGCTCTTCCCCGGTAGAAAAAAAATTGTATTCGAAGGAGCAAAATGGTGCTATTTAAGCATCTTTCGTACATAAAAATAGAATGTACTACTAGCAGAAATTTTAACTTTTTATATAACATATTTACGTAAGGCTCGTCATCACAAAACAGTCAGAGTACATTATTTACAAGCACCTTCACATTTAGTCCCCAGATATCATCAAGTTATCTAGAGCTGTAGAAAAGGCAAAGATGTATTTATAATTAAAAATATGTTTCACTAATTGCATCATAATTACATGACGGTGGTTGAAGATTAATATTTGTGGTGTGAGATAATATATTTAGCCAACTATCTATAGCTATAGTTACAAGGAAAGGTCTATACATCAACCAAATCTGAATTAAGGCTCCAAAGTTTTGAAAATTTACTATTCGTTCGGTTTATTATTGAAAGGAGTACGAGAAAGTATTTACATTGTATTCAGAAAGGTCAAAATATTTTTTTTAGCATATAAAATTATAAAAGTCACAAAAATTAACTTTTCGAAAAATGCAGTTTAAATTTGAAAAAATTAAAAATTAAAGATGGAAAAAAGCTTTTCGCAATAACACTCATATCATTTTATTCAGGAAAGTCAAAAATTTATTTTGGTATTAACAATTAAAAAAGTCAATATATGTATTAATTTTTTTACTGTTTGACTCCCCTTCAGAATAAGTTTAAAATGCGAAGCCCACAGAATAGGCGAGTGAAGATGCTTAAAAATAACTGCAAATCTGCTTGATAAATTCTTGTTCAATGATTTATAGATTTAAAGAATTTTTTTTATTACTAGATGGAATAATCACGAGCGACGAGCGAAAAAAAAATAATGTACCGACATATTAAACTTTAATGTTAAATAGGTATATTACATATGGTTTTTTGGATAATGTAAAAATTCGTCTCAGCCTAAACTGCTCAAAAGTAATACCTGAGTTAAAGGAATCCACCTGTTCTTTAGGATCTTTGTCTTCACAGGCACTACAGCTCAATGTGCACTGCTTTTAAGGCGGTTGTTGTGATGAACTGCAGGACTGTGCAGAACAGTTGTTGAAGAAAAATTTGATGCTTTTCTGAGTCATTGTACGCCGCAAAAATTAAAATACTGTTATAACTTTTCTCCATGAACCCTAAATGTTTTTTATCACTGCCATTCCGCACTACTCACTCACGATACTACAGATAAATAAGTTTATTTTAAACAGTTCTGTAGTACGGCTCACAAAGTTTCTTGGACTTAAAAGCAAGACGTACAGCTGTTGAATGATGACATGTGGAAAGCGCTCTGCACGTCAGGTCGTTGCCGTTAGGTAGAAATGAGGCGGGGTGAATGCAAAGGTCTGAAGGTCAGGTAGACAAGGGTGGACAAAAACGGAGCGTAAGCTACTGCAAGGAGCGGAAACATTTACTAATCTTATATCCCACAATAATATTTCCGCTATCAGCACTGTGAAACGTGAATATTTAGAAGAAAACAAGAACAGTTGCCGTAGTTATTGTGCCTGTACACTTATCGAAAAGTCTTAATTTATTTTAAGAATAAAGTAACGCACAGACTATAAAATCCCGCAAAACCACTTAGCACTCCAATGAAGACAATGCCTATTGTTCATCTGATGCAATGGCCGGGCAAAACCATCACTTTGTCCAGCCATGAAATGTTATGGCCGGGCAGTCACCTGGGTCGCCTCCCCCCCCCCCCCCCCCCTGATTCTACGCGCCTGTTATAGCCACCTCTCGGGGTTGGTTATCTTGACCTTTTAGTCACATGGGTATAGCAGAAACGTGTATACCTTAGATGGCCCGATATTCGATATTCGATATCGGAGATCGGTAATATCGGCACATTTTTCAATATCGGTCATCGGTAAATACTTGCGATATTTTGATAACCGATGTTTGCTCTCGCCAATAATACTTCTCACATAACCTTAACCGTAATTCCAAGCTTATTTTCCGCGGGCGTAATTTATATTTCTTCACGTCACCATATTACCTAGTAATTCCAAGCATATTTTCCACTGAAACAATTTCAAGCCTACTTCTTCTTTCTTATACGGTAATGCATCTCGACGGTATAATTCTTCCATGTGTACACAAATCCCAGTCATTAGTGCATATTTATTCGTTTCAGATATTCGCAAAATGTTTTCGCTTGATGAATTTTCGAAGTTCACTAAGTGTACATCAATTGAAAACATAAACGAAAATAATATTACGATATTTAATTTAATAAGTAGTGTAGCCGTAAGTAACCATGAAGAAGAACAAAGTTGCTGCTTGATATAACAAGCATTTTCTTTCCGTGTCGTTTCATGGTCTCCAACTGCTGTTCTATACAAAGATGTTACGTAAGTTTTACAAAAGCTAAAATATGCAACGTGTTTAAGTAGGGATAGTTGCAGCAAAGGTATTATGTTGGCTATATTAAGTGCATTTCCAACAAAATAAAAAAGATGTGCAGTACGTTTCAAAGTTGTATTGAAATTATTTTTCACGTATTTTTAACTTGTTTTCGCACAAATAAATGGAGTGATACACTTGAACAAAGGTCACATTGCTAATTGAAGACCTTCCTTTCTAGCGTGTCGTTTACCATGATGAAATTTTACAAAGGGTACAAAAGTTTGATGTTTTTCAGGCGGTATTTTTCGTAGATTACAGTTGAGACACTGGACTAAGTACATGCAGTGACTTGTTATTCATACATTATAAGTAAATACACTAGAGACTAATACCGGACAGCTACAAGATTTTTGTGTGAAAACGTGGCGTTGTTTTCACCTCAGTCCGATAGATGGCAGACGGCATGCCTCTTGCCGCTAGGTTATTTTTCACACTCCCGCCTGTGTTGTTAGTATAGAGCTGTCTGGGTTATAAGCATTATTGTTTTGTGAGTACAATGCGCAATGCCGCCGAAAAGTGACCTCTGGTTACATTTTCAAGTAAAAACCAATGATAAGGCAAAAGCAATTTGCAATTATTGCTGTAAAGAAATATTGCGTGGTGGGAAATCTTCTAGGACATTCAATACATCAAATTTGTGGAATCACTTATCCCTGCATCATAAAAAATAAGTTGGTGGTTCTGACAAATGTGATTCTCTCTCTATACCTTTAACAAGTTTTTTCCAGTTCACTGAATAGGTATTGCTTTATCTGGCCTTTGAAAACAATTTAATTTTGTAAGACCTTGAATTTAGAGAGCTTATTTGTAGGCCATTATGATAATTTCATTATTAGCTTTCATTTAATGTGAATTTACAATATTTACCAATTAATAAAAATAATATACATTCACATAAGTATGTTTTATTAATATTTAACATTTTTTATTATTGTCTCTAACAATTTTAGAGAATCAGTGTTAGAAATGAGATAGGCCTATTATCGGAATATCGGGTAAGTATCGGGTATCGGATATCGGATCGGTAAATTTGGAAATATCGGAATCAGTATCGGTATCGGGTTTTTCGATATCGGGCCATTCAGATGTTTAAATATTTCATAATGTTAAAATTACATTATTAATGAGCACTCATTTTACTGTTTTCAGTAATTCTATAAAACATTTTCCTCAATGCGCCTAAAGTATTATAAATTCAAAAACCACAGAACGTATTGGTGTATGAAATGAAGCATTTTATTCGCTGCCATAAGATATTATTATATTAAGTACAACAGAGAGATCTATTAGGACTATCAAATGCCAATGAAATTTATTTTATTCAAACCAAAGAGTTTTAAGGGCAACATGTAATTTTAAATTAATTTTTACACTGTAAAGCAATAATGATGCACCTTATGGCTTGGTCATTTCCTTCATGGACTTGAGTCTTCACTTACGAACTTACACTTAAAAATTTTAATTTTTTTTTCGTTAATTTTTTTTTTACAAATTATATATTACTTAAATGAAAAATTATAAACAAGTCTACATCCAAACCATAAAATATACTTTACTTCTATTATGTTAACGATTTATAATTTTTTATGTATTTTGTATTCATACGGTAGATGCTTTGTAACAATTAACAGACCGTAAATAAATATTTTAAATTTAATGTAAGAAAGAAAAACTTACAGATAACATTAAGAGACATAAGTTTCAACTATCAAAAAAGCGTATGTGAATAAGTATAGGTCATTGATATTAAATCTATATACATTTCAATAAGTGATATAATTATTCAAAACTTTATTCGGTTGAATGACGTTGGAGCAATCGACGTGATTCTCTCACGATTTTTTGGATTGCATTATTTGTAAAGTTTCCTGGCGTAGCGTTAAGTATCACTGACTTTGTCATCTTTACTACAGTAACCTGAAGGAAAGTTTTAACAAAATTTTATCCCTAGAGCAGTTTTGTTATCGTAACATTTTCACGATTTGGTGAACACTTAAAAAGAAAAATCGTTTTAAAAATTTAAATATAATTTTAAAAATATATATTCTTAAAAAATATTAAATAAATTTTAATAGCAATTTTTTTGTGTATTGTGATCTAATAAGGGCTGTATTTTTAACTAAAAAGGTTTTCGTATGTGATATATTATTTGTACATTTCCGATATCTTAAGGAAAAATAAGAAACTGAGAAATAAAGGTGAGATATTTAATGTATTATCGTTATAAAATAACTTAAGATATATGTATGTATTTCTTAATGAGTAAATATTTGTATTTTACCATCAATCATTAGTTAAACAGAACGTCCTAAAATGTCTCCTCTTAGTCCGCCTAAGGACGTCACTGAATGAAACGTGGCAGTGCAGAGCTCACATGAGAAATATGCCAAGTGCTGAAACAGTGGCAATGAGAAACTGGCACTGTTATCGCTGCTCCTGCTGTCCGACGGAATTAACATGCTCGCGCCGTTGAGGATTCACTGTAGCAGTGAGACCTGGCGCAGGGGAGGCCGGGAGCAGCTTGTTGAAAGTAACGAGTCCCGAGACAGCAGTAAACCCGCCCCGCCAAGTTCCTGAGTATTATTGGCAGACGAGGGAGCGGGCCGGAGGTCCCAGCCTGGAACTGTGACTCGGAACCTATTTGCAGTGCTGCCAGTCGTTACCGAACTCGTTATACGAATCACTTCGCTTTCATCTGGACCAAAGTTCGCGATTCCAAACATCACCCTCTCCACGCTGTTGTAGTTCGCAATGACGTTTGGACTTACTGACTGAGATTTTCTGAGCGTTTTATTTCGTTTTTAAAAGAAAGTTTATTATTTGATTCTTGTTAGGTCACAAGGCTTCAAACGTACATTTAACATTTTAATTTAAATTTGATCCATAAAAACTTCAAATTCTTTAAAGTCTTAAAACAGAACAAAAAAATACATTATTAATGTTATATACGCATTGATTCCTTTATTTCAGCATTTTATAAACATTATTTTTATGAAATTAACAAATTATCTTAGTACATATTTAAAAAACAAGAGCGACCAAAAAAATTTTAACAGCTACAATTTCCATCCTATGTCCACTATTAATTCCTTAAAAAGGCTAGGTATTGTCTTATGGCTTCTTAATTGCCTCATTATGTAAAAATATAGTATGCTTCTACCTAATAATCTAAATTATGAAAAAATTCTCCAATATTATCAGCTTTTTATAACATTATAAAAAATATTGTCTGGTTTGATTTAGTGTAAAAAATTACTTTTTTAATTATTTATTTTAAATTTACTTTTTTTTATTGAAAACCAAACTCTTTTTTTGATAAAAGTGTAACAATCAGGTTGCGATCTTTCTGTAATACGTCATCAAGCAAATATATCAATTTTATTGAAACAAAGACAATACAAGGCTTACCTTACTGAGAAACGTCACGCACCATCAATTGCCTGGTGGTTTTAATTAAACGTACATATTTTATTAGCTATACGTACAGTTACAAGGAAAACGGCAAAGCGTCTCCGAACCACAAATGTTACTCTGACGCTACTTAAGATATTAATTGTTGTTTCCTTATTGGAACTTACAGGAATTTTATATACAGAAATTAAAATAGTGCGATTTTAGGTTATATTTTATGTAAAAAATATTAATTCAATTATATATTGTGGAAAGTCCTAAAAGCTGTTTAGTTTCCTAGCCAACCAACCTCTAATATTTCGATGATGACATATTGAACGCCATCTTGGAATTACGTAATTATTTAACTAGTAATTCGAGAAAAATTCCCCAAAATTCATCAAAAAATCACCCATTATGATAATTATTGATTTGATCACAATCCGTTCTTGATTCGATACATAATCAATGCAAAAAATATAAATAAAATAGTTACTTAATTGATATGTTCAGAATCCCAAAAACTAATTAAAATCCTCATCTAGCAGCCTCATATAGGACGATATAACTGCCACTATGGAAAATTTGTATTTGTTGACCTATAAATTCGGAAAATTAAAAAAGAGATATAAAAATATCGTTAGTAACATAATTGACGCGATAGATTTCCGTCTTTGATTTCTTTCTCGGCTAGTGATAGGTATAACTCAAGCATAAAATAAAATTTGAACTCTGTTTCCCATTATAGTACATGGTGTTTATTAAAAATTCACTCTACAAAAAATAACACTTGAAAAGAGAACTTTTTTTAATGAAATATAAACGTTTTCGCTGTGCTACCTGGAGTTATAGTTCTTCTATGCATGAAATACATTTCAACAATATATTGTTTAATGTTAGCCGTATAGACTAAGCATCTCCGAAGCAGGACGTATTTTTCTATGATACTCAAAACAACATTTAAAACTGGCAAAGTCCAATGTCAGTCGTTAAGAGCAGACATCTTCAAACCATAAGACAAATCATGTCCTGAGTATATACATAACAATCCACAATCAATGAAAAGAAAGTACATTTAAAAACACAAGCAAAATGGAAGCACAATCAACGAGAAGGAAGCATAATTAAAGCACAGTAAAAAAAAGGAAGCACAATCGGTAGCTTATTTGAAAAAAGTGTAAAAACAATCAACGAAAAGGAAGCATAATTGTAATCACGATTAAGGAAAAGGATGCACAATCAAAAAAAGGAAGCACGATAGGTAGTACATTTGACAAAGAGGAAGAACATTCAACAAAAAAAGGAACAACAATCGGAAGCACATACATAACCCACTTATTAAAGAACTGAGGTAAAGTGGCTACATACAATTTTCACATGTTTAACTTGCATTTTTATAATATTGAGAAATAAATAATTTAAATTTCTAAAATTTAATTATTTATTTTATATAATCTGATTTCTAAGATTGAGTTCTCGTAATAGAGCTTACTTTCTCTGAGCTTGTTGTTCAAAATTTGCTTGCTTTATTATTGTGCTTCCTTTTCGTTTATTGTGCTTCCTTTTCGTTAATTGTGCTTCCAATTGTGCTTCATTGGCATCGATTGTGCTTCCTCTTTGTCCAATGTGCTTCCGATTGTGGTTCCTTTTCGTTGATTGTGCTTCCTTTTCTGTGATTATGCTTTCAATTTTGCTCCTTTTCATTGACTGTGCTTTCTTTTCGTTAATGGTTCTTCCTTTTCGTTACTATGCTTTCTTTTTTTTATTATTCTTCCTTTTTATTTAATGTGCTTCCAATTATTGCTTCCTTTGCGTTGATTGTGTTTACGATTGTACTTCTTTTTCGATGATTGTGCCATCAAATGTACTTCCCTTTTGTTAGTTGCGCTTCCAAATGTGCTTACTTTTGGTTTCCTTTTAGTTGGTTGTGCTCCCTTTCCATTGATTGTGCTTTCAATTGGGTCTCTTTTCCTATGATTGTGCTTCGAACTGTGCTACATTTTTGTTTATTCTGCTTTCTTTTCTCGGATGTGCATCCGATTTTGGTACATTTTCGTTGATTGTACTTCAATTTTATCGTTGATTGAGTTTTCAATTGTGACTCCTTTTCTATGATTGTGCTTCCTCTTTGACGTATCTGCTTTATATTGTGCTTCCTTTACCTTTATTGTTTATCTTATTGTGCGTTTTTTTTGTTGATTGTTATTCCTCTTTGTCAAATATGGTTTCAATTGTGTTTCCGTTTTTGATTACAATTGGTTTCCATCTCGTTGATTGTGCTTCTTTTTTTTTGCTTGGGCTTTCAAATGTGCTTTCTTTTCATTGATTGTGGATTGTTAAGTCTTTTCTCAGGACATGATTGGTTTCATGGTTCGGAGATGTCTGGTCTAAACTCATGACATTGGAAATTGCCTGTTTAGAAAGGTTTATCGAGTATCATCGAAAAATTTGTTTTGGTTTGGAGATGCTTAGTTTATACACCTAACATTTAAAAACACCTGGTTGCAACGTACCTATATCATATAAATAAATATACTTCCATGTTAGCACAATGACAACATATTTATTTCATCGGACAGGTATATAATATAATGTCGTTTTTCGTACATTAAATGCTAAATAAACTTGACTGAAGGTAAGGGGAAACAGAATTTAAAATTAATTTAAATTTTATTTATACTTATCAGTGGCCGAGAATCAAAGACGTAAATCTAACGCGTCAATCATTATTTTAGTAAGTGAATTTTTTTATTATTTTTTCCCCTGAATTTATAGGTCAATAAATAGAATTTTTTAAGATGGTAGTCATATAGTGTGATATGAGGCTGGTAGATTGGGATTTAAAGTAGTTTTTGGGATTGTGAACATAATTTATTAAATAGTATTTTTCGTCTAATATTTTTATTTTTTTGCATTTATCATGTATCGAACCAAGAACAGTTAACGAACAAAGCAATCATTATCTTATTGGGTTTTTTTGATGAATTTTGGGAAATTTTTCCCAATTGAGCTATATAATTACGGATTTCCAAGATGCCGTTCAATATGTTATCATCGAATTGTAAGAGGTTGGTTGGCTAGGAAACTAAACTGCTTTTAGGACTTTCCACCATATTTATTGAATTAATTTTTTTAGATAAAATAATTTCTGTTGCAGTAATCAATTATGGAACCAAAGACAGATATTGATCAAATAAATCACGACATTAAAAAGTTATTTTTGGATGAACTTGAAAAATCTTTCGGAATGTATATATAAAAATTAAGAATATCCTAGATGGTGTCCCAATTTAAAGATGGCGTGCCCACAGTAAAAAAAAATAATTACTCTACTCTAGCAGGTAAAAATTAAACCAACATGTTGGTAGCTCACTCTTGCAGACGAAAACAAGTTGGTGGCCTCCAACATACGAAAGCAAGATGGCGGACTTAATGTCATCCTAGCTGCTGATATATGTACCCTGACATTAGTTGTGGCAGATCAGTCTACTGGAGGCTTAATTGGTGGAAGGATCTGTCAACATTTAATTTTTTTTTGTACTCACGAGGTTAGAACTGACGACTCCATGAAGTAAATACGTGTTTTATTAAACTATTTTATGTAAATTTGCTTAATCAATTTTTTATATATTTTAAATACTGTCCCGATTTTCTAGTTAAATAATTACGAATTTTTATGATGGAAGAGTGTTTCATTTACCTGTATATTCATTAATTTTATTTTAAGTAAAAATCTAAATTTTGGCCTATTTTCTAGCATAAAGCATACGAGTTTTCAAAATTGTTTTTGTAACGAAAATTGCATCATTCTAGAATCCATTATGGCAGACGTAAGTAAAGAGAAATGATTACGTCATAAACATTCAAGATTGCGGTTTACCGAAATGTGCAAAGTTTCTATAATGGGGCGACTGAAATGCTGCCTCTTGGAAGGGCAGACCATCCAATTTCTGAAAACATATTTCTTTAAATATTTAAATAATCCTGAATACTTGTCCCTTGGAAGGGCAACCCATCAGGATTTTTCAGACCGTCGGGATTTTGGAAGGTTGTCTGAATTGTTTTCCCTTTGATGGGCATGATTTTACTGACAGTGGTTAGTTTGTAAAGCGAATGGAAGGGCAGCCCTTCCAGTATCTTAAAATGTGTCTATTTTCGTAAATTTATAATCCTGAATTGTTGCCCCTTGGAAGGGCAGCCCATCAGGATAAATTTAACAGTGGTGTTTTTGAAAGGTTGTCTGAATTGTTGCTCCTTGGAAGGGCAACCCTTCAGGATTTTTTTCTGACAGTGGTGTTTTTGAAAGGTTGTCTGAATTGTTGCCCCTTGAAAATGCCCTTCAGGATTTCTCTGACAGTGGTTGTTTTGTAAAGTGACCTAGCCTAACCTAACCTAACCTATCCTAACCTAAACTAACTTAAACACATTTTAAGATACTGGAAGTAGTGGGACGTCAGTCTGCCGGCGGCTTCTGTGGAGGAATGTTGTGTCGCCATGTTTTATTTTTGACGTTGCCGGGTTCGAACCGAAGACTCAGAGCTCCATGATGTAAGTTTATATATTTTTTATTTTTTAAATATTTTTTAATGAATTATTTATCAATTCAATTGATTAATTTTTTATGTTTTTTTAAAAATTTTTCCTATTTTCTAACATAAAAATTACGGATTTTCAAAATGGCGGCCGTAACGAAAATTGCAAACGTCTTTTTTAAATTTTTTTAATAAAATTTTTATAATTTTTATGAATTTTAAATTTTTTATTAATATCGATCATAAATAAAGATTTTCAAGAAGGCGACCTTAACGGAAATTGCAACGGTATTTATTTAATTTTTTATGTCAAAACTATTTACATTTTTTATAATGTTTAAAAAAATTTTCATTAAAATAGGATAATAAATAAAGATTTTAAAATTGTTGGCCGTAACAGAAATTGCAACAGTGACGTCTTAATCCATGATGACGTCAGAGGCTTATCGGAGGCTGTAGACATGGAGGCTTAAGCCTATATATGGACATTCCTAGCCGCTGGTATTTTTATGGACTTAAAACGGGAACTTTTTCTTCTAAACGAGAGTTTTTCTCTCGAAAGGAGATTTTCTTTTTTTTCAAAATTTTTGAGATTGTTTGGTGGAATTTGTTTCCAAAAAAAATATATATTGGCGAATTTTGAGGAATTTTAGTCAACTTTTGGCAAATTTTGGTCAATTTTGAAGGTCAAATGTCAAGGTCAAGGTCAACGTTCAAGGTCAAGGTCATCCAATATGGCCGCCGTGACGTTACAATCCAAGATGGCGGTCGGCACCACTACACCACACCCTCAACCCTTCGCTCTCGAGCCCCATTAACATATACTACTCTTGAAAATCAAAAAAAAAAAATTAAATTAAAATAAATTATTAAATTTGAATAAAAAAATATTAGAAAAACACCGTTGCAAATTTTGTTACGGTCGTCTTCTTAGATTATATAAATTTTGCTCATTTCGTTACGCCCGTCATCTTGGACGTATATGACATAACCGTAACGCATTTCGTTACGGCCAACATCTTAGATTCTTGATCGTTGCACTTTTAGATAATTCCGCTATCTTGAAAATCCGAAATTATTATCAGATTTTAATGGGAAAATATTAAAATCTGTATATATAAAAATGTTATGTTGGTTAGTGTACGCTTCAAAAACTCAAAAAGTTCTGCACCGATCGAGCTGAAATTTTACCATTATATACAACCCGCATCAAGGATTGTTTTTATCTACTTTTCACGTCAGCAACATACCCGCGACCGCGAAAAAGTAACTGCGCCATTTTATTAATCTGTTTTCTCACCAATAAAAACCAAAACACGCATTTTCAGTTATGGAAACGTTTCTCCATGCCAAAGGATTTCTCTTAGCAATGGAAAAAACTACGTCAAGTGAAGCGAGCAGGAAATGGCTAAATACAATAGAATGATTTTATTGTGATGTGAAATAATTAAAAAATGACTAAGCGTACCGGTATGGGACTAATTATACAATATGAATGAGGTACTTTAGTGTGATCGTGTCTCGATTGAGCTGCGCCGTTATCCAAATCGTAAGTAGAGGTTATGTTTTGTATGGGTCTATCACCACTTGATGTGGGATTGCATGTAGATGGTTCTAGGCTATTCATTTTTTGAACTCCTTAGACCCTATAGCCTTTTTTTAAATTTAATTAATATGTTCTATCGCCAATAACAACAATTGCATCAATCGTAAATTGAAGTTATGTTTCGTATGGGTCTATCACCACTTGATGTGGGATTGCGTGTAGATTGTTATTGCATCAATCGTAAGTAGAGGTTATGTTTTGTATGGCTCTATCACCACTTGATGTGGGATTGTGTGTAGATGGTTCTAGGCGATTCATTTTTTGAACTCCATAGACCCTATACCATTTTTTTTAATTTTTAATTTAAATTAAAATGTTATATCACCAATAACAATTTCATCACATTCATAGCACAAGTGCGAAAAAAACAATTATTTTACCTATTAGCTGTGTACCAGTGACCGCGCCATCTGCCGTAATCGAGGAAAACCCTCTCTGACAACCGCAATAGTAATGGCGCAGTCACATGAGAAACAAAATTCGTTTCCAATTACATGATGGACAGTAAATATATAATTAATTTTCAATGCTGTCTATCCTGTGTCTTATTGTTGTCGAGCTGCAGCTATGAGAATCACGAGAAATAGGAGAATATCAAAGCTGTAGGAGCCATAAGAAGTTATAATCTCATTCCTTTCTTCTGTTTCAGTGAAAACCGAAATAATGCCTCGCAGAAAGTCAAATTTTGGCCGTCGCACTCGCCACACAGAAGGATCAAGAAGACGGCTTTCAAATATGACTGAGGAAGAGCGAGCATCCGTACGAGAGAGGAACAGACTAAGCACCATCCAAACACGTAACGTGGAACCAGCAGAAAGACGAGCAGCCAGGCTTGAGGATGCACGATTGCGAGCACGTCAGTCGCGTTCTGCAGCAACAAATTTGGTTCGTTTTGAACGGAATGAATGCGAAAGGATGAGGATAGCTGAAACACGAACAGAAAGAACAGCTGATCTGCATCTGGAATACAATCGCCTTGCGTTCCGGTACAATCAAGCTGTTGATTATAGTTTAAGTCAACATGTTGTCATTGGTCAGATGAGTCATATCTGTAGCTACTGCCAGGCTCTAAAGTTTAATAATGAAACGAAAGGAATGTGTTGCGCTGGCGGAAAAATCAAATCGCCTCAATTTGATGCACCACCAGATCCATTGATAAATTTACTTGCTGGATCTACCGCTGAATCGAAGCATTTCCTATCGAACATCAGGAAATATAACTCTTGCTTCCAAATGACGTCATTTGGTGTGGAAATCGTGACTGCTCAATTCATGCCAACTTTTAAAATCAAAGGGCAAATATATCACAAAGCTGGCTCCCTGCTTCTGTTTTCAGATAGTGACCATAAATTCCTACAAATTTTCTTCATTGGTGATGATAGAGATGAAGTAGATGCACGTTGTGGAATACATACCTCGCTTAGAAGATCCATTATTTCGTAAATGCAGAAGCTTCTTCACGAAAGGAACAATTTGGTGCGTTGGTTCAAAACAGCAATTGATATGATGCCATCAGATACCCACAAAATTTTTATTCACGCAGACAAAACTCCCGCTGAAGAACATGTCCGGAGATATAATGCTCCAACTATAGACGAAGTAGCAATTGTCATAGTCGGAGATCAGTTCCAACCTAGAGATATTGTTCTCCATCGAAGAAATAATCAATTGATAAACGTAGCAGAAACTCACCGTTGTTACAATGCTTTACAATATCCACTGATCTTTTGGGATGGTGCTGATGGATATAATTTCAATGTGAAAATGATAAATCCAGTAAATGGTGCAGAAATCAATAAAAATTGCAGCTCAATGAATTTTTACGCATACCGCTTAATGATTCGGAGGAGCGAGGACAATTATATTTTAAAATGCCATCCGTTGTTTCACCAGTATATTGTGGATATACATGCAAAAATTGAAACGGAACGTTTGCTATTTCTCCGTTTGAATCAGACTAAACTATGCTCTAAAGAATATGTTCATTTGCGAGACGCAGTTGTGAATGACGGTAATACAACCAACGTTGGAAAGCTAACTATTTTGCCATCTCTATACATTGGCAGTCCACGTCACATGCAAGAATATGCTCAAGATGCTATGTCATATGTTCGTCATTATGGGCGTCCAGATTTATTTATCACTTTCAAATGCAATACGGCTTGGGACGAGATACGGCAGCTGTTACTTCCTGGCCAATCACACGTCGATAGGCATGACATTATAGCATGTGTTTTCTGACAAAAGCTTAAATCGCTGATGGATTTCATCGTGAAACATGAAGTATTTGGATCTATGCGCTGCTGGATGTATTCAGTGGAATGGCAAAAGAGAGCATTGCCACATGCGCATATACTAATCTGGGTCTACAATAAAATAACTTCAGACAAAATCGACGATGTGATATGCGCTGAGATTCCACGGGCTGACATCGATAAGGAATTGCATGCAGTTATTATCAAAAACATGATACATGGACCATGTGGTACACTACATCCAAATTCACCATGCATGGTAGATGGGAAATGCTCTAAGCAATATCCTCGAGCATTCACAGCCAACACAGTAACAGGCCACGATGGATATCCTCGGTATAAAAGACGATCAACTGAAGATGGTGGGAATTCGGCAACTATACACATGCAAAATGGTGATATTGATCTAGACAACCAATGGGTGGTTTCATATTCTCCTTTGCTTTCAAAAACATACGAGGGCTTTTTATTTTAACCTCCGAAAGGCTATATAAAAAAAGGAAATTTACGTAACATAGTAATTCTACCACCAAAAGTAAAGAAGGGTCTTACTTATTTTAATACATAAAAGCCAAAACTATTGAGGCATTTGTCATATCGTAACACAAGCTTATCTATGAATGTTTCGAAGAAGTAAGCCGCAAGTGAATAGAGATAACAGTAAAAGTGCCTTGATCTCCCGCTCCCTCACGACACCGCTGTAAGGCGGGTGGACTAATTTTGCGGAGTATTGTGCCTCATTATTCATATTCTTGCGATAATTCTTGACGCGGGAGTCAGTGCGCCGCGCGATTAGTCCACCCGCCTCACAGTGGTGTCGTGAGGGAGCGGGATATCAAGGCATTTGTCCTGTTATCTCTATTCAATGGCGGCTAACTTCTTCGAAACATGCAAAGATAAGCTTGTGTTACGATATTACAAATGCCTCGATAGTTTTGCCTTGTATGTATTAAAATAAGTAAGACCCTACTGTGCTTTTGGTGGTAAAATTACTTTGTTATGTAAATTTCCTTTTTTTTATATAGCCTTTCGGAGGTTGGAAAAAAAACAGCCCTCGTATAAAGCCCACATAAACGTAGAATATTGCAATTCAGTCAAATCCATTAAATACATCTGTAAATATGTTAATAAAGGCAGTGATATGGCAGTTTTTGGTGTGCAATCAGATAATAGTGACAAAAATGCAGTACGAGATATCGATGAAATTGCTCAAAACCAGGCTGGGAGATACATAAGCAGCAATGAGGCTGCATGGCGAATTTTTTCATTTCCCATTCATGAATGCTATCCAGCTGTGGTTCACTTGGCAGTTCATTTAGAAAATGGACAGTGTGTTTATTTCACAGATGCAAATGTGCAAGAAAGATCCCTTAATCCACCTGGTACAACTGTGACTATTTTTTTCACCTTATGCCAGGACGACGCTTTCGCCAGAACACTGATGTATTCAGAAGTTCCCTCTTATTACACGTGGAATGTAACTAATAAAGTATTCGTACGACGCAGACGAGGGGAGCCAGTTGACGGTCAACCTGGCATTTTCAAAGAAAATACAATTGGTAGACTTTATACAGTGCATCCCAATGAAGATGAATGTTTTTTTTTTCCTTCGCATGCTATTGGTAAATGTGCCTCGTCCTAGATCTTTCTAGCAATTAAAAATAGTTGACGGCGTCACACATGCCACTTTCCGGGCTGCATGTCAAGCTCTGAATTTATTAGAAAATGACCAACAGTGGAATATATGCATTAATGAGGCGTGAAACACTGCACATCCAAACCAAATTCGCGCATTATTCGCAATTATATAGACCGCTTGCTTTCCTTCATCTCCCACAGACTTATGGGGAAAATATCGATCTCATATGGCTGAGGATATTTTGCATAGAGTACGCCTTGAAAATGCCAATATGACCTTAGAATTAACAGAAGGCATTAACAACGAAGCATTGATAAATACTGAAGACAAGTGCTTATCTATTGCAAATAAAGTTCTTAGTCAATTAGGAATGCCAGCACCAACCCGAACTGCGACTGCTGCATTTGATGTAGATTTACGCCGTGAACAGAATTATAACATTAATGATCTTCAGACATATGTCCAATCGAACATTCCCAAATTAACGCGTGAACAGAAAGGCATTTATGATCGCATAATGCAAATGATAAATGACGGAATTTGGGTGATCTTCTTCTCGGATACGCCAGGAGGAACTGGGAAAACATTCCTAATTGGATTGATTCTAGCAACGGTTCGATCAAAAAATGACATAGCCTTAGCTCTTGCTTCGTCTGGAATAGCTGCGACATTGTTACCAGGTGGAAGAACTGCGCATTCAGCTATAAAGTTGCCATTAAACATGCAAATCATCGAGACTCCTACGTGCAATATTTCCAAAGCATCCGGTATGGGAAAAGTATTACAAAAATGTAAAATAATTGTTTGGGATGAATGCACGATGGCTAGGGCCATGGAAAGTTCGCGAAAAGATCCCGAGAGTAGCTGGAAGTTAAAACACTGTAGCATCATCTCTGTTTCGTGATTGGGTGAGTTACTTTGAGGTGCATGTCGATTGTTACAACAACCAATCACACTAATTCAGTGTGGAAGCAAACTCGTCCTTAGTGGCTCGTGAAAACAAGACAACGACTTCTCTCGCAGACGGCCGACAATCACAAGGAAGAAACCGCTGGTGTGGGTATACCTTGTTGCAGTCTAGTAGGCGTTCAGATTTTTTCGCGAAAATTTTCTGCCCCTAACGATGGCATATAAAAAATCGCTTGAAGCTCTTGATCGATCGTTCGAGATTTGCGTGGAATATAAATCAGTACTTTACGTTTAGCGACGTGAAGGCATTCGTACGATCAAGAATAAACTGTATTGACATTTTCCAGCGAACAGGAATTACAAGTGGTTGGATATCTCTCCGAGATTAATAAGCGAGTACAGTTCCACAGTACATTCTACAACTTAAATGAAGCCAAAAGATGTAACGGAAAATGGTCTGATTCGAACCGTGTACTCTGGTGATGAGAAACTGCATCCGCAAAAGAAGGCCCATGTTGGTGACGTGTGCATATAAAAAATCGAGGAATATTTCATAAACCCTATAAGGGAATCTGGACTGCGAATTATTTTGTGTTTATAGAATAAAGAATACGTAAACTCGAGTGTATTTTCTGGAATATTTTTACAGCAAGAATATTTCAGGCGTGTTTTACCAAGAAGCAATACAGAAACTAGGTTCCCTGACACTTTTCTCGTCGAAAAATTGCTGAAACGTAAACAGGGAAAGGCTTTAATTCGTTCTCTTCCATGGACCTGATTTTTGTTCGTCGATTGATGGAAATATATTTCGAAAAATTAAATTTAATGTGTAAATAAATGTATGTGTAAATAAAATTTATGTGTAATAGTATGTAAATAAATGTATGTGTAAATACAATTTATATGTAATAGTATGGAAATAAAGTTATGTGTAAACACAATGTGGTGGTTTTTTATTACTGTAATTGGCGTGCATGCCCCGAGCGATGACCCCCGAACAGTGCTCCTTGGCGCGTCCAACGGGGGAATGAGGATTGATTTACCCCACCATGCGGCCCCGGAAGAGGCGGGGCTAGCGCTCCCGTCATTCAGCGGACGTCCGCTTGCAATTTCTCCCCCTGAGCCAAGATGCCCACACTCGTGCCCCATGAATAGAGACCGGAAAAATTCGCGGGTTCAATGAACTTAAGGATAGACTACAATATCCTCTACACACTCGGGCAAATGCCAAACACACTCAGTCAAATGCCAACTGTACATAGGCTGCTGACTTGTGAGTCGTCTCGACTGGGTAACCTGTGATTCGACACTTCTATGAGTGAGGGTCTCTAATTGGCCCTCAGTCCTCCAGATTAACAGTAAATCAATGGCAGAAGCCGCACTAAGGTGTAATTATTTGAATTTTAGCATAACACGAAATGAACCCGCGAATTTTTCAGGTCTCTACCCATGAGCCATCACATGGTGGCGGCATGATCTATCCGTGTCCTTTTACAGAGGTTCACATGAAGGTGTAATGGCAAACTTTGTATACAGTATGTGTGTGTGTGTGCGTGTGTGTGTACTCTGTGTACTGTGTGTCTAGAGTGTTCTTTTGTTGAATGTGTGTCGTTTTGTTAAATATGCGTGGTCAAATCTGTAGTAGCTCTGAAAATTTGCTGGTTAAAATCCTCTTTGTCTTAATAAAACCATTTATCCGGTATTCTTGGTCCTTTAGTAAGCGTAAAACATGTTCTGTTGGTATAAATGCTTATAACTGATGTTAACGATACTTTAGGTCTGACCGTTCGAAGAATTTGTCTCGACTGTTATATTAGCTATCGACAAAGATGGTATTGTGGTTCGGAGACGTCTGGTATATACGTCTGACGTTGTACATGACCTGGTCTCGTGGTCCGAAGATATTTGACATATACGTATAGCATTGTACATGCATTGTTTGGAATGTATTATATGTATGGAAAAATTAGACTTACATAGTACGCGCAGCATGAACTTTTTATTTTGTCGGCCAGGTTTCTTGTATAAAGTCGTTTATTGTAGAGTGAATGATTAATAAACTCCACGAAATATAAAATGAAACAATAGTAAAAATTTATTTTAAGCTTAAGTTACTCTTATTACTGAAAGAGAATCGAATAATGGATTGGGAATAGATTTTGTAAATCATTTCAAAAAGTGAATTTTTGGAATGATTCTGGAATTTTTTTTCGAATATCTAGGTTAATTATTACGAATTTTTGAAATGGCGCTCATTGCGACTTCTTGATCTCTAGTATATGATGAAATTAAGCCTCTTTAAGGATTTTGAACATTATTTAATAGATAAGTTTTTTATTGCATAATATTAAAATATTTGTATCTGTCAGGTATCAAATCAAGATTGGAAAATCAATAATTCAATCAGAAAATGAGTGATTTTTTTTGATGAATTTTGACATTTTTCCCAAATTTAAAAGTTAAATATTACGAATTTTCAAGATGGTGGACATATCGGCTTGGTTAGAAAACTAAGCTTATTTTAGGATTTTGAACATGATTTATTGATATTATTATATTTTTACAAAAAATTAAATTGTTTGCATCACCCAAGGATGGAACCAAGGACAGTAACTAATGGAATCAAATGGAATATTCATTAAAAAATTTATTTAATGAATTTTGTAATTTTTCCCGAATTTATATCTATATAATTATGAACTTTCAGTTTGGCACACAATTGTCAAGGTGGCGGGTGACAACAGTAATAATAAATGATTACTGCACACTAGTACATAAAAATTAAACAAACATGACAGCAGTGAACTCTAGTAGACGAAAACAAAATTGTGGCTTCCAGCAGACGAAAACAATATGGCGGACATGACATATGTTGATATATCTTTATATATATATTTCTTGTGTGCGTGTGTATGTCACTGAACTCCTCCTAGACGGCTGGACCGATTTTGATGAAATTTTTTGTGTGAGTTCACGGGGATTCGAGGATGGTTTAGATTCACAATTGGATATTTTATCTCGATTCTGAGTTAATAATAAACTAAAAAATGTAATGTGTGTCATAGATATACAAACTGTTAGTGTCATTCATCTATGTCTGCCGAGCAATAGCTTTCAAGCCATTACGTTACGTTTTGCTATTGTAAGGAACTAAGTAGAGAGTAAGAAAAAAAAGCTCTTGACAGTTTGTAGTGTCGCCATATTTGTTTCAATTTTCAATACCGTTTTTGTATATAACAATTTAAATTGCAGAAAAAAATCATGTTTCATAGACACATAAATAGTGAGTGTGTCATTTCTCTATGTCCACGAGGTCTCGCCGCGTTATTTTCTCCTTGGGGCGAACCCGTCCGCTTAGTTAAATAAACAGGTTTTATCGTTGAATGATTTCATGATATATTTATTGAAAATCTGCTCTCATAAAAAAGTTAGTTTTATAGACATTCAATAGGTCTCTCTCTCTCTCTCTGAAGATCAATCTATGAATCGTTACAAATTTATTTCCTTTATTTTTTTAGTTTGATTTGATACAATATAATTTCACTAAAAATCAATTTCTACCCCTTCCTATTTTCATTTCCACATTACGAAGTTTCACTTCTTCCACGCGGAGGGACTCCACGAAATATTTTTGCATGCAATTAAAAACTATTTTTTAATGATGCCAAAGAAGTATAACTTCACATGCGCGTACCTAAGTACACGCACCAATTTTTTAAATTTAATTGCTTGTATATATATTTTTCCTCCATACCTAGGGCACTCATAATTCTTTTAAATTTCACGTGTATGTTTTCAATGTCATTCGAGTTGTACAATTTTTTTTTTTGTAAAATTGGTCATTATTTATACTTTGTTTCATTTTGGAAACATACGTATTTTAGGTATTATGACAAATAAAAAAAATTAGTTTCACTAACATTCTTAGGTTTAATTGTGTGGATAGTTTCAAGTTTAATATTATGTAGGTACATAAATTCTTAAACTTATAAATTTCTTTGAAATTTATTCATAGGTAGGTAGGGCCTACCAATATTTTCTATTTGTCAATATTGTTATTTTTTTTACATTACCTACTTATTTGCAAGGAGTTTGGTTTAGTGTTAATAATTTATCTGCTGAGCGTCAAGAGTCTTAGGGCTGCTGAGACCGAAGACCAGAAATATTTATCAATTATGTAATATATTGTTGAAAATTTTGAATTTAACTATTTCAGGAAAGTTGATTTTTTTATTAATTAGAATAGTTGCGTGTAATTGCCATCTTCCTTTATTTCATATTAAGCATTATGTTTGGTTGAGTATGAGATAATTTTATTTATGTATGTTTGAATTTCATTTAATTTCTTATATATATATTCTTACCTACCTACTTCTATTAAATTTCAGACGGATGTTAACAATGTCATTCCAGTTGTATAATTTTTTTGTCAAATTAGTTGTTATTTATACATTTTGTTTCATTTTGGACTATGTTTTTTTATACTTAATTCAAAGATTTGTGGTGTGTACAGGGATTGATGTCTCTATTAATTTCTATACTCCTTTGGATAAGCGGAATATTGCCACCACAATTTTACATATAAAGAAATCCTACACATGTTTTAAACATTATGACAAATAAATATAGTTTCACAAACATCCTTTTTTTTTTTTTTGGTGTGTATAGTTTGAAGTTTAATATTATGTATGTACGTAAATTCTTAAACAGTGAGTTATTTATAATAATTATTAATAGGTAGGTAAAAAGCTTTCTATTTGTCAATATTGGTATTATGGTAGATAGGAGTACAGTAAATGCCTACATTCTTATATTCCTTTATATCTCTTTCGATTTGGAGTGTTTCCGAGCCATTCGGGGTCCTCAACGTCAACCCCCCCCCCCCCCCCAGGTGGTTAAAGCCCCAAAATTTCGAAAGTTTAAAAAATTTGAAAAATCTATCTCTTTCGATTTTAAGTGTTTTCGAGCCATTCAGAGTCCTCGAACCCCCCACCCCCCTCTGGGAACAAAGCCCCAAAATTTCGACAATTTCAGGAATTTCAAATATCTATTCTTTCGAGATGGAGTGTTCCAAACCATTCGAGGTCCTGAACATCCACTTTCCGCAAAAGTGAAAGCCCCAAAATTTCGAACTATAAGAATATATATAAATTGGATGTTGGCATGTATGTCGTAGATAAACTCTTACACCGTTTGACCGATCGCCATGAAAGTTGGCACATCGAAGTGTTTTTATCATGGAGAAGGTTTTTATGCTAACAATTTTTTTTTGTAACTCGCCGCTAGATGGCGCTGTAGCGCATCAACTTCTAAACCTTTCAACAGATCGCCATGGGTAAACAGAAAACCATAGGTCACAGATACACAAACAGTAATTATGTGTCATTTCTTAATGTCCACCACACTGGACATATCGCTATCCATTTTGCTGTAACTTGCGGACAATATATCACCCGGTGTTCAGCCCGGGCAAAGGCCGGTTCTGCAGCTAGTATATATATATATATACCTTGGCATCAGTGGTGGGGTCAGTCTGGCAGCAGCCACCATGGGGAATGATCGGATGCCATTTTTTAATTTTGACTTCATCTGGTTTGAACAAAGATCATTAGTACATTTTTAAATAAAATATTTTTAACATTTTATTAATTATTTTTATTTATAAATTTTAAAATCATTTCAATATTTGTAACCTAAAAATTATGGACTTTATTATGGAGATGTTTTTACACATCCAATATGGCAAAGAGTTCTATAAAAAAATGGTGAAATTTAAAATGGTAGAAATCAAAATGGCAGATCCAATATAGCCGTCGAGGTCATATGTCAAAGTCAAGGTCATCAAATATGGCCACCGGGGTCAAAGGGTGAAAAGTCAATGACATCGAAGATGAACACAATGACGTCACAACCCAAGATGGTGGTCGGCTCCTCGGCTCCTCAGCCAGAAGCCAGTGCCAGCTTCGACTATTTTACACTACTTCGAAAAATTTCATTATTCAAACACGTGATAATTTTGATGAATTTAGGAATTTTTCCCGACTGTCTATTCTAAGAAATATATATTTATAAGAAAGCGGCTAAATTATATGGATATGGAAGCCCTAGAAATAAATTAATATTGCACTCTAGTGGACAAAAATCAAACTAACATGTCGGCAGTGCATTCTGGCAGACGAAAACTAGATAACGGCCTCCAAAGGACGAAAGCAAATTGGCGGACATTATGTCATACTAACAGTTGATATATACCTTGGCATAAGTGGTGGGAGGTCAGTCTGCATGCGGCTTCCATGGAGGAAGGGTAGGTCGCTATTGTTTTATTTTTGCCCTCACTGGGTTCGAACTGAGGACATCGAGCTCCATAATGTAAGTGGTTTTTTGAAATGAAATTTTATTAATCTTTGATTAAATAATTTTTTTAATAAATGTCAAAATTGTTTCCCAATTATAGCATAAAAATTACTGATTTTAAATATAGCTGCCGTAACAGAAATCGCAACGGTGAATTTATAATTAAAAATTCCGGAATTCAAATTGGTGGAAAATTCCAGAAAACAAAATGAAGAAATTCAAAATAGCGGATCCAAAATGGCGGTCGTTGCATCCTAATTGTCAAGGTATATCTTAGAACGGCTAGTTCTTAAGAACTTTAAACAGTTTTTAGGAATTTAGAAGCCGGTGGCACTTTTGAGGACTGAAACGGGGAATTTTCCCTCGAATCTGGAATTTGGCTCGAAATAGGGAAATATTTATTCTTCAAATTTCTTTAAAATTTTTCCCTGAAATTTTTATTTTAACTGAACATTTTTGCGGATTTAAACGAATTTTGGCAAATTTTGAAGGTCAAGGTCAAAGTCATCCAAGATAGCCGCCACGACGTAAGGATGGTCGGTTATTGAAACCATCCTCAAACCTCATGCCAGGAGCCTGTGCCCGGACGCCCATTTATATACTACTAACTCTCAGTGATAAAATTTTAAATTAATTTATTTAATTAATGGATCTAATTTAAAACTCTTAGTAAACATCAGTTATTAGTCTCAGTAACTAATATGGATCCTTATTCCGTGTCTGTCACAGTATCGAACGGAAACAGGTGTAAGTTTTGCAGCAAGGAATTTATCTTCAGAAAGAATGGTAAACAACAAGAGAGGAATGACTGTGTTAAAAATCCACTACGCGATATGTTATGATGTGTTCGTTGTAGCAAGTCGTTTACGCGAAGAGAGATCATAAAATGACACAACATAACTTGTAATGTCAAGCCTGCTTACAAGCTAGAATACAACAATGGATCTGCTAATCTAAAGAAGAGTGTTCTGCATTACGTCAAAAAATGTCCTTGTCTTAAACGAAATTATGTTCATGGCTCTTCCCAAATCGACAAAGAACTTAAATTGAAGGTCAATAATGATTAATGGAAGAATGAAGACAGTGGAATAGTCCTTAAAATGAAAAGTGTGAATACCTTCAAGCCGAATTCATGTATATTATTTATACTTTGTAAAAATGATGGACTCTTAAAAAGAAAGCTTCAAGACAATGAAAAGAAAATTGAGATGAACGATTTCGAATTCTTACAGTAATATGGGTGAAGACAATGACTTCTATGATGATGGTAACTCTGATGCTGGTGACATAAGCAAAGTCTATGATGAATAACCTAAAGCAGTCAAGACCGAAATTTGTGATGTAGCCCTGAGATTGAAACGATGAAAAAACGGGTTACTTTAAATAATTCTTATCAAGCATTTGATAAACAATAGGACAATAGTGATCTTAAAAATATTAATAACATACATTCCAGAAAGATAACGATAGCGAAAGAGATCGATAATATTTCATGGGAAGATCCTAACAAGTTGGACGCCTGAGACTGTTTCTGGCATCGGTTCGTAAAGTAAACTACTCGCACATCGATTAAGTAGCCTCCATACTTAAAGAAATGAGAAGGGCTGGCTACACGAAATAATCACTTGTTTACCTTACATGTGTATAATATTGAGGTATAAAAAAATTCTTAAAATATCAACAATTTAATGTTATGTTTCTTGTAATCTGATTACTACCTAAGACATGGTTCTCGTAACAAAGCTGCCATTTTTTCATTGTACTTTCCAATTTGCTTCCTTTCCATTCATTGTGCTCTCCTTTTCGTTGATTCTGCTTCCAATTGTGCTTCATTTTCTTTGAATTCCTTCCAATTGTGTTTCCTTTTCATTGATTGTGCTTCCGATTATGCTTCCTTTTCGTTTATTGTGCTGCCAAATGTACGTCGTTTTCTCTAATTGTGTGTTCCTGTGATTTCGTTGTGTGCTCAGTCTGTGTAGGTACATTGCGGGTTTGTACTCTGTATTAATTGCGTGTTTTGTGTGTGTGTATTTTGGATCCACTGCGTTTGTGTACTATGTGTCCAGTGTGTATATATACTGTGCGTTCTGTGCGTCCAAAGTTTGCATGTGTGTATTGTGTGTCAATTGTATGTCCGGTGTGTCAATTGTATGTCCGGTGTGTCAATTGCGTGTATTCTTTTTTGTTGAATGTGTGTGTCTTTTTGTAAAATGTGAGCAGTAAAATCTGTAGTGACTCTGAATATTTACTGGTTTAAAACCTCGGAGTTTTGATAAAACCTTTTTAGGGGATTCTTGGTCCTTTAGAAGCGTTAAACGTGTGCTGTTGGTCGAACATATTGCAATTGTTTTTTTTTTTATATTTTAGGCCTCATGGTTCTAAAACTTTGTCATGACTGGATTAAAAAATTATATTAGCTATCGATGAAGATGCTCATGAGGTTCGGATATGTGTGATATACGACTGACATTTTTCATTACCTGGTCTCGTGGTCCGAAGACACTTGGCCTAAACGTTTAACATTTTACATGAACTGGTCTGAATGTATTTTAAGTATCGACAAGTTATACTTCCATGTTAGGCACAGTGAATACGTATTTAATTCGTTGGACAGGTATTTTGTCTAGAATTGTTTTTCTTAGAGTGAAAGATTAATAAATTCCACGAAAGATAATGAGAAATAGAAAATAAATATTTTTTCAAGGTTAAGAATACTTTTTACAGGCCAAGAATCAAACCAAGGACGGAATTCTACCGCGCCAAACATTATTTTGAAAGTGAATTTTTTTTTTTTGAATTTTGGAAATTCCCAATTTTCTTGGTCAATAAATACAAATTTCCAAGATGCCGGACACACCTAGGTAATGACTTATTGAATGTTGGTAGACTAGAAACCTATGCTGTTTTTAGGATTTTGAACATGATTTATCAGACTAGTATTCTTTACATAGAATTAAAATATTTGCATAGGTCAATGATCGAATCAAGAACAGGTATCCATCAATTCAATCAGTAAATTAATGAGTGAACTTTTGATGAATTTTCAACTTTTTCCCGAATTTCTAGTTTAATGATTACAATTTTTTAAGATGGTCGTCATATCGCATTATATGAGGCTGGGTGGCTAGGAAATTAAAATTCTTTTAGGCCCTTTCACCAAATTTTATTGATATTATTATTTTTTAAATATAATTAAATGGTTTGCATCACCCAGGGAATTAACCAAGGACAGGAACTAATCGAATCAATCAGTATATTAATTGCAAATTTATTTAAAGAAGTATGAAATTTTCCAGAATTTACAGCTAAGTAATTGCGAATTTTTATGATGGCGCCCAAATGTCAAGAAGGCGTGTTCCACTGTAATAATAAATTATAAGGAACTGTAGCCTACTCTAGTGAGTAAAAATTAACTAACATGTCAGCAGTGCACTCTAGCAGATGAAAACATGATGTCGGATATGACGTCATACTAGCTGGCGATATATATATATATATATATATATATATATATATATATATATATAAAGGCATAATTAGTGGTTGGTCAGTCTGCCGGCAGCTTTTGTGGAGGAAGATATTTTGTCATTTCTTTTATTTTTACCTTCACCGGGTTCAAACCAAGGACGTTTTTTGAATAATATATTTTTATAAAATTTCAATAATTATTTTTTTATAATTTTTATTTTTTTTTAATAAAAATCTGATACAAATTACGCATTTTCATAATGGCGGGCGTAACGAAATGTGCAACATTTCTATAGTCCAAGATGGCAACTGTAACAAAATGTGCAACTTTGTGTTTGTAATAATTTTTTATTAAAATTTAATTATATTTTTATGAGTTTTAAAGATTTTCCCGATTTTATAGCATAAAAGTTATAGATTTGCAAGATGGCGGCCGTAAATTCAATTGCAGCATTTAGGTCATAATTAAAGATGGAAAGTGTGACGTAAGAAATTTTTATTACTTTTTTTCAATTTTATTAAGATTTTTTATAAATTTTTTTTAATATATTGCATGTTTACTCTTACCGGGAATATAACCAAGGATGTAATCGATTAAGAAACTAAACATTTGAAGTAAACAATTTTTTTTTATATAATTTTGGATAGTTTTTCCGCATTTCTAGGTCAAAAACTAAAGAATTGGAAGTTTACAGTCAAGGTCAAGTTAATAAAAGATGGCCGACAGAGGCTTAGGGCGGCTCGTTGTTGGGGAATATAAGCCTCTTTGAGGAATGTTTGTTCTTTCTAAAGCAAAAGTCATTTTAGTTTTTTCGAATTCCGAATTTTTTGAATTTTCGAGGAATTAAACGGGAAATTTTTCCTGAAAACGAGACAATTTACCCACGAAATTAGACATTTTTATAAATTTGGAGTTATTTTGAGTCATTTTTGAGTAATTTTTGAGTCCCAAATGGCCGCATGGTGTCACAATTAAATATGAGGGTCAGCACCTACAGCACCAAGCCTTAAAGCCTGGCGCCGGGAAATACAATCATATACTACTTTTTATGAATTTAATTTTTTTTTCCAAATTTCTTGCTTTAAAATTACGGATTTTCTATATCGTGGCCGTAACAAAAATTGCATCGTAAGGTTAATATAATAAATAGAGTTTCAAGCAAGAAATTATTATTATTTTTTAATTTTTAAGAATTTTTTATATATTATTAATAAATTATACGTATAATCTTGCCAGCGATCGAACAGAGGACTGAAAACCATTAGGTAACTAATTATTTTAAGTAAGTTTAATTTTAAATTTTTTGTTATTTTTTCAAAATTTTTTGGTCAAAAATTAAAGATTTAATTTTTATGGTTAAGGTCAAGGTCATAATCTCAGCGACTTAGGGTGGTCTGTGGATATTGATTGTTATGACACATTCTGGACTTTTGGTTCTTTCTAATGCAAAAGTTTTTTGAGTTTTTAAAATATTTAATTTTTTAATTTTTGAGAAATAAAAACGGGAAATTTTACCTCAAAACGTGAATAATTTCCTCGAAATAGGGAAAAATCTAGGAATTTTGAGTAATATAAGTCATTTAGGAGGAAATTTGAGAAAATTTTACACCAAAAAAGGGCACTGTGACGTCTCAATCCAAGATGGCGGTCGGCGCCACGCTCCACGGCCTGCATCCTGTACTCACGGGAAATATTAACTTGTGTACTGGTGTGGGTGCCACAGTAATAAATGTTTACTGCGCTCTATTGTGTAAAAATTAAACTAATATGGCAGTAGCATCCTCTAGCAGACGAAAACAATATTTTGAATCCAAGATGATGGCCTCCAGAAGACGAAAACAATATGGCGGGTGTGACGTCATACTAGCTGCCGAAATATTAATATACCTTGGCTATCGTGGTCGGAGGTCAGTCTGCTAGTAGCTTCCTTGGAGGAAGGATCCCTCATAATTTTTTTTTAATTTTTGCCTTTACCAGTTTTGTACCGATGACACTATGATATAAGTGCGTTTCCTAATTAAAATTTGATTTAAATTTGATTTATAAACTTTTTATAAATTTTAAATTTTTCCTGATTTTCTTGCTAAATAATTACTTATTTTCGAGATGGCAGCCATTACATCATAATATAAGATTCTGGAATGTTTTTATCAAAATTCATATTAATTAATTTTATTAATTTTAGCAATTTCCCATTAAAATCATATAATAATTACTGATTTTTAATATGACGGCCGTAACGCAACATGCATTGGTTATGTAACAATTCGAAATGGTGGCTATAGAACACTAATTTTCAAGGTCATGACCTCAGTGGCTTATGGCAGCTTGTAAATGCGGACTTTAAGCAACTTTGCGGACCTTTCAAGCCACTGGCAAATTGTAGGACTAAAACGGGAAATTTCCACTCAAGACGGCAATTTATTCTCAAAATAGAGAAATTTTTATTTTTCAAATATTTGTAAGATTTTTTAATGGATTTTTTTCCCTTAAAAAGAGGAAATTTTGACTACATTTTAACAAATTATGGCAAATTTTTAATGATTTTTGGCAAATTTTGCAAATTTTGAAGGTCAATGTCAAGGTCATTGGTAAAGGCAAAGTCATACAAAATGAATACCGTGAATTCACAATCCAAGATGGCTCACATGCACTCAATGCTCACTTAGACTCCAGGCACAGGAAACACATTTACATAATAATTTTGTTTAAAATAAATAATTTGGTTTGGTACTCGTGTTTGTCGCCACGATTGCCAATTGTGAACTTCGGGTGGTTTCGGGTACGAGTCGAATCGAGCCGAGGCCGAGACAGAAGACAAGTGAGAATCGTCGGGCGTTGGCTACTGATGCGACGAGTGAATGACAGATCTCCTGGGCCAGGCGGCGTTGAAGAGGACGCGCGAGCAGAGACTGCGAACCTGCGGTGATGGCCAATCCACTGCACTGCTGGGCGAGAGCATTCGTGTCGGCGACTGGACTTGGACGCCGGTATATAAAGTATTATTGTCGACTTACTGTTTTGATATAACCTCCAAGGGTGAAGAAGTATTTTGTTACGCAAAATGGCTATAATATTGGTGATAGAAGAACACATAATTCGCTAATTAAATGTTTTTGACACTGTCGAAAACGGACGGTAAATTGGACATGTTAAGCTACATGAAAGCGTGACGCAAATGATTATCACATTTTTGTTTGCTGGAATATTTAACAGTAATGGAATAATTTATATGCAGTAGTAAACTGCAGTGTGTGGAACTTTAGGTGTCATTTGCCTATGAATTACTTGGCACCTAGCATTTGAATGCTATGAGTAAAACACTGTGAAGCAACAGGCGAAAACTTCACAACTGACTTGAACATTGATAATTATAATGTGACAAGTGAGTAGTTAAAAAAAACTTAGACCGGGTTATGCCTACAATCTTTGTTTAGAATGACGCGCATCCATAGCCTTTGGAACTATAATATTGGCAATAAATGAATGTATTTTTAATATTTTAATATTTCTTTATATCTTGTAAAATATAGCGATATTATTTTGAGGATATATAATTTTTTATATGGTATACTTGGTATGTTAGATAATAGTATGTTTATGCTTTTACTCACACTCGCTGACAGTTATTAATTTTTTTATTATGAATAATCAAATGGTAATGTGATTAACAAAAGAAACGAATGGCCAGTATAATTTGTAACTCCGTATACTTTTATGTTTGTTTGTATTTGCTGCAGTCATGATCATTGGAGTAATTTTGATATCTATATATATAAAAATTTAGCTTCCGTATGTATTTGGCCGCAAAACTCGGAAAGTATACGATGGTTTGGATTGAAATTTTTACAGAACATTGCATCTTAACAGAAGAGTGTTTATATGAAATAAAAGTTTGGGAAAATCCACCGGAAAAGTCGGAAAAAAAAGTTTATATAACTAAATATCATGGTCACCCAACTTGCAGTTGTGACCATGCTCGACGATGCTGTACCATATTGTCGAAGTTTTCAATTCAATTTAATTCAAAAGATTTTTATTATACATTTTTACACTTCACAGTTATTTGACAATGGTTTAAAAGACACGCCAGCACACAGTGCTCTTTTGCCTAAAAATACATTATTATTAAATACAAGTTAAACTTTGCTGGTATATACAAAATTCACAGAGGTTAACAGAAAAATATAAGCGGTATATACAAAGGAAAAGTTTAAAACCTTTGGTTTTGTCTGGAGCCCCGGGGCTCTATGTTTGGGGTATGGAAGTTATTCTTCACTCATATACACTATAAACATTAATTAAATTTGAGAAAAGGGGAGAAAAGATAAAAGCATACAGGTAGATAGATAACTTAATATATATACACTTAATTTCTGGCAATGTCGCTATGGGCGGCGTTCATTGGTAGTGCGTCGCACCGGCACTGTAGTGGGCGTCCGTTGAACTGCACTGATCTTCTTGACCGATGTTAAGATTCTTGAGAACTGCCCTGTAGCCAATTTCAGCAAGCCCCGGCGGCCCGCCAATACTTTCCCAGCCCTCTCCTTCTTAAACTTGCCCGCCCCACCTCTAGTCCAGCTTGCCGCCCCTCCTTCCCCTCTTTTCTCCTCCTTTCCCCTGTGTACCACGATTTTAGCGCCCATATCGGCTTAGTTTTTGCTGGTATTTAAGCCCCTGGCCTGAGACTATTCCTTGCAGTCATCGCTCCCTCTGAGCAAGGCTGTCCACCGACATGTGCACTACGAGTTCGTTCTGACACCGTTACTATGCCCGTTGGCTCCTTGATCGCCCTTATGGCAGTTGTTGTAAGCCGTTACTATGTTTGAACATAGAGCCGCGTCTTTATTAGCTGCGCTTTATTAGCTGCGCGTTTTTCCTTTTGCAAACACAGCTAGTGGTCTGTGTTCGGGATTTGCGGATTTCTTCGGGCGCGTTTTCATCAGGTGTTTATATTTTGAGGTCGTACTTGGACTTTCTGTTTTTCGGTGTCTGTCTTTGACGGTCTTTGTGCTACACATGTCCGGTGTTTCTATTGTAATTTCGGGTATAGTACCTCCTTACGTTCTTAAATTTGGTAGGGGCTGTTAGGCTCATCTAACTTTAGTAGGAGATGCATTCTGTTTTATTCGTGTTGTGTACTAAGATTTCTTAATTACAGATATTTATACGGGTATATTTATGTTTGTTCATGATAATTTACTTAGCTACCAAACACTTGAATGGCGTACATAAGTATGCGTTTAAGGCATGTACTGTTTGTACAAGTGCGTTGATTTGTATATGCGCTCTAACTTATCGATTACTAACGTTATTAAGTCTAAGGTCTAGAGGAAGTAAGTCAGATTTTGCAGACATATATGTGTGTTGCATTTGTAAGTCGTATGTGACTGTGCGCCCGTAATTATAGCGCAATTCATATAGACATGGGCGTTTAACTTAAATTTGTTTTATATGAATGTATCTATTTCCACTATATAAATATCTTATACATTTGTTATTTGTGATGATATTGTTCTGAATCGTTATAAAATAAAGTATATATTTTGGTACCTCTTGTTTTAAGTCTGTTCGTTAGGGTCAGCCCCATTACGTCTTTAACTCACACTTACAGTGCTTGCCGAACTAGTGTTTCACTAGTGAAGTGTATAAGGGTGATATGTCCGCTTAGTGGTTGTGGCCGACCTGGTGTGTCCGGATCGGTTCCAATTACTGCGCTACTCTGCTAGGGCAGCTCTTACAGTGTGTGTTCTGTTTTTTGTTCCATGGCAACTTCCGGGCGTGGCGAGGGTACTGGATGGGTCTATCGATTGCATTAACCAGACCTAATCCAGTATCTAGAAGAAAATGGGCTGCCTACAGACCCCGCCGAAACCGTGGCCGACTTACGTTCACGTTTGATTACGTATATCCGAGACTCCCTGGCGGACACTCCTGGCATCCAAGTCGGAAATCCCAGACCTACTGATATTGAAGTAAGTGTCACTTCAGACCCTTTTTCACACAAGTTATTCCTGTCCGTTCTTAAAAATGTGCCCACACTAGAGTCCAGTGACCCTAAAAAAGTTTTAGACTTTTTCTTACAAGCGGATAGGTTACATAAGTTACAGCTTATTCCGCATGACTCATTCCTTAAGGCCCTATTGTCGAAATGCACTGGTGTTTACGTCAGTGCGTTAACAGATACAATTGTTAAGAAGGAATCGTATGCAGCTTTTAAAGCCGCTGTTCTTCAATTTGTGTGTCCACCCCTGGTAGTTGAACATTGTAAGCGAGATTATGTCTTGCGCCTTCAACTGTCCAACGAGACAGTTTCACAATACGTTGACAGTGTACTATCGTACGCAAAGGTGTTAGATTTAAGATACGACGAAAAAGAACTCGTCGAACTTATCTTGGGGAATGTGTGGCCTAAAGCCATTAGCTTGGCAAGTATGTTACCTCTGCCGATTACGTATGAAAGTTTACGTAAGTGGGCAAACGACGTGGACACACGGATTAATGCTCGGTAAAGGTTTTACCAGTCTGCTTCAATCGGCGGGAACGCCCAGCTTATCAATAGTGACCGTAAAGCCAAGGCTGCGGCTACGTCTATGTACCACGATAAAACCCTGCGGCATACTTTAACTCCGACCCCGGAGCGGTGTGTCATGAGCTGAGGTGGCGCGGCAGGGCGGGCAACCCGACCTAGAGTTTATACATCGTAGATGTGCCAACTGCACGCAGTTTGGTCATGCAGTTATTAACTGTTCGGCTCCCAGGGTAGAAGTAAACAACCGCACGTGTTTTAAATGTAAACAACCAGGACACTACAGGGCGTTGTGTCCGGAAAACCGGCCTTGACGGGGCGCAAAAGAGGTCGCCGCCGTCGTTTTCTCCGCAAAGCCTCTTTTCAAAATAAAATCTATTTACATTTCCTTCAAGTCCAAATTCAGAATAAGTATTTCCCGGCCCTGGTTGACACTGGTGCCACGTGCTCCGCCATAAGTTTAAATTTTTTGAATAGTCTAAAGGCTTTATTTCCAAAATTAATAAACTCCACGTCATTTGTGCGACAGCCTACAACCATATGCGTTGCTAATGGTAATTGCATATCCTCGGAAGAATCCGTAATCTTGCACTTTAAAATCAAACACTTTTCGTGGTCGTGGTGTTTTGCTGTGGTCCCCGGGATAAATCCCGACTTCATTTTAGGCTTGGATTTCTTAAGTCATACGAGAGCCGTATTGGATATAAACAAACATGAACTTTTTTTTTATTTTGCTCAAACTTGTAAAATTCCCTTACAATTTAAACAGGATTGCGAAACTATATTTGTTTGCCCAGAGGTACACAATCATGTACCCGCTTGTTCTCTCGAAGAAGTGGTTTCGCGTTATCCTGACGTCATTACCAAGAATATAGGCAAATGTGACGTGTTACCGTATCGATTCTACCTTAGGGATGAAGTCCCGGTGCGGAGTAAGGCATACCAGGCCTCACCCCCAAATCTCCAGGCTATGCGTGAGATTATTGAAAACCTCCTTAAGGCTAAAGTAATTAAAGCATCAAATTCAGATTTCAGCTCGCCCACATTTTTAGTGCGTAAAAAAGACGGGATTAGTTGGCGTTTGGCTCACAATTATATCCCATTAAATAAAAAATTATTTACAACGACGTATATCCCCTACCGACAGTAGAATGTGCACTGCAACATTTGGGTAAAGCCAAAATATTTTCCATCATTGACCTTAGTAATAGTTTTCATCAGCTTCCGTTAGACCCGGCTTGTAGAAAGTATACAGCGTTCTCGACCCCCTTTGGACATTATGAGTTCAATAGGATACCCATGGGGGTAACATTTGGGTCTCAGGCCATGAGTAGAGTCTTAGATCATATATTAGCCGATATCAAGTATAAATTTGTGTTTAACTACATTGATGATATAATAATATATAGCAATTCGATGCAGGAACACATTACTCACGTGACCGAGGTCCTAGATCGTTTGCGGAGAGCTAAGTTGACCATTAATCCCAAGAAGGTGGAGTGGGGTAAGACTTCAGTCATTTTTTTAGGGTACGTTATTCATCAGGGACAATTGCTTATGAACCCAGAAAAAATTGCCCCAATAACACAATTTCATAGGCCTATAAATGTTAAGGGGATTCAACGCTTCCTAGGTTTGATAGGATATTTCGCTCGGTTCATTCCTAACTATGCCACCATTTCCGCTCCCTTAAATGAGTTACGTAAGAAAAAGGTAACGTTTAAGTGGGAACAGGCACAAGAAGAAGCCTTTAATAAATTAAAAAAGGCCATCAGCTCTCCTCCAGTCTTGATCCTTCCAGATTTTGACAAGAGATTTGCCGTACATGTGGATGCCTCAAGTATAGCTATGGGCGCTGTATTAGGACACTTGGAAGGGAATAAAATGCGACCTATTTGCTATGCGAGTAAGACCCTATCAGAATCAGAGCGCCGTTTAGGGGTATATGAGAAAGAAGCCCTAGTGTGCCTATTCGCCTTGGAAAAATTCGAGTCATACCTGGATAACCGGGAGTTAGATTTATTCACGGATAATCAGGCCCTAATCTGGTTATTTAACCATCCGCAGCAGTTAGGCAAGTTAGGTAGATGGATTCTGAGGTTATCACGATTTAGGTTTGTAATACATCACCTTCCCGGTAACCAGAATATTGTTGCAAACACCCTTTCTCGTATGTTCAACTCTGACGAGTTCAATATAAATACAATCTCAGAAACAGATAATGTAAATAGCATTAACGCATTTAGACTTTTTCCAGAATCCTATATAAATATCCGCCAGTATCAACAAGATGACTTATTTTGTAAGGAATTAATACGTGATATTAAGGCTAAGAAAACAAATGAATTTATAGTTGAAAATGGATTGATATATCATACAGGTAAAAATGGTAGGGCACGAAGGGCGGTGGTACCTAGGGTCCTGCGCCCTATGATCCTGCAGTATTTTCACACTTCTCTTATAGGTTGTCACCTAGGGATTGATAAAACACTTCAACGTATTTCTTCTCATTTTTTTTGGCCCGAGATGCGCCAGGATACACGAGAGTTTGTGAAAACCTGTATCGATTGTCAACTCTCTAAGCCCCCCCACAATACTAAGAAGGGTTTGTATGCAGCTGACCCACCTAAGGCTCTATGGCATTGCATTCATGTCGATATCTTTGGGCCACTTACACGGTCAAAGAAGGGCAATGTGTGCCTTTTAGTAGTTATTGATATCTTTACCAAATTTGTTATCCTGCTACCTATGCGTAACATGAAGGCTGAAACCATAGTAATATCTTTAGCAGATTACGTTTTTAAATTTTTTGGACCTCCAAATTTGATAGTTTCAGACAACGCGCCTTACTTTCAGTCAGCTATTTATAAAGACTTTGCTTTCCAGTGGGCCATTAAACCTATTTATAGCTCTCCATACTTCCCGCAAGGGAATATGGTTGAACGGGTAAACAAAGTGATCAAAGGTATTCTTATTTCTTTTTATCGACATGATCAAACCTTGTGGGACACCGACATCCCATTCCTTAATATAGGGCTCAATTCCACTCCTCATTCTGCTACTGGGTTCCCTCCCTGTGTTCCATTCCTGGGCAGGGAGGTGTCCCACCCTCTCCTTAACCAATGGGGTCTTCCTCCCATAGATTCAAACTTGGATGCCAGGGAGCTGGAAGACATTTTAGATTCTGTTTCTTGCAACCTTACCAAGGCACGCCTAGATGTTGCCCAGGCTTATAATAAGAATAGGAGTGACCATGCTTATCAAGTAGGTGATCTTGTTTTAGTTAGGAGTTTCAAATTGCCTAGTTTAGCTTCGCAGCTCAATGTTAAGCTTATGCCCACTTATGCAGGTCCTTTTGTTATAGATCGTTTTCTTGGTAAGAACACTGTTCTGCTTAATGATTGTAAAAATCCTAGAAAATCTCGCAAGGCCCATGTGGAGCAGATAAAGCCCTTCTATGGCAATAAAGCAGTTTAGGAGCCCCTTTTTTGTATATGTAGGTATAAGAGTGTTCTCTCCATGTTTGTTCGGTGCTGTGCGGCTCCCCCCCCCCCACCACTGTTACCTGTTTTAGCCTGGTCGCGCCCGCCCTTGTATTCTTCTTCGTCCTTTCCTGGCGCAGTCACGCCGGGGCTAATCTTCGTGGGATCGCCTCGTCGGGACAGTGACAGAGACGTCTGCTTGATCCCGTTCTTCTCCCTCCTGCTAGAGTGTACCTCGCCTGCGGGATGGATTTCTCGTCGAGATCAACACATCGGTCCACCCCGGAATGGGTGGCGTGAGTGGATGCAAGATTAACTAGATTCTGGCTTTCTGCGTTTCTCCGACTTCCCGAGTCTGGTGGATGTCTGGAGGCGTTTGATTTGGGTCAGCGATCGTTTTCTGTGCCTTTTCTTGCAGGCCTCAAGAGGGGTACCGGTGGGAGGGTTAGCCGCTCCTTGGCGCCCCCATGAGATGATTTTGGTACCTGTGCCTGATATGTGTTATGACTGACCCTGCTACTGTGAACGTTTATCCATGCTGAAATGGGTCAAGCTCAATACAACTTCAAACTTAGATGATGTGAGAAAGTGCGACTTAGTCTTACCAGTCACGCTTCAAGATTAATGATTGCACAGAGACTGGACGTTGCCGAATCTTTTTGCACTGACGTTTCCCGCAGGCTTGAGGAGCTTAGGGAGGGGGGAGTTGTAGCCAATTTCAGCAAGCCCCGGCAGCCCGCCAATACTTTCCCTGCCCTCTCCTTCTTAAACTTGCCCGCCCCACCTCTAGTCCAGCTTGCCGCCTCTGCTTCCCCTCTTTTCTCCTCCTTTCCCCTGTGTACCGCGATTTTAGCGCCCCTATCGGCTTAGTTTTTGCTGGTATTTAAGACCCTGGCCTGAGGCTATTCCTTGCAGTCATCGCTCCCTCTGAGCAAGGCTGTCCACCGACATGTGCACTACGAGCTCGTTCTGACACCGTTACTATGCCCGTTGGCTCCTTGATCGCCCTTATGGCAGTTGTTGTAAGCCGTTACTATGTTTGAACATAGAGCCGCGTCTTTATTAGCTGCGCTTTATTAGCTGCGCGTTTTTCTTTTTGCAAACACAGCTAGTGGTCTGTGTTCGGGATTTGCGGATTTCTTCGGGCGCGTTTTCATTAGGTGTTTATATTTTGAGGTCGTACTTGGACTTTCTGTTTTTCGGTGTCTGTCTTTGACGGTCTTTGTGCTACACATGTCCGGTGTTTCTATTGTAATTTCGGGTATAGTACCTCCTTACGTTCTTAAATTTGGTAGGGGCTGTTAGGCTCATCTAACTTTAGTAGGAGATGCATTCTGTTTTATTCGTGTTGTGTACTAAGATTTCTTAATTACAGATATTTATACGGGTATATTTATGTTTGTTCATGATAATTTACTTAGCTACCAAACACTTGAATGGCGTACATAAGTATGCGTTTAAGGCATGTACTGTTTGTACAAGTGCGTTGATTTGTATATGCGCTCTAACTTATCGATTACTAACGTTATTAAGGCTAAGGTCTAGAGGAAGTAAGTCAGATTTTGCAGACATATATGTGTGTTGCATTTGTAAGTCGTATGTGACTGTGCGCCCGTAATTATAGCGCAATTCATATAGACATGGGCGTTTAACTTAAATTTGTTTTATATGAATGTATCTATTTCCACTATATAAATATCTTATACATTTGTTATTTGTGATGATATTGTTCTGAATCGTTATAAAATAAAGTATATATTTTGGTACCTCTTGTTTTAAGTCTGTTCGTTAGGGTCAGCCCCATTACGTCTTTAACTCACACTTACAGTGCTTGCCGAACTAGTGTTTCACTAGTGAAGTGTATAAGGGTGATATGTCCGCTTAGTAGTTGTGGCCGACCTGGTGTGTCCGGATCGGTTACAGCCCAGTCAGGGTGGCCTGCCTGGGTGGTATTCTGTGATGAGTTTATGAGGGTGAGGTCTGGTGATGTTGTGTTTGCCGATGTTTCGTACAAGTGTAGACGGGTGTTGTGCTGCTTTCTTAAAGAATCTGTCTGCGTATTGTATTACAAGTGAGCGTGGTGGTTGTGTGTCTGCGAGGGCATGGAGCTGTATGTTGGTTACATGTTTGTATTTCCCGAGTGTTGCTCTGAGTAATTTATTGAAGCATGTTTTTTTTGGTGGAAACGGGTGTCGGGTACATGTGCAAATATTACTGAGGAGTAAAGCAAAATAGGTACAATGTACGCCTTGAAGAGGCGCACTCTGTCCATGTCTGGTAAGGGGCTGTGGGGGCGGAGAATGGCGGACAGCGAGTTATATGCGCGGTAGGCCCGGGCAGTGGCAGACGATAAGTGTGGTGAGAAGCGCAGTGTGCGATCCAGTGTCACACCTAGGTATTTCACTGTATCGCTCCACTTGATCACTGCGCCTCCCACGAACAGTGCTGGGGGCAGACGGGGGCGTCGTCTAGTGAAAAAGATGGCATCAGTTTTGGTAGGGTCAGGGAGTATGCCCCAGGAAATAAAATAGTTATTGACTGTGTTAATGGCCGCGGTCAGCCTGGCTTTAATTAATACGGGATCATGATGGCGAACCATCAGCGCGGTATCGTCCGCGTACATGACAATCGTGCATTCGGGGGGCTTAGGAATATCATGTGTATATAGGGAAAATAACAGAGGGGAAAGAGTAGACCCTTGAGGGACTCCTGCGGTGATCTGCCTAGACGATGATGTGGACCTGTCCACCCGCACGTGGAACGTACGGGCTTCCAGGAAAGAATGGAGGATGCAGCGAAGTGCAGGGTTGAATCCCAGAAAGGCTAGCTTTAGGATTAGGGCGTGATGATGGACTGTATCAAATGCACGACTCAGGTCTAGCAACACCATGCCGGTATGGGTCCTTTGGGTGAAACTGAGGGTGATTTGGTCGGTGACGTGAGCCAATGCGTGCTGCGTAGAAAGTTGACGCCTGAAACCGAACTGGAATTCCGGCAGCGGTTGCAGACGTGCTACTTCCGCTTCCAACCTGGCCAGGACAATGCGCTCCGCTACTTTGGATATCACAGAGAGCAGCGATATGGGACGGTACGAGGCTGGCCGTTTGGCCGAGCCTTTCCCCTTGAAAATTGGCACTACCGTGGCTTTACGCCATGAGAATGGGTAGTGTCCTGTGATGAGGATGCTGTTGATGATGTTGGTGAGGTAAATGAGTGCTTTGCATGAGATGGATTTGAGAAGGCATGGGGTGACTTCATCTGGGCCAGGGGCAGCATTGCTGCGCACACGGTTGATTTCCTTTCTCACCTGCCTGGGCGTGGTCAGTTTGAGAGCACCAGGTGCAGGGGGAGGTGGAGGGTGGTAGTGGGTGGGGAGTTTGGAGAGTTGTGGTGGTACTTCTGCTGGGGTGAATGAGTTCGCAAAGTGGTCGGCCAGGCATTCAGCCCTGTCAGTCGCCGACTCTGCCATTCCACCGTCCGCCTCTAGAGGCGGAATCGTTGACCTGGCAGAGCGGAGACTGCGTGCAAAACGCCAAACTGAGCCATTCGCTAGTGACAGTGCTTGGAACTTCTTGACCTCGTTCGCCGTCGTCCATTCCCCGACGGCCACTCTGCACTGTCGGAACAGCGCATTGTAGACATCCCGGTCCGGTTGCAGGCGGGTACGTTGCCAACGGCTCCTAGACTTGTTGCGGGATGTAATGAGTGTCCTAATGTGACCAGGAAGTGGGAGCCCAAGTGGGTGTGGTTTGATTGTGGGGATATGCTCTGAGGCTGAGGTGATGATGGTGTCAGCAAAGTGAAGGACATGTTGGTCCAGTTCTTCCTTTGTGCGGGCTTTGCGCTGCAGGTTGAGCTGCTGGTCCATAGCTGTTCGGTACTGTTTCCAGTCAGCTAGTTTGTAATTAAAGATGAGGCTGGTGGCAGTGGGGGTGACTGTTGTGTCTATGGTACCCAAGACAGGGTAGTGGTCAGATGTCAGGTCGGTGCAGACAGTGAGGGGGTTGACTCTGGGTAGGTTTGTGCCTATCACCAGGTCCAGTACACTGGGGCTGCCAGTGTGGGAGTGGGGGTAGTATGTAAATGTGTCGGGGGCATGGAGTGTTAAGGGGGTTTCATTTAGGTACTTTCGGAGGGCAATACCTCTATAGTTATTACGGAGACAGCCCCAGGAGGTGTGCCTGGCATTGAAGTCACCCGCCAGGATGACACGTGAGTCGAGTCGTTGGAGGCTGGTGAGGTCCTCTGCTGAGAATAGGGTGGGTGGTGGAATGTAGAGGGCCACGGCAGTGAAGGGCGTGGGGTTCGTGTGCAGCCGAACTGCCACCGCTTCCACGTGCTGCAGTTGAGGTGTCTGCCGCCTATGGTGCGACAGGGTTTGGCGCACAAGAAGTGCCACGCCCCCCTTGTGCCCATCCAAACGGTCAGCTCGATGCATCACATATCCTGGCACTGTGAAAGGAACGCCCGTCCTAAGCCAGGTTTCAGCCAAGAACACCAGATCTGGTTTGTTGGATGAAATGAAATGATTGAACTCGGCAGCCTTGTTGGCTATGCTGTTGCTATTCCAGACTACAATTTTAAGGGAAGGCATTGGCAAGTGCACTCAGTATGGAGAAAATCACTGTGCACTTCTCGTCCTGTGTCTGCGATGATTTGAATTTCCTGATGGCATCTAGGAAGAAAGGAACCCATTTGATTAAGTTAAGTTCTTTAATTAGTTTTATCAATACAGTGAATTCGCTAAAAACATTGGGTTCCATGTCTAGGGTTTGATTTTTAGGTGGGGGCTGGCTTTGATTGAGATGAAGAGGCATGGAGTTGGGTGGTGCGCGGGTGTCGCGAAAGGGGCCTTGTGGTGCTTGTGTTGGCGTGGTTTGGGGTAGTGGTGCAGTGGGTGCTTGTGAGCGGAAAGATTTCAGTTGATTTGCGAAAGTGTTTCTGGGTGGCTTGAGTGCGGGGAAGTTGGATGTGTTTTTTGGTGCGGGTTGTGCGGGCTGTGATGGTTTTACCTTGCTGTTGAGCATGGCCAGCCGAACCGGGCAGTTTCTGGATGCAGCATGGTGGGCTGTGTCCTGGAGCTTGTGGTCGATGCAGTTGACGCATGTGGGCTGGTCGTCTGGTGTCCTGGTGCACGCCGTGGAAGGATGGTCCCCTGGGCACCTCACGCACCTGGGCTTCATGTCGCAGGTGAAGATGGAGTGGTTCCAGCGCTGACATTGCACACAGCGCTGGATCTCGCGCTGCCCCCTGTAGGCTTCGAAGCGGACCTACATGTTGTCCAGGTACTGCGTGCCCAGGATGCTGGACAGTTGGGTTGTGCCCTTCAGGGACACCAGGAACAGTGGCACCGGAATGATGTCACCAGCCTGGGAACGTCTGTCCATACGCTTTATGCTGTCGACCTCTAAGCCGAAGGAGCAGATCTGCGCTGTGAGGTCTGAAATGTCATGGTCAGTGTCCAGACCTCTGATCACAAATCTGGAATTCTTCTGGTCTTGTCGGGGGTATGTGTAGCTCTCGAAGTGTTTTTCTCGGAGGTATGCCAGGAGGGTCTCGTGGTCTCGTTTTGTTTCGGTTTTGATTGTCGCATTGTGACGTGAGGTGCGGATAGCAAAGTCGTTCTGTAGCAGTTTCGCGATGGCTGGTTTGTACTGTAAGAATGACGAGTCCAGTCCTGTTTTTACAATAATGGGTGGCATTGGAAGCTTCTTTGTGGTCCTGTTGGTGTTGTCTGTTTGGTTGGTTGTGGCTGGTCTCCTGCTTCTTATATTTGCCGATGTGGGTGGTTGTGGGATTGGTGGTGGCCTGGGGGCAGCACTGTGGGTGGTGGGTGCGCTGGAACTTGGTTGCGGCTCTTCTGTGGGGTCTTCTTCGTCGCTGAGGACTTCAAACCGATTTGCCTTTGCATACCGATTTGAGTGGGGGCTGGTGTCCAGGTGGGCAGCATTTCTTTTGGACTTTCCCCCCCCCTTGGATTGTTTTCCAGTCATTGGTGGGGGATCGGGGTGTTGGGGAAGGCGTGGAGAATCTACCTTCTTCATAAGAGCAGATGACACTGTCTTGGTGTGATGTCTGGAATGACATGTAATTTTGGTAATATTCGAAGTACACTTGTTCGCCATAAATATTCGGTATTTGATCGCCATGGGTGAATGTTTTGGTGTTTAATGCATCTGGATCACAAATTATGTGTGGGTGGTGTTGGTTAGGTTCCCCTTCAATTTTCCTGAGATGTACTCGCATCATAACAGATGACTCTGGCCCATGTTCAGCATAAAACAGGCTGTTAAAATATGTGAATACAGATTTTTCACTTATTACCTTGTTTAAGGCAGGGCAGAACAGTTCATACAAGTTTTGCTCGTCGGGCACCATTTTGTTATGATTTATGGACCTTGAACTAGTGCCGGGATTTATTAAATCATTATCGGTCATTATGGTATGCTCTGCTACATTTAATAATTCAGTACTCTGTGTGAATTTTGGAACACACCCGCGCGAGGGGTTGTTTCTACTGCCATCATACTCTATGGTTGACCTAGTTGGAGTAGTGTTATTGTTATTGTACATTCACGAGTCTTATTTACTTAATTTACACACGATTTCGGCTATGCCGATGCTCACCTTTATTCGTGTCCATGTAGAAACTGATTCTGCACACGATTTTTACCGAAATATCGCACTCCCGGCACTAAAAACACATAAAAATTGCGAAAATCGCAGCACAGAAGTTCAAGCACATCAGGCCACTCGACCATTGTGCCTTGACGACTATAATTTACACAAATATGTATATATATATATATATTTCAAGAAAGAATAAAAAACTTTATTTAATTTGAAAGTATATTCTTTCGACTCTATTGATAAAAATATGTTTAAATTAAAAAATACATTTCGTACAATACATTTGAAAATTAAATAATTCTTATCTTATAGCTTATATCTTATATATTGCTATTATAATTTGTTATAATCACGTACGTTGTTATGATAATTGTTGATATATCAAACCGGTTGTCATATCAACCCTGTTGTCATAGCAAAACGTGTTTGTTGATTTTTCCAACAATAATATTTTAACACTTTTGTTTTGTTTTCTAATAAGCCAAATATTGATTAAGCACAAAATGTGTCACTGTGACCAGTTTATGTGTATGGTATCATTTATAAATGTTTAATTAAAGAATGGAATTGGTTGGATTTCATCTGTAAAGTGAGTAAACTTATGTTTTATAAAAAAATTGTGATTTAATGAAACACTATTTTCAGAATTTTGTATTCATATAGTTTTTTATCTTGGAAATAATTTAACTTTATTTTTTCACTGGAAATATGAATTATGTAGGCTACTATCATTAAACCTTATGGTGCAAAAGTATGAAAAATCGTGTTTTCTGTGTTGTGCGAAAATTGTCAAGGCCGAAAAATCCTCTTAAAGTATATATATTAACTAAGACACGTTTTTCGACACTTAACCACATTCTATCGTTGTGAGTTGAGCTACCCTATTATTAGCTGCTTTTTCTCATAAAATATTGCAGAAGTTTTATGTTTCTGGGCATCGCACAGCATGTGACACTGGAAATGTGTTTTTCATATTTATTTGTTTACAATAAAAACTTCACATTTTAATTATTTTAATTACATGTTTTAAAAGTATACATTTGTTTATTTTGAGTTTATTTTGGTTAATTATAAATTTTTATTCGCTTTTAAAACTTATATTTTTTTATATATTTCTTAGTAATTTTATCAATGAAACAGTCAGTATAACTTTCATAGAAGGTTTTATATAAATTGACTTTTTACTTTTTACTTGGAATGTGACCAAAAAGAATTTTGAAAGAAGAAAGAGAGGGAAGGCAGTAACTGGACAACCTGGAATATTTTCATCAAATGCTTTAGGAAGGATATACACTGTACATCCGAACAATGCAGAATGCTTTTATTTACGTTTGCTTCTAATTACATGTCGTGGTCCAACATCATTTATGCACTTGCGAACAGTGAATGGAATAGTACATACTACGTATCGGAGTGCGTGCGAGGCACTTAATTTGTTGGAAAACGACGATCATTGGGACAAGTCAATTGAAGATTCATGTGCTACTTCTCATCCATCTCAAATACGTATGCTGTTCGCAACTATTTTGTCCGCATGTTTCCCATCACAACCAGCGCAATTGTGGGAGAAATACAAAGACTACATGGCTGAAGATATTCTGTACAAAATTCGCCAAGAAACAAATAATCATGACTTGGATTTCACAGAAGAAGTATACAATGAAGCGCTGATATTCATTGAGGATCTTTGTCTGACAATATGTGGTAAGTCGTTGACTCAATTGGGAGTGACGGCACCGAACCGGTCCATCAATGCGACATTTGACAGAGAACTACTTAGAGAACAATCATACAACAGAAATGACTTACAGCTGTTCGTCCAGGAAAATACACCGAGACTCCTTCAAGAACAAAATATAGTATATAATACTATCATACAAGCTGTGGCCAACCAATCCGGTGGATTGTACTTTTTGGATGCTCCAGGTGGAACTGGAAAAACATTCTTTATTTCCTTAATCCTTGCTACGATCCGTTCAAATGGCCATATTGCATTAGCTCTTGCTTCCTCGGGTATTGCTGCAACATTAATGGAAGGAGGTAGAACAGCGCATTCAGCTCTTAAACTATCACTAAACATGCAATGCACAGAAAGTCCAACATGTAACATTTCAAAAACATCAGGAATGGGAAAAGTTCTTCAGACGTGCAAAATCATTGTATGGGATGAGTGTACAATGGCTCACAAAAAGTCATTGGAAGCATTAGACCATACACTGAAATATTTGCGAAATAATCCAGATCCATTTGGGGGAGTGTTGGTGTTACTATCCGGTGATTTCAGGCAAACGCTCCCAGTGATACCTCGCTCAACACCTGCTGATAAATTGCATGCCTGCTTAAAATATTCAAATTTTTGGAGCACAGTAAAAACAATGCATTTAACCACGAATATGCGAGTTAAACTTCAGAACGATCCAACAGCAGTCATATTTTCAAGACAATTAATTGAAGTTGGTAACGGCACTGTACCTACAAATCCAGAAACAGGAAAAATCAGCTTATCATCTGATTTATGCAACATCGTAGATTCAAAAGAGGAATTAGTAGACAAGGTATTCCAAAACATCGAAACAAAATTCAAAAATCATGCATGGTTGAGCGAAAGAGCCATTCTAGCGGCTAAAAATGTTGACGTACACGATATGAACAATAGTATTATAAACAGAATCGAAGGTGAAACAATGACATACAAATCTATTGATTCAGTAGTGCACCAAAATGAAGCAGTGAACTTTCCAACGGAATTTCTCAATTCACTCGATGTTCCAGGATTACCACCACATATTTTGAATTTGAAAATTGGTGTGCCAATTATATTGCTTCGAAATATCTGTCAGCCTAAATTATGTAATGGTACACGATTAGTAGTTAAAAAATTAATGGATAATCTTATTGAAGCAACAATTTTGATTGGACTTCATAAAGGTGAAGACGTATTACTTCCACGAATGCCACTTATTCCGACAGATATGGCATTCGAGTTCAAACGACTTCAATTTCCAATACGCCTTGCGTTCGCTATGACCATCAATAAAGCACAAGGACAATCTTTGCAAGTGTGCGGTTTGAATTTAGAAAATGAATGCTTCTCTCATGGACAGTTATATGTCGGGTGCTCCAGAGTCGGTAAACCATCTGATCTATATGTTTATGCAAAAAATGGGAAAACAAGGAATGTAGTCCTTCCATTAGCTTTACAATAAAAATATTTAAGCTAAACACATTTTTATTTCTTCTATTACATTCCACAGCCATGCACAGTAAAATATTAAATTAAACAATGAATTAATATTAAACTGTACCACAGCAAAGCGTGGCCGGGTTTAGCTAGTAATCAATAATTTTGGAGTTATATATGAAACCGCTAACACCTGCTGTGGTTAAACTTTATTGTACACCTCCCATTTTACTCTCGTAAATGTATTCGAGAACTGAATTACCTTTGGTATTTGAGCAATTTTTGTGATTACACACTCCGCGATTGTGGAGGTTAATTTAATCGGGATTTGTTAAATCAAGTAGATGCTGGCTTTTGGCTGCAATTTAATTTAACCCTCACAGCAGTGTGTGTGGGAAGATTTTTCAACTTTGGCCTTGGGTGTAGACGTCAATGTGGTGACAATATAGTATGCATTATACATTAATAATATTCTTAGCATATATATATTTGAAATATGCTTATGCATAAAATGTATGCACGTTTGCTAAGCATATTTTTATATTAAATATTAGAGCATAAATATAAATGTATTCACTGAGCTGGATTTGGAGAGACTTCTGTTGGTTTTCTCCATGTGCTCCTGATTGAATCTGGAAATATATTGTTCGGGTTTCCTTGTGCTTCGATTTATTCCTGAGTAAATAATCACTGCATGTATTTTTTTTTTCAAATGGGACACGCAATTTTATTCAATGGTACGTTTAATTACTTAATCCTGATACCAAATAAGCACATACAGTATTTTTATCGTGTTAAAATAAATTGATTAATAATTAGATTAATATGTCTTAAAACATCTGAAAAACACTATCATGCCAGACAGTTTTTTTCCCCTTGAGGTCTGGCCAAACCCTCCTTCTTTTGCGAACGTGAAAGAGCATCCCCCATCTCACATAAAAATCTCAGTATGCATCTGGTAAGAGCAGCAGAATCTAAAATGAGTCCTGGTTCGAAGCCTGCAGTGTTATAGAAAGTACACAGGTGTAAGTTCTGCATCAAGGAATTTTATCTGAGAAAGAATGCTAGGCAATACGAGATGAATGACTGGGTTAAAAACCCACTACGCATAATTATAAGTTAAATTCGGTGTAGCAAGACGTTTACGCTAAGCAAGAGTTTTAAAATACACGGCAGAACTTGTTCGCTAAATCCTATTTACAAGATAAAGGACAAAGATGGAGCTACTATTCTAAAGAAGAGTGTGCTGCATGACAACAATAATTTTCCTTATCTTGAACGTGATTATGTTCGTAGCTCTCCTGATCTTTACAAAAATACTTAATTGGAGTATGTTAATGGTTCAAGAAGACTGATGACAATGGAAGTGTCAATAACATTAAAAGAGAGAATATATTAAAGCCCAATTCAAGTAGATTTTTGTACCCAGGAAAAATGATAGCCAATTAGAAAGGATGCTTGCAGTAGATGAAGCTTTGACGTCAAAGATTTCAAATTATGAAAGTGATCTATATGATGATTATGACAACTGAAACGATAATATAGTGCCTGAAGGTTTACTGAATATTAACAGTTCAGAGTAAATAAAGGTGAATAAAACTACATAAAAGACATAGTACACATCAATGAATGATCCAAATGGAATGGTTGGCGGACTGAGAGAATTAATTTCTTCGCTATGTACAAGAGACAATTTTCATTTGGATGAAATATGCTCCATACATAAAGTCCTGAAAGAATAAAACAAATTATATATTATTGTACAAATTTCTTTATATAATTTATTTTTGTGATTTGTTAAAAATAATTATAATTATTTTATATATTTCATGACATACTGAAGCATAATGCTTATCTTCGATGTCGAATGTGTAACTAACTGTTTGCCTTTTTTGTTTAATGATGTCGACATGTGTCCTTTTGTCTAATGTGTGTCCTTGACGACAAAAGTATGTCCGAATTTGTCCTTTTTTATTGAATGTTTGTCTAGTGTGTGTCATTTACGACGAAAGTTAGTGCATTTTTGTCGAGTGGGTTTTCTAGATGACGAAAATGTGTCCAAATGTTATTATTTTGTTGCATATGTGTCCAGTGTTTGTATTTTTTAACGAATGTGTGTTAAAATATGTTTGTCCTTTTTGTGGAATGTGTGTCCAATGTGTGAACTTTTTACGAATTTTTATCCAAAGTGTATCCTTCTTAACGAATGTGTGTGCAAATATATGCCGTTTTAGTCGAACATGTATCAAAATGTGTGTCCGTTTTGTCGAATGTGTGCCCAATTGTGTGTCCTTTTTTTTCGAATGTGTGTATAGATGCTAATGATGTGTCCAACTGTGTTTAATTTTTTAACTTTTGTCCGTTCTGTGACATTTTTTATCGAAAGTTTGTCCTAAATGACGAATATTAGTCTTTTTAAAATTTTATTTTCAGTGTGTGGTATCTGTTTATCGAAAGCGTATCCAAATGTGGTCCCATTTTGTCAAATATGTTTACAACTGAGTGTCGTTTTTAGCGAATGTGTGTCATAGATAAAGAAATAGAATCTTAACGTGTGTGTCCTTTTTTTTAATGTGTCATAGATGACGAATGTGTGTCCAAATATGTGTCGTTTACGTTGAATGTGTGTCAAAATGTATGTGTGTGACCTTTTTATCGAATTTTCGTCCTTTTCGTTGAATTCACATAGTCATATCTGTATTAAAAAAATTAAATCAATAAAATCCTTTTGGTCTTTTGAAAAGCATAAATTGTCTTCGAGGGATTATTTGCCATATAGTAAGCGTAAACATACTTACTTAATTGGCTTTTAGATTTTCTGTAGGTGATATCCATACTGTTGGTATAGCAGTTCGGAGACTATTGTATTGTCTACTTGACATAGGCCATATTTATTTTGAAATATATGACAGGTATCACCGAAGGATTTGTAGTTCGGATTTGCTTGATCTATGTCTCTCATTCTTAATGCCTTGTGTTGATGGTATTCAAAATATTAAAATATAAGGTCTCTTGATTCGTATATACTTTGTCTATAGGCCTGACATTGGATATGATATATTTATAGGGTATTACATATATCGACGAAGAAGGTCTTGTAGTTCGGAGACTCTTGTCTTATCTTCTTGTCATTGGTCATGGTTTAATTGAAATAAACCTAAAGTATTGAAAACTAAGTTCTCGCGGTTCAAAGAATCTTAGCTTATATGCATGTAGTTGGAACTCTAGTATTAAAAACGTTCACCGAACACGGCCTATATTGTGGGCATAGTGATATCGAGTACCTTATATATTTATTTGGCTGGGCAAGAGTCCTTGTTTATTAAATAAATATTTCTGAGCCTTAATACTTTTTTGCATCGAGTAAGGATCCAACAAACGAATGAAACTAATCGAATCAAACATTACATGAGTAAGTGATTTTTTAAAAGCTTTATGGATTTTCTTCAAATTAATAGGTTACGATTTACAGAATTTCACAATGTGGGGCAATATGGCATCAGCGTCTAATTGTGGTTGACAGCTTATGAATTTAATACTCCTTTAGGAATTTTCATAATATTTAATCAAATAAAAATTTTAAACCTAAAAAAACTATTTTGCATCTACCAAGGATCGACCCAAGGACAGGAATCGATCGGGTTGTACAGTACTTAATGGGTAACTTTCTTGATAAATAAAGTAAATCTTCCCAAGCTTCTTTGTAAATAATTACAGATTTTCGAAATAAGGGCCAAGATGCGCGTCAAGATAACAGATGTCAAGATAGAAAATACTACTGCACTCTAGCATGTAAAAACTATTATATATGTGGTTGCCATGCCCTTTAGCGCATTATGTGTGTACTAGGTGACACTAGAATTCCTAACTGTGTTTCGTAAACAAATATGGTGGCTCGACCTGAATCAGTGATGCTAATATTTATTTAAATTAAAGAAATTTAATTTTGAATATGTTAGTTATTTTTTACATCTCATTTAATTTTCAGTTTGGTTTATGTCTCAATGGCCGTGTGGTTCAAAATTTCATGGTTTAATAACCTTGATTCCAAAATAAATTTAATATGTCAATAAGGGTGATAAACACACTGGTAGGTAGTGGGAAGAAGAATAAATCTAAAAGTGGTACAAAATTTTGGTGAATCCCACTAATATTATAAACGTGAAAGTTTAGATGTATGGAGGAATGTTTGTTACTTATGAAGCCAGAACAGCTGAAGGGATCTGGATGAAATTTGGCCTACAAGGAGATAATAACCTGGATTAACACATAGACCACATATTAATATGAAATTTCATCCCTAAGGGAGTGAAAAAGTGATAATTTTATTTTATAACAGAAAAAAAATCATAGGTCATAGACATACAAAAAGAGAGTGAGTGTCATTTCGCTATGTACTTATGCCACACGATCATACACAAAGTAAGGTCTGGCAAATTCATATATTTCTCCTTGGTGAGACCAGCCCGCTTAGTGGAGCTGGCAGCGGCTAGCAAAATAAAGGCGCTAATAACAGTTTTGTTCCTAACTTTGTCAATAGATAGAGTTGACTTGAATTTTAAACGCACTATCGTTTGATGCGTTTGTCATGTCTTTAATTTTCGTTTGTTTGTGCCGTATGCGTTCCTATACCATTCATCCGATTGCGATGAAATTTTGTTGAGTTGTTATGCGCATGCCCGTGAAGGTTTCTGAGACGGTATAACTATTTTGCAATAGTTGGAGCACGAATCGTTTCAAAAATTGTGTTTATTTCATATTATATAGCGACACTTCGTCTGTTTTTGTTGAATAAGTGCGCACGCATGACACAATTTAATTAAATATAAAAGAGAGACAGAGATAGAGAGATACATATATCTACACTTATATTATAAAAAGGAATGATTTGTATTTTTGTGTGTATGTTTGTAATGAATAAACTCAAAAACTACTGTGCCCATTACAAAACATTAGAAAGCTACATTCACCCTGAGTAACATAGGCTATATTTATTGCTATATAAAAGATAAGGAATCCTTACTAAAACTTTAGTAACGTAACCCAAGATGTAAAAAATGCCATAAAACATCTTACGTCGCATGCGCTGCGGAAACTATTGATGATAGAACAAAAGCATGTTCTACAATATTAAAGAACATATCAATTTCTGCAAAAAACTTCGTGATACTATATGTCCAACTTTTATCGTTATGTTACAATAACCACTTTTACATTTTAAAAGTTGATAGAAATACCGACCAAAATAAGACCATGTTATTTATAATTCTGTTTAAATCCTTATCCAAATAAACCATATTTTTTTCAAAACTGTTTCAATTCATGTAGATTTCTTTTTGAGTTGTTAAAATCGGCTATTCCAATCAATAGATATTACGAATTTAATAAGTCACTAGTGGCCCGTCCCAGCTTCGCACGGGTGGACATGTTTTTTTAAAAATATTTTTACCTTTTATTTATATTTTTTGTTGTTTCACATATATATTATTTTTAACACGGTATCACATTATCTATGTATACCTACTTACAATACGAATTTATACATCGTTTTTTTTATTGAAGTAACTTACTTAATCTTAAGGGAGACATATTACTTAGTATTTTTTTACATATTTTCAACATTTTACATAGCCCCCAAGTATTGTTGGACAATGAATTAGCTCAAACTGTTAACAGTCTAGAAATTCTGAAAGACACAATCTATCCCGACATCGAAAATCTCACAGAAAGAAATTTCAATTGGCTCTGTTCGAGGGCGATAGTGTCACTGAGAAACGAATCAGTAAATGAGATAAAAATAATGATTATGGAAAAAGTACCGGGTGATTTTTAATGTTACAAATCTATTAACACCGAGTGCAACATCGAAGATACAGTGCACTACCCACAAGAATTTTTAAATTCCCTTAATCCTGCCGGCTTGCCACCCCACGAACTAAAATTAAAAGGAGGTACTCCCATTATGCTATTGAGAGATTTAAGCCCTCCCAGTATGTGTAATGGCACAAGACTTTTGATAAAGGAATTACGAGACAGTGTGATTGTAGCAACAATCATCACTGGGCCTGCGGCTAGACAGCTCGCTCACATTCCGCGAATCCCGATGATTCCGACAGATTTGCCTATATCCTTTAAAAGGTTACAGTTTCCTGTGAAGATATCGTTTGCCCTTACGATTAATAAATCACAGGGACAAACTTTTTCGATTGTTGGCATCGATCTTAGAAACGAGTGCTTCTCTCATGGGAAATTATGTGTTGTCCTTTCTCGAGGAGGATCTCTTGAAAATAAATATGTTTTGTTATCACCTACAAATACCACTGCCAACATAGTGTACAGTGAAGCTTTAAGGTAGAAGTTTTGTAAAATAAAAGTAATAACCAATAGAATTAAATAAAGCTTTAAAATAAAAATGTAAATACAGAAATGTAAAAATTACAATTACTTAGAAGGACTTTTTAAAATAAATACACACACCTAAAACAACAACAAAAAAAATTAAAAAATTAAAAAGAAACAACAAATAATATTAATAAAAAACTTACGAAATTTAATTAGGTAGGATCAGATAAAAATATTAAATGTTGTAAAAATGTAAATACAAAAACTACTAAGTAATATGGCTCTCTTAAGATTAAATAAGTTACTTTAATAAAAAAAGATGAAAAAATTCGGTTTGTTATTATACATAGATAATGTGATACTGTGTTTAAAAATATAGAAACGAAACAACAAAAAATATAAATAAAAGGTAAAAGTATTATAAAAAAACATGTCCACCCATGCGAAGCCGGGATGGGCCGCTAGTGTTTATATATATATATATATATATATATAGCGTGAGATAGAGAGATAAGTAGAAATAGAGCGAGGTATAGAGAATAAAATGGGTTGTATAAATTGATATATAGATGTATAGAGCTATGTAGAGATTTATATACCTATAGAAGAGATAGAGATAGTGGGAGGTATATATGTATATACGTACATATAAAGAGATGAATAGAGACAGAGAGATATATATGTAGATAGAGATCAATATATATATTTAGAGAGATGGATAGATGATTTCTATATGTGTAACTACGTACTTCAAACATATTACAAAACAAAACTGAATTAGGCATTGCAATGCATGCCGAGCATTAGCTAGATAATGGAATCTTTTCAATATTACTAATCTCTTATTTTTCAGCTTTTTTCTATAGTGATTTATAGAGTCTAGATTACATACAAACCACAAACTTTTAGATATATAAGTTACAGGTAAATAACTATACACTGGCAGAACAACGTCTGTCGGGATCTGAAAGTGATATAAATTATTTTGCACACTTGATATTCAAATTAAGAAGACAATTACTAACTACATTTTATCTCGAAAAAGGTCCCCTTCACCCTGTGTTCGGCCCAGGCAACGCCGGGTACTGCAGCTAGTTTGAAATATTTCTGAAATCATCTGAGCAGAAAAGGATTTTGAGAGGAGATAAGAATACACACATATTACGCCTAGGCATACCTACAGATATAACACACCTTGACACATTCACTAATGCCTACAACCGTTCACCACCACCCACACACATATACCAACACCTAAACGCCTTACATACATACAGACATAGAGACAGAAAATTTTAAATGAATATTTCTTGAAAACGATAAATGTTTTACTAAATATAAGTACGATCATTTTTGACTGTTAAATGACCATGAATTGTTAAGTATACTTCTTCAAATCATTTTATTTCTTTAAATTTTTTTTTAAGAAATTTACTTCACCAGAATTTATGTTTTTAATTAAGCTTTTGGAGCCGTAATTTACCATATTAAGCATTGTGAAAAAATTGTTATTTTTATTTATGGATAAGATACAGCGATATTTCTTAAGGAAAGTGTTGATTTTGCGCGCTTGCGATTGATAGTAACAGGTTTATATTTAAAACTTTGAAAAACAAATGTTTGAGTGTACTAAAAATAGGCTGTTAATTGTATTAAACTTTATTTAATGTAATTATAACTGTTAGTCTAAATCATATAAAACGTTCATGACGTCCTCAGTTGCACATTTTAGTTTCAATGTCATAAATTATTACTATACATGAATGTTTTTAAATAAATATGTAGTTTTGCTGTCGTGAGAACATTTTATAAACGCAAATTGTCGTGAATCGTCTATTATAAATTAATTTTTAATATTCATGTGTGGTAAAATATTATTGTCTTTTTAATTGCGGATTTTTATCACAAATATAATTGACCAATTTAATATTGAAATAGTTTATTTAAAACGTTTATGTTTGCTTTGACAATGTACAGTTTATTTATATATTTAGTAGACAGGATAGTTATCGTTAATAAACTACCTCTTAGGTACTTAAATATGTTTTAAGAAATATTATTATTTTTTATTTTACTTCTATTTAAATATTTATAATATCCAAATATTTTACTTCTATTTGAGGTTTTAATTTGATTTTATCAGTTTTATATTTTCTCAGGTAAGTCGCTTTTGTTTTTTAAATAGCACTATTATTGATATTCAGTTGTTTTTTTATTTACGTAAATCCATGAGAGGGAAAAGGGTACAATTTGTTAGAATGGAGGGTATTTTTCTTGATTTGTTCCCTCTGGTTAGTGGACGATTGAAGTGATACAAGCTCAGCTATAAACTACCCTTGTTCCCTCTTTACCACCCTCTGCCTGGCTTTGCAAGCAGGAAGGGGATAATTGGTTTACCCAGGCCAGCCAATCCACAATTCCACATCCTTCTCCAGTATCCCTCCTTCGAGTTCTCTCCATTCTACAGCCTGCGTATGTATCCTTCCAGAGGAAGACAAATGCGGGGAAGGATTGGACAGGACATTTTTATTCAACTGTCTTTTCCACCTGGAAGTAAATTTACGCTTCTGATATTTTATTCCTTTTACTGTGTTGTAGCTACTTCTAATAAATATATTTTAAAATGTATTTTTTATTTTCAAATATTTCTGTTTTAAGTTAAAATCAATATAGTTGAAAGTAATTGATTTAAAACTTGTATTACGTAACAAATATTAATTTCAATTTCAATTTTTTAAATATGAGAAATATTTAATCAATTATTATCTAATTTTTAAATCTGTCTTAGGATTATGATGACGTACAAATTATCTTCTTTTTAATTAAAAGAACAGTTAAAACAAATATTTTTATATATTGGTATTTGTAGTCTAATATTATTCACTTGGTTATGAATTAGGAGTTTTTCAAATAATATATTTTGGTAGCAAACTGAATAGTTCAGCAAAGCAAAATGTAACTCTAGTGTTAGAATTTTCAATAAGATTTCATAAATTTAAGTCTATAAACAAGTTTTTGTTACAGAAACATCAATGTTCATCTTGTCTAGCGACAAACTACCTAAATTCAGATTGACATACACGATATAAAGATAGAGTCAAAATTATAATAGGTTAAAATCATACTTAAGTGAATTTTGGGCTACGACAATAAGCGAAATTCAAAATTTCATGATTATGTAACTTTATGATCATTAAAAATCTATACTTATAATGAAACTGTTTGAAGCAAAAAGTCAGCACATTGCATGAAATTATGAAAGAAACTATTGGAAATGGCTATTTACATTATTGAGAAATAAAAAAATATAGTTATTTAAAATTTTCGAATGTTAATGTTTACCTGTTTGTTTGTTAAAGCAATAATTATAAAATTCTTAACGTAGCTATATTCATGTTTTTTTGTTAGGAAGGTGAGTAGTATGTAAATGTATGTCCTAGATCTGGGTTCTGGGTGTGGAGCCGAGAGCCGGCTCCGCCATCTTGGATTGTGACGTCACAGCGGCCATCTTGGATGGTTGTGACCTTGACCTTTGACCTTGACCTTGACCCCGGCAGCCATCTTGGATCCGCCATCTTGGATCCGCCATTTTGGATGACGTCATTGTGTTCTCGAAAATTCCGGCGATGTGTTTTCCGCCATATTGGATGATGACGTCACCGTTGCAATTTCCGTTACGGTCGCCATCTTTAACTTCTTTATTTATTATCCGATTTTAATGAAATTTTTTTTAAATTTATAAAAAAATTTGAATAATAAAATTTGAATAAAATACTTATAAAAAATACTTTTACGACACGGAGTTTGGAGTCCTCGGTTCGAACCCGGTGAGGACAAAAAAATTAAAAATGGCGGCCAATCCTTTCCCCTAGGTGGACGCAGGCAGACTGACTCCCACCACTTTTTTTCAAAGCATATATATCGTCACCTAGTATGACGTCATGTCCGCCATCTTGTCTTCGATGCTGGAAGCCATCATCATTGTATCGTCGGCTAGAGTGCGCTGACGCCATGTTAGTTTAACTCTTACCCGCTAGAGTGCAGTAATCATTTATTACTAAGGTGCCCGCCATCTTGAAATTTGGCCGCCATCTTGAAAATCCGTAATTATTTAGCTAGAAATTCGGGAAAAGTTCCAAAATTCATTAAATAAATCACTCAGTAATTTACATATTGATTCGATGGATTCCTGTCCTCGGTTCGATACCCGATCGATGCAATAATGTTTAATTTTATGAAAAAAAAACAATAACTTCAATAAACCATGTTCAACATTCTTAAAGAGACTTTAAATCCTCTACTAGCATCATCCTATAAGCCATCAAGACCGCCAATTTGGAAATTCGTAATTGTAATGCTAGAGATTCGGGAAAAAGTTCAAAATTCATTAAATAAATTTGTAATCTATATACTGACTGATTGGATCGACTAAGCTCCTTGGTTCGGTCCCTGGATGATACAAAACAACTTTAATTTTAAAAAATACCACTAAAGTGTAAGGCTTAAGAAAATAAAAACACCGCAAGTTCTTTTAAAAACTTTTATTACATACATACTACACTACTACAAGTACAAAAAAATTACACAGACAAATTACTAAAGCCTTGTGGATTTCTCGATTGAAACAGTCTTCTTACTATACAGACTAAGTCCTTTACATGACTTTAAATGTCTATTCAGTTTATCAGGTCGACATATTGGTACACCACAATTTGCACACAAAGCAGAATTATCGACTACATTAAAAGGACAGTGATATATTTCGTGTCGTTGTGCACTTTGAATATTTGCCAATGTTTTGTTACAAAATATACAGCTTGATTCCGATGAATGTACAGCCAGTCTATCACAATTCCTGAGGTGCCGTTTTAATCTTCCATATTGTACAAACTTGCTTAAACATCTGTTGCACTGATATTTAATGCGTTCAGAGTTATCACTACAATTGTGTATTACATAATCACGTAATTTCAAGTTTTTGATCTTCTCGCAGTACGTGCAGCCGGATGATGGAACACCGTTGGATGCACCTTCCTTCATCAATGCCACTGGAACTGTTGACAACCATTGTAACACTGCTGACATGTTAACTTCTGAAGCCGTTGAGGTCTGCTCTGCAGAAGATGTTGCACGCGTCGAAATCTCCCGCTGTGCTGAGAGAGCAGGTGTAGCTGTAGACATCGTTGTCATCGGGCTCTGCACTGATGATGGTAGACCTTCGATCCAGGTTGGTGTTGATACTGGTAATGATGCCATCGAGTTCTCAAGAATAGATAGATACTGGTCCATTATGTTATACAAGTCTAACTATCCGAGCCGTTCATCACCGCAGCCAGAGACGGACTGAAGTCCATATCACCTGGGGTCTCACTTATATAGTCTCATTAGCCGGTACAACACATGAGTCAAATCAATAACCATGTTCATAATACGTCTCGGAGCATTTTTTATAATGACGATGTAAGCTATCGAGACGTGAAATTAGTTTATTGCACTTTTTGCACTGAAACAGTATTCTTTGAGCATTATTCTGGCAGCTGCTTCTTTTATGTCTGCGCGCATTTGAAGTGAAAGTAAATGATGGGTCACAATATTTGCATTGATGCGATGTATGCTCTTCATGAATTGAAGTCTGGAATGCAGATGATGAAACGTCAGCTGATCATGGAACAGCACGTATCGTTGCCTCCTCTGCAGCAGGTATCGGGATCTCCACCGCCGCCGTGGTCTCCTCTGCAGTCGGTATCGGGATCTCCGACTCCATCATCGTTGCTGCCATCGAGGTCCCAGCTGCTGTCGGTAAACATTCTATTCCGGTCGACATAACTAAATCTCACGAAACTTAATGGAGAGAGCACATCCGTACTGCACCACGACCAGAGGTGAACTGCGGGTCCAGTCGTCTGAACCTCGCTTATATACCCGTAGTCTACTGGTATACCTCATGAGTCAAAATAATGTCTGTATTTAAAATTATTTTTTTTTTCCTATTAGGTACCTAAAAATTGTAGAAATAAAAAGCATACGAGTTCAAGTTTTACACATTTATTTATAAAAATTACACAAATACATATTAGGTTAAGGAATCAAGCATTTTCACAAGCAAAGTCTTTAATGCCGCACGAACTGACACGTCGACTCCGGTCCCAACTGGTTCGTTGACTCCGGTTCCAACTGGTTCGTTGACTCCGGTTCCAACTGGTTCGCAGGCCACAGGATCAGGAACACAGGTTTCCAGCTGGTCATCTTCTGCGACGTTGACCACTCCGACAAGACATGGTCGATGACGTCTGTGACCACGTCTACGCCTGGGCTTTGGCTCAGTGCTAGTTGGGACAGATTCACTGCCTGAACTGCGATGACGAGACGCATACCGTTTGGGCGTCTGCGTAGAAGCATCACAGGTCGCAACAGGTTGCAACACGCTCATGTTTGGTGTTGCACATGCAGACGAGGCGACTACCTCATCGATGCTAGCAGGAAGGATTGTGTGTGGTCTCATGTGATAGACGGCACAGTTTCCAGGTTCGCAACAAGCTACCAGCTGCTGAGTCGGTTCGTAGGACACAGGAAAGTGCGCAAACCGCCAATGCTGAGCACCTCCATCACAGGTTTCTGTATATGTACGTAGATATCCGGAATCCCAGTAGCTGTACTCGACACTGCTGAAGCTAGGTCTTGCGCTCACGTACACGTTAGCAGGATGAAACGTAAACATCTTCTTGCAGGTCGAACGTCAACTGAAGGCACGTACGTATGTACGCCATTTATATATGCAGGCTACTACTAACATTGTGTGTGCCATTTCTGCATTAGCTGCGAGTTTGTACAGGCAGAGACACGTTCAAACTTGTCACATGGCTGCATGTCGTATATTGCACTAAGCTTGGGCAGGGAAGGACAGCCGTAGTCGGTCTGTATATCTACGATTTCAGCTGCTCCAACGTCGCACAGTTCTCGTAGCCATTTCTTCTGTTCAGGTCCGGCAACGTAGATTATTTCGTTTTGAACTAGTAAATCTTGAAGTGTGTTTTTCACTTGGTGGTACGGAATTTTTCCTTCGTCCCACTCTAGTCCGTGATAATATTTACATAGCCATTCGTTCGACCGTTTACTTTTTTCGTCTAGTAGTTTCCACGGATACGGAGGTCGGAAGCTGCGGGTTCGAGTCTTGTCTCCAGAGGTGACGCTAATTTCCTTGAGCACGAATCCATTTTGACTCTGGAAACCTTGCAGGTTGCAGTACATCTTGTCGCTAGCAATGCTCAGTCGTAACTAAATTATTATCGAAAACGAAACAGTATTTATGTCAGAATTTTCACAAGTTTGTCTCGACAATTGTACGAAGCAAGCCGATCGTGAAGTATCAGACAAAAAGCATAGGTGTTTGGTGGAATATTTCCGCTAGTCGTTATCTCGATCCTACAGTCGATGATGTTTGAATTTATTCGATCATCCTGTTTGGAAATGTCAAACACCAATAACGGTGCCTTGTTCTTGAAACTGTCGGGACTCAATATCGGTGACTGTCTCCGCCCATAGTAAGCTTGCTGAAACTTGGCATACATTTGATATGCTAGAAGGAATCTTCCACTTTCAAAGTCCATGTTCATGTCAACGTACGGATAACTTTCGCTGTTTAAAAATATTTTTACATTGCGTATTTGACAGTTATCGAATACGGAGCGACTTACTCCTGCATTGAGCTGTCTTCCGGTCTGAAGCCCGACGATGATTTATCTTGGTTTTTCCGTAGCGAAGCTGGACTTTACTATCCAATTGATACGCTGACTATGAGGCAAGCCAGGATAAGTTTTCAGGCTCCAGGATCGGAATGGCACATCGAAATTCTTGCCATTTTCTATGTTCTTCAACATCTTGACTCGTTCAACGGTGCTCACTTGGATGTGGGGCAGCATCCACTCGATAGACTGTAGTGTTAGCGAGACATCTTGAGGGTTTTCTGCAGCGGCGACAATTGCATTAATGTGCGTGTTGGCTAGAAGCAGTACGAGCTCTTGTTTCGAATTAATGATTATATGCTTGTAGTCCTCAGCGAATCCAAGAAGCATGGACAGAGGAACACAAACTTCGAACTTCCCTTCGGCATAAACCGGAAGCTTATATTCATCCTCGAGAGCCCAACCGGCCATCTTTGCAGCAGACAGTTCATTTGGCGTGAGGGAAAGGTAATTTTTCATAGCAGATGTTATGCCTACATCTCTCGTCTGGTCTACCTCGACACCATTGAGTACATATGTAATGCGCTCGATTAGGTGAAGAATACCATTGCAGGATATTGACGTCGTTGTGGGATGCTTACCATCCGCTTTTGTAAGCGTGCCTCTTATACGTAGAAATGACTGCGAAGGTAAAGTACAAATATCTTGGTGCTGTACAGCAATGCGTACTTCCGATGGTAGTGCGTACGGTCCGAGCAGGAAAGGCTGGTACTCGTGCAATTCCATTTTCGTAATGCTGTCATCAAAAATGACTGGATCTTCCACGTTAAGGATTTCGTCTTCCATATTTATTCGGCACTTGTCCAATACTGAGAAGATACGTTATGTTGTCAGGTGTTAATGCACCGATGTCTGGTAGAGAACTGTTCTTGTTCACGCCAATACGATTTCTTTTATAACTGTTCGGTGTTACGAACTTTATGCCCATCGCTTCAAGTGCAGACGTAATGTAATTTCTTCGTCTTGAAAATTCACCAATCGTCCTCGCTGGTCAACGATTCGGACGACGACTTCGTGTGCGCACTTCACGACGACTGGAACGTAAATGATACTTTGCGGTACTTCGACCAGTTTATATCCTGGCGGGACCATCGGCGAAAACTCGTGCAGCATGTTGCTTAGTCTTCCGTTGAGATACGTTCCACTTGCCAAATTACAGTTTATTCTTATGACATTCACAGGCAAAATGTTTACTGCGCGTGTAGATTCGTACGTTCTTCCCGTATCATAAACCTTTGATTCGAATCCGAGCATCGTACCTATGGTGCCAGGTTTCGTAAAGTCGACATTTTCACTGCATGTTAGAATGCTTTTTTGAGTGTTTGGATTTCCACGCAGTTGAAAGTCTACATCCTGTGGTAACATATCCCTGATGTAATTTGCAATGTCGTCAATTTCGTAAGAGCCAACAGGTAACCGTATTTCATGAGCGGTCCCATCACTTTTCAGGAAGCAGATCTTGCAATTTTCTTCGTCGATATTAGGTATGGCATTATACGTTTGAAAATCTACGAGTCCGATACACCATTCTCTGTCTAAATCCAGAGGCGGGAAATGAACCGCCCGCAGCTCAGATGCGTGACCTGTCAAGGTAAGTGTTATCGACATGACTAATAAATTATCATCACTGCACAACCTTTAAGTAGCAATTTTTTTTATTTGTCAGCTAATTTTTGTTTGTTAAAAAACGAAGACACAAGTGTCCGCAGTTTGTTTGATTAGGCCTCTGTTCCGTTTCGTAATTGTAAAACAACGTAGTGGACCGGCCCAGGTACTGTCGCAGTTCTGGCGGAGGCCGTAAATTACCGAAACTGTCGTAGTACTCAACCATTTTTCCAGACTTTACATAGGCCACCCAGTGCGTGCCTCGACCCGACGACGTGTCTAAATTAATTATGGCGCGCTCACGTGTCTTTGGCTTGCTGGGCAAAGTGTCTCGCATAAACACGCCGCGGAAATTTGGTATTTTCAGTTTGCGTGCGTACTTTATTAAATCTACGTTGGTGAGCGGTCGTTTCGGCAAAGAACTTAGGATTTTCTCTTTACACGTTTCTTTCTCATGCCTCGTCCTGTCTTGTGAGGTTGCAAGTAGAGTCCTGCGCCGTTTTTTTTTTTACCGATGGCAATGTCTTCCATGCTGGCATTGTGTCGCTGTGCTTCTTTTAACTGCTTGCGCTCATTCTTCGAAGTGTTGACTGCCCGCACTATACCGCTCGTTGCACCGATGAGGCCACCGAGGGCACCCAATGCAGGCAAAAGCAAAGGAAGAAATCCTCCTATAATCTTCTGGTCGAGAGTCTGTAATTTTTTCTTGGCTTTCTGCACGCCTGCACCGATCTTGCGTTTGGTCTTACGTGAGTTAGTCTTTGACTTGATGGAGCTGGCTCGACGAGCACCCATTCCTAATTTCGTCTTTGCCTTCATGATTTTAGATACGCCCCAGGCCGCGATTTTTTCTCCTAGTCCCGCGTTCGACGATTTACTTATATCTTCGGCTTCCTGTGCCAATATCTCGTCGGCCCGGTGCCTGGATTCCAGATCCTTGCTTAATGAATATGCGATATCGTGCTGCTTGCACTTTTCATCGAGTGAATTAATGCCCACGTCACCGCGAGCTAACCTTTTCGCTAGTTTCGTGCCGGGGCCGCAGAATCTGTAGCCGGGAATGTGTAGCTCGAATGGTAGATTGTTTATCAGCGAGTTCACGAGTCCTGCACCGATGTGTTTTTTGTTCTTACCTCTTCGAGTCATTACGCACAACTGACCAGAAAGTATAAATATGCTTCTTTTATACAATTACTTTAGTACAATGCAGGTCGTCAAGAAAGACGTGTGTTTGCCCGTGCGCATTACGCAAGACGATGTATTTAGTGCACGTGAATCACGACATGGCTTACTGTTGCCTTCCGCCGTACGATGCATAATGGCGGGTCCGTCAAACTGTGGCAAGACGTGTGTTTTACTGAGTTTACAGGAGGAGCCAAACGGTCTTCGGTTCGAGAACGTTTACTTGTATTCCAAGTCGTTGCAACAGCCAAAGTACCAGCGCTTGGCCGCTGTTCTGCGCTCGGTGGATGGTCTGGAGTATTTTCCGTTTAGCGATAATACCGATGTTGTACCTCCAAGCGAAGCAAAAGCCAATTCCGTGTTTGTTTTCGACGATGTGATGTGCGAGAAACAAGGCATAATACAAGAGTACTTTTCCATGGGCAGACACGGCAAGGTAGACTGCGTTTACCTGTGTCAGACGTACGGTAGAATACCCAAACATTTGCTGCGTGATAATGCGAATGTCATAGTTTTGTTTCGCATGGACGAACTTAATTTACGCCACGCTTATGACGATCACGTAAACACCGACATGTCGTTTCAGGAATTGAAAGACATGTGCTCCTTGTGTTGGAAAGAAGAACACGGATTTATAGTCATCGTAAAGGACTGGCCTCTATATAAGGGCAGGTACAGACGAGGTTTCGATCAGTTTATCGCCAAACATGAGTCATAGCATTTCGAAATTCGGTCGTAGCAGTCGAGACTTACGTACTGCTCTCAAGTCTCATGACGACGTTATCCGCAAATACATTTCTCTACTGGCTCAAAAAATAGACGGGGTGAAAAAGGAAAAGACTTGAGTACCTCGTAGCCATAGACCAGCGCGTGGAAGCTTCAAATTCTCGCATTCGCGACATGATCGACGTATCGAATGCACAAAGACGGGACGATCTGAGGACTTTTCAAAGTAGTCTGAAAGCATCACTATCTCACTTGCCAACAAATTCAGATTCAGCCAAACACAAGAAAGAAGTTTCTGCGAACGAATAAAAAAAGTATATAAGGAGGTCTTGCAATAAGTTTTCAGCCAGTACAATGTCGGACCTGGCCAGTGACCTTCATTGAGCTATACAGTCTGTTCGTGAAAAATATTTACTTGCTAGACGAACCAGACTTGCACGTGAGATGGAAAATGAGGAGATATTTAAACCAATCACTAGTCGCCTCGACGAACTTAAAAACAAGGAAGAACCAGCCATCATTGTGAAGACAGAAGTTGAAGATGAAATGCCAACTGTAAAGAAGAGAAAGTATGAACCAGATCGAGAAGAAGAGGACTTAACAAGTACAGAGTCCATGCACAAGAAAAAAATACCGAAAAAGGGACATCAAGTTAATGCAATGGTCCGACCATACCTGATATCGTTTACGAGCCGGAATAATGACACGACCTACGGAGTGTACAGAAAACATAATAAATGGTTCCTCGGTGCTAAAGAAATAGACTTTCTACCAGGAAATATCGTGCGCGTAGAAGCATTCAAAACACGCGGGACTCCGGGTCTGTACGAATTGCTGTTTCGCAGGGAGCCTAAAGGATATTCTCACAAAGACTTACAAGAGTACAAAAAACTGCTAGAGCTAACCAATGCACATTTTCGCGATAACGATCCAGATAGTGGTGTATATAAAGACGTAGATCATGAAAAAATGGACATTCTCGCTAATCTCTTCAGTGAACTAACAATACATGGCGAAGGTTTAAAAAAGCTAGAAAGTGGTCAGGTATTTGACTATGTATATTGGGACGACCCTAATGAATTAGTTGATCGCCTTAGAATTCTACATGCATCGCTTAGTGTAGGAAACTATTCGCACATCAACGAAATAGTCTCCATACTTGAAGAACTGAAGGAAGCCGGCTACATACAATGAGTCGAACCGGAATCGCTCGCGAACTTCATGCTCCTGCTAGACGGAAATACCTTCGTCGCAAAGTCATAGTTCGTGGAATTGACGATTTATTCCAGGCGGACCTTGTTGAGATGATACCGTATACCTTGTTGAGATGATACCGTATTCCCGATTGAATAAAGGTTTCAAGTACATGTTGACAGTCATCGATGTTTATAGCAAGTTCGCTTGGGCTAGACCTGTCAAATCAAAGACTGCAACTGACGTAGCCAAGGCCATGAACAATATTTTGCATGATGGACGTGTACCATCGCACCTGCAAACGGACCTCGGGAAAGAATTCTACAATGCGACCTTCAAGACTTTGATGTAGAAGTATGGCATCAAACACTACTCTACATTTAGTAACGTCAAAGCCTCCATTGTCGAAAGGTTTAACAGAACTTTGCGTTCCAAGATGTGGCGACAGTTCACGGCTAACGGAAATTACAAGTGGCTTGACATCTTGCCGAAACTAATAAGCGAGTATAATTCCACTGTGCATTCTACCACGAAAATGAAGCCAAAGGACGTAAAGGACAATCGCCTGCTTCAAACAGTGTTTTCCAACACGAAGAAGAAAGATCCACGAAAGCGTAAAGCTAACGTCGGCGACATTGTGCGAATCTTTAAGCAGAAAGGTATCTTCGAGAAAGGTTTCACTGCGAACTGGAGTCCCGAACTTTTCCGTCTGACACACGTACGTGAATCAGAGCCTAGGACCTACTACCTCGAAGATTTGGACCACAAACCTATCCATGGCGGCTTCTATGCCGAAGAGATTCAGCCTACGTTGTATCCCGATACGTACTTGGTGGAGAAGATTATAAAACGAAGAAATGGACGGTCCTACGTCAAGTGGTGGGGCTTTCCACCTCGCTTTAATTCTTGGGTGGCTGATGCGGAAATCGAGAAATCCACAAGGCTTTAGTAATTTGTCTGTGTATTTTTTTTGTACTTGTAGTAGTGTAGTATGTATGTAATAAAAGTTTTTAAAAGAACTTGCGGTGTTTTTATTTTCTCAAACCTTACACTTTAGTGGTATTTTTTAAAATTAAAGTTGTTTTGTATCATCCAGGGACCGAACCAAGGAGCTTAGTCGATCCAATCAGTCAGTATATAGATTACAAATTTATTTAATGAATTTTGAACTTTTTCCCGAATCTCTAGCATTACAATTACGAATTTCCAATATGGCGGTCTTGATGGCTTATAGGATGATGCTAGTAGAGGATTTAAAGTCTCTTTAAGAATGTTGAACATGGTTTATTGAAGTTATTGTTTTTTTTTCATAAAATTAAACATTATTGCATCGATTGGGTATCGAACCGAGGATAGGAATCCATCGAATCAATATGTAAATTACTGAGTGATTTATTTAATGAATTTTGGAACTTTTCCCGAATTTCTAGCTAAATAATTACGGATTTTCAAGATGGCGGCCAAATTTCAAGATGGCGGGCACCTTAGTAATAAATGATTACTGCACTCTAGCGGGTAAGAGTTAAACTAACATGGCGTCAGCGCACTCTATCCGACGATACAATGATGATGGCTTCCAGCATCGAAGACAAGATGGCGGACATGACGTCATACTAGGTGACGATATATATGCTTTGAAAAAAAGTGGTGGGAGTCAGTCTGCCTGCGTCCACCTAGGGGGAAGGATCGGCCGCCATTTTTAATTTTTTTGTCCTCACCGGGTTCGAACCGAGTACTCCAAACTCCGTGTCGTAAAAGTATTTTTTATAAGTATTTTATTAAAATTTTATTATTCAAATTTTTTTATAAATTTAAAAAAAAATAAATAAAGAAGTTAAAGATGGCGACCGTAACGGAAATTGCAACGGTGACGTCATCATCCAATATGGCGGAAAACACATCGCCGGAATTTTTGAGAACACAATGACGTCATCCAAAATGGCGGATCCAAGATGGCGGATCCAAGATGGCTGCTGGGGTCAAGGTCAAGGTCAAAGGTCAAGGTCACAACCATCCAAGATGGCCGCTGTGACGTCACAATCCAAGATGGCGGAGCCGGCTCTCGGCTCCACACCCAGAACCCAGATCTAGGACATACATTTACATACTACTAAGGTGTTTGGTTAACTTAAATAGCCATTACGGATACCTTGACCTTGACATTCTAAATTTGATAAAAGAAATTGCAAAAACTACTCTTAATTTACCAAAGTTTTACCAAATCATACAAAATGATACAAAATTTCCCATTTAAAATATTTACCAATAATATTAAAAAAAAAAAAAAAGAACAGGTAAAGCCTTTTTTCTCAGACAGGGCCCACTTCCCTTAAAGTGGAGAAATTTATTCATAAAACTCATCAGAAAACATTACCTTGAGCTCTTTCCCACACGCTTATTAATAATTTATATCAACCCTGACATTTATAATTATTATGTCCAGTCGTCAAATTGAAATTCCATTTTAATTTTAAAAAAATATGAAACCATAAAGAATCGGGAAAAATTAAACAAATCTTAAAACAATTATTAAAATAATTTTGATAAAGTTTTTATAAAAAAATCACACTTAATTGATTACTCGATTAAAAACTGGTTTGGATAAAAAAATAGCTAGAAAAATATTAATCTCCGGCTATAGACCTGATTCGTGACAATGAATTGAATTATATCACTGCCCATCTTTTTTAAATCCATTAAACAAAAAGGGAGTTGTCTGTAAAGTCGGTTTACGGACGATAATTTTACGTCATAAAGTCATGAGAAAACATTGATGAAAAATTGCATAATTTTTAATTTTCAAATATTATTTACAGTTTTTGAAAATTTAATTTAAATAATTTGTTTAAATATAATCACGAACAATAAGTTAAAAAGCCCGCTTTAAACTGTTTGATATTATACAAGATTTTCTCGCACGGTGGTTGGCCGGTTCTTGCACGCTCGGCTCAGGCGGAACGTGACAATTTTTCGTGCGTGCAGCCGGCGTTCATCGATTTATAAGACGTTATCATTTCAAAAATGGGGATTGCTCCTTTCTTCATGGAGGCACTGGCAAACTGACCTCCTACCACTTTTGTCAAGGAAGATATGGCAACCAGTACAACATCATGACGACCAACTTAGAACCACCATCCAGTTTTCGTCTGCCAGAGCTTTCTGTCATATTAATGTAAAGACTATTTTATTGATGTGCCAATAGTTTCCTGCACTACGCAAGTCAGTAGCTGTCTAAACTTTTCGACCAATATGTTTGTATATAACCACGATCTGTAATCAATTTCGTCTGATACAACCATTTTCTTAATAACTTTACTGTCATTTTTACTGAAAATCTTAATAGTCTACCGTTTCAACACCAGCCTCATCGACATTACAATCGTCACATTCCCAGTGATCGGCATTATTATTAGATTGGCCAGGATAATTTTTTCTCAGTCACAGTCTCCGAACGCGCTAACTCAACATGTTTCTATATTGTTCTTAATTTGGTGTAGGCAACTAGAATTTGGTGTAATATAAGTTATTCATTTCTCAATAAGATGCTTATTCTTTCGTTAGCTTTAAATTTGAAATCATTAGCGATATATGGTTCAGTATTGTTAGAATAATCATTTTCAAATACTTCGTAGACATTATAGTTGTCTTATATTTGGTCTTCATTCCAATTCCTTGGTTTAATTTTCCGGCGTCATTATCATTAACCAGTGGAGTTATTAAGTTCTTCCGATGTTTATTTAAGATATTCCTTTGACTAAAGGATGTGTGGCACTGGCTACAACTATTTTTTTTTGGACGCAATAAGCTCTCGCTCTCTCATAGCATTTAGAATTTTTCCACAAGGTAAACTTCTTGCTGTAGTAACTACACCATTATCCATTGGATACAGCTGCAGGGCACGATCGGAATCCATATCAGTATTTGCCTACTATACAAAATAGACACTGAGAGTTTTAAATTTAAACAAATACTTAAATTATAATTTCAGTCATTCATAAGTGATAATTAAATTATTATGTTGTAAGATTTATTAAAATATAGTATTTAATTTCATCAACATAAGCCATCACATGTTATGATAAGGTTAAAACTATTTAATTTTTATATTGGATTAAGGAAGCTCTATCACGAACGAACGAGTAGGAAGGCTTCGCTAGGTCCCAAGAAGTGACACGACTTTTTAATGTATTCTCCTTTATAAAAAGGTATTTATCAGTCTTACTAAAACATATAACTAAAGGTAGCCATGTAGCCAGGTTACAAATATAGCCTAACTTAAAATGTAATCTTGATAAAAATGATGCATAGCTACAAATGTAGACGTTTAGACTGGCTGCAAATGTAGCCTGGATACAAATGTAAACTAAATACAAATGTAGCCCTTCTATTCAGGCAAAAGTTAATGCATATTGCCTGGCTAATAATATAGCCTAACTACAAATGTAGCCGTCTACTCTGGCTACAAATCTAGCATGGCTAAAAAATATATATCAGCTACAAATGCAGCCAGGCTACAAATGAAGCCTAAGTAGTGTGTAATAGTTCCTCCAGTGGCTGGAATCGAAGAGAGTTGTTGGTGTCGGTGACCACCATCTTTGATTGTGACGTCACAGCGGCCATCTTGGAAGATCTTGACGTTTTTCCTTGACCTAAATTTGCCAAATATGGCCAAAAAAATTACTCAAATTTACTCAAAATTTGCCCAAAATTAGCCAAAATCTGCGAATATTTTCAGTTTTTAAGAAGAAGAAAATTATCAAAAATCTCAAAAAATTTGAAAAATTAAAAATTTACTATTTTGATAGAAAAATTACAGTTTTGAGGGAGAATTTTCCGTTTTAGTCCTCGGAAATTTCACATGCTTGAAAATTCCGCAAAGTGGCTTAAATTCCCCATGAACAAGCCGCCATAAGCCACTAGGATGATATTGCCGCTATTTGGAATTATTATATAACCGTTGCTATTTCCGATACGGCTGCCATCTTTAAAATCCATAAGTAGTATAGGAATGACGGTCCGGGGACAGGGTCCAGGGTGTGGTGTCTGTGGTGTTTTCCGCCATATTGGATTGTGACGTCACGGCGGCCATCTTGGATGGTTGTGACCTTGACCTTTGACCTTGACCTTGACCCCGGCGGCCATCTTGGATCCGCCATCTTGGATCCGCCATTTTGGATGACGTCATTGTGTTCTCGAAAATTCCGGCTATGTGTTTTCCGCCATATTGGATGATGACGTCACCGTTGCATTTTACGTTACGGCCGCCATCTTTAACTTTTTTATTTATTATCCGATTTTAATGAAATTTTTTTTAAAAATTATAAAAAAATTCACTTAATAAAATGTTAATAAAATACTTATAAAAATAGTACTTTTACGACACGGAGTTCGGAGTCCTCGGTTCGAACCCGGTGGGTGCAAAAAAAAATTAAAAATGGCGACCGATCCTTCCCCCATGGTGGGTGCTAGCAGACTGACCCCCACCACTTCTTACCATGTACATATACGAACTTACACCCCCCCCCCAAAAAAAAAAATTATTTTTTTCGCACATGACGACCAACCCCTCCCCCACCACCCTTTTTTAATTTATTATTTTTTATCGTAATAACCACCCTCCTCCACCACTCTCTCCCTCACCTTAACGTCATTCCCTCCCCTACCCTCCTCCTCACCCCTATTCTACCTTTTAGCCTATAAATACCGACCGCAGGACCCGGGAGCCGTCAGTTTTTGCCTCAGTTCCTCCTCCCCGCTACCGAGTACCTACTTACTTCGTGCCGCGGAGACGTCCGTCGACGCCGAGTACTTACTTCGTGTCGCGGAGACTGATGTTTAATTTTTTTTTCACGTGATAAAATAATCATGGTTTCGCTTGCTGAAATGCATGATTTCATCGGTGAACTAATCACAGGATATGAAGGGATGTCGTTCGATCAAATTCGCCAGTCACTAACTGCTACCATCATAAGTACCCTCGAAGCATTTCCCGGATGCGAGGAATTCATCCTGTACCTACACCACCGCATCCTGTGTACGGTGGAGGCGGCCATAGAGCTACAGCAGCAGCAGCAGCAAGACGCACAAGACTCCGGCATCGAAGAGTGAGGCGCCATCGTCGCGGCATCCTCGTAACAACATGTCGACGTCGGGTGACAGCGTCGACGAGGGCCATCGCCGAAGCCCATCGATGTCGCCATCGTCCGACACGTTTTGGACATCTTTCGCAGAGGGGCCGTGGCAGCCGCACGTCCCAAACGAGGACGTCTCAGCCGTCGTGACGCGACAGCTGCCCCGGAGATCGTCAACGTGGTTCGCCCAGAGGACATCTTCTATCAGGTACCCAGACTTTGTCGACCACGTCGACCACGTCGACGACGACGACGACGACGATGACGAAGATGTCATCACGTGGTGCTGGGACCTCTGTCCGGACCCACGCCCTCACGAGACTGAAAAGTGTGCCTTGTTCGACAGCAGACAAGAAAACTATTCTTTCGTACGATCAGGACAGCAGTGTGTTCAATATCAAGTGTTTTATTACGGTTCCACTACCGACGTGTTCACCACTGAAATTACGTATTTTGAATCTTGTCGTGACGACACGCACTTTAGGCTTAAATGGGATTCCAAGGATCCCTTCGGTACCGTGAAACCTATAATTGCATATGACTGTACGAACCCAAATTGTGTAATCAAACTATGCCATCCGCAAGCGTATTTTCCGTGTTCGATTGATGAACTAAAGACATCGAAAATCGGTAATCGTAAATATCGCTACAGTGAACAGTGCGGTGGACTAAAACATTGTAGGTACATGTACCACGATGATTTAGGTTATTGTTCAAAGTTTGAGACACCTTGCTGTCGTGAACTGTGTCCCGTGGCCAGATCAAAACTATTGTGCGACGCTAACTATAACGCGGCAATGCATATTCATAGGCAATGCAAAATTCAACCGTCATATATTTTATAAATATTATTATTTTGAAGTTGTATATTTTATGCAGTGAATCTTTTTAATCAAAACGTGAACGAAGAAAAAAATTGCCATGTTCTTACAATTATTTTGTTTTTTGCATCTCTGTAAAAAAACTTTGTAATCAAGAAATATTTTTTTAAAAATGTATATCTACAAAACTAAATTAAAATTCTTATAATGTTTTTGATGTTAAAGTATGTATAAAAAAACTTGTTAAACAAATGAATATAAAAAAATAATTCTACGTCTAAACGGCACGAAGAAGGTACTTGGTAGGGGGGAGGGGGAATTAGCGCAAAAATTAATGTGTGAGCGATGTATATATGTATGTATGAAACGCAGAGAAAATAAAATGGAAAATTTTTTTTTAATGTTTGTGTTTTATCGTAATAATAAATCCCCCAAGTCACTATACACACATGGTTTAAAAAACAAAAAAAAAATATCTCTTCATGTTTATACTTGAAAAAAAAATACTTAAAAAAAATATTATACATCGTTATACTTGGAAAAAAAATTAATTCTTTTCATCTTTATACTTGGGAAAAAAAAATTCTTTATGACTTTATACTTGGAAAAAAATTATACATCTTTATACTTGTAAAAAAAATTATACATCTTTATACGTGTAAAGAAAATAAATTCTTTATAACTTTATACTTGGAATAAATATTAAAAGTTATTCTTTATAAAATAATTTTGTAATATATTGTTAGCACGTGGCGACCAGCACACGAGTCCTTGAAGAGAACGTTAGGTCTCTGCCCCCAGCGCCGGGTCCCACGGTTCGTCGAGCCACATGGAGGGGGAAGATGCACCTTCATGGTCCAGGGGAGAGGAGGGAAATTTTTGCAAACTAAGATTCCCACCACCCCCACCCCACCTCCACCGCCGCGGCCAGGGGACGCTAGGCCCCCACCACCGCCGCGGGCGCTGTGGAGGGGGTAAAAGCCACGACAGTCGTCCAACGTCTTTCGGCCGGAGCAGCCGCGCTTCTCGCACGCTCCCCGCATGGCGCATGTATACACGTACAGAAATAAAAAAAATACAATTTATTACATACAAAGATTTATTTACACACAAAATATGTTTTACACACACAAGTATTTACACAAACTCATTGTTTTAAAATATCCTTTTCATCAATCCACGAGTCAAACTCTGGTCCATGATGCAACCATCGTATTAAGACCTTACCCTTCTTACGCCGTAACACTTTTTCAACGAGAAAAGTATCTGGAAATTTAGTTTTCATAATCTCTTCTCCATAAAACGCCCCTGTTATACGTTTTCCTCTCAGATCCTCGAGAAAATAAGTACGCGGATACGTATTTTTTATTCTACATACACGAAATAGTTCACCAGTCCAATTCCCCTTGTAAGGTCTGTGAAAAATTCCGCGATTTTTCGAAATCCGCACAATGTCACCGATATTCGCTTTTTTCTTTCGCGAATCTAGTATATTCGTCTTGGAGTACACAGTTCGAAGCAGTCGATTGTCCTTTACGTCCTTTGGCTTCATTTTCGTGGTAGAATGCACAGTAGAATTGTATTCTCGCACGAGTTTAGGAAGTAAATTCAGCCACTTGTAATTACCGTTCGCTGTAAAATTCCTATACAGTTTATTCTTCATCGTACGAATCACACGTTCTGCCATTGACGCTTTGACACCGCTAAACGTAGAATAATGCGTAATGCCAAACTTTTTCATCAATGTCTTGAATGATGCATTGTAGAATTCTTTCCCGTCGTCCGTCTGCAGTAACGAAGGTCTTCGTTTATGTTTCAAAATATCCGCCATGGCATTCGTAACTTCTACAGCGGTTTTTCGTTTTAAGGGTCTAGCCCACAGGAACTTTGAATAAGTGTCTATGACTTTGAGAATGTACCTGTAGCCCTTGTTCACACGCGAATACTCAATCATTTCGATCAGGTCAGACTGCCAATTGTCGTCCAATCCTTTGATTTTTATTTTTCGACGTGGATAATTACGTCTTGCGGGTTTATGCAACTCGCCCGCAATGGCAAACTTTGACATGATCACTATTCAATATAACCCGCTTCCCGTAATTCCTCCAGTATGGAAGTGATTTCGTTGGTGTGCGAATTATTTCCCACGCTCTGAGATGCCTGCAGCAGTCTAAGACGATCAACTATTTCATTGGGGTCGTCATAATATACATAGTCCAATTTTCTACCAGTGTCGAGTTTATAAATTCCGGCCCCTTCGATGTCTAAGAAAAGACTAGCTATCAAAGGATATTTCTCATGTTCATAATCTTTGAATCGACCTGTTTTCGGGTCATTTTTCGCGTAAACGGCGTTGGAAGCATCTAGCAATCTTCTATATTTTCGCAAATCCACCTCTGAATATCGCCGCGGTTTTTTACGAAACAAAAGTTCGCATAATCCGCGAGTAAGTTTTATCACCTCTTTGCCACATTCAATATTATCGCCGGACACGAAATGTACTTCCTTCGAACCAAGGACCCATTTACTACCTCGTTTATGCACGCCATACGTCGCGTCGCTGTTTCGAGGTACAGAGGAGGCCAGGTAATCGCTAGCGAGAGGACCGACTTCGAATCCTTTTTTATTTCGTGGTTTCTTCCTAAGAGTTCGACCGACACGAACTTCGTCTTCGCTAGTAGATACGTTGGAATCGTCTGTTAATTGTGGACTTCGCTTTCGTTTGCCCGCGGACGTAGTTGACGGCTCCTCTTTTATTTCGATTTTAGTCGGTTTCTCGTTTTCGACGTCCCCTCGCCTGGCTATGAAGCTATCCAGACGGGCACTCAAGGGCTTCAATTTTTCCTCTCTTCGAACCTCGTCGCTTAATCTATGTTGCTTGGCGAGCAAGTACTTTGTTCGTATGGCCTCGATGACATCGTGCAGTTGCTTAGCCAAATCGGTGTTAACATCCATACTGTTTATCTCGAAGCACCTTTAGACACCAGACGTGAATTAAGTTTTGACAGAAGCGACTTTAGGTCGTCGCGTCTTTGTGCATTCGAAACTTCGATCATGTCGCGAATTCGAGAATCCGAAGCTTCCACGCGCTGGTCTATGGCTACGAGGTACACTATTATTTCATCTTTTGCGCGTTTTATTTCTTGACCAAGTAGCGAAATGTATTTACGTATTTCATCATCGTGTTTCACGGTGCATAGTTCGGTACGCGGAGCTCGACTGCTACGTCCAAATTTCGAAATGCTATGATTCATGTTTGACGATAAACTGATCGAAACCCTGTCTGTACCTGCCCTTATATAGAGGCCAGTCCTTTATAATGACTAGGAATCCGTGTTCGTCTTTCCAACACAAGGAACACATGTCTTTAAATTCCTGAAACGACATGTTGGTGTTTACGTGATCATCGTAAGCGTGGCGTAAATTAAGTTCGTCCATGCGAAACAAAACTATGACATTCGCATTATCACGCAGCAAATGTTTGGGTATTCTACCGTACGTCTGACACAGGTATACGCAGTCTACCTTGGCGTGTCTACCCATGGAAAAGTACTCTTGTATTATGCCTTGTTTCTCACAAGCCACATCATCGAACACAAACACGGAATTAGGCTTTGCCTCGTCGGTAGACACCACATCGGTATTATCGCTAAACGGAAAATACTCCAGACCATCCACCGAGCGTAGAACGGCGGCCAAGCGCTGGTACTTTGGCTGTTGCAACGACTTGGAATACAAGTAAACGTTCTCGAACCGAAGACCGTTTGGCTCCTCCAGTAAACTCAGTAAAACGCATGTTTTACCGCAGTTTGACGGTCCCGCTATGATGCAACGTACGGTGGACGGTAATAATATACCATGTCGTGATTCGCGACCGATAGTTTCATCGTCTTGCGTAATGCACACTGGCAAACAAACATCTTGCTTGACTACCTCCATCGCTACTGACGTAAATTCTATAAGAGCAATCGTATTTATTGATTTTAGGTCAGTTGCATGTAATGTCTCGAAGAGGTAAGAACAAAAAACACATCGGCGCGGGACTCGTAAACTCGCTGATAAACAATCTACCATTCGAGCTACACATTCCCGGCTACAGATTTTGCGGCCCCGGGACTAAACTAGCGAAAAGATTAGCTCGCGGTGACGTGGGCATTAATTCTCTCGACGAAAAGTGCAAGCAGCACGATATCGCATATTCATTAAGCAAGGATCTGGAATCTAGGCACAGAGCAGATCAGATATTGGCACAGGAAGCCGAGGTAATAAGCAAATCGCCGGACGCGGGACTAGGAGAGAAAATCGCGGCCTGGAGCGTATCTAAAATCATGAAGGCAAAGACGAAATTAGGAATGGGTGCTCGTCGCCGGACCAGGTCTCGCAAGACCAAGAAGCGCAAGACACAAAGATCCAATAAGAAAAAGGGCGGGTTTTTACCGCTGCTGGTGCCTGCTATAGGTGCACTAGGCGGGATCGCAGCAGCCGCGGCAAATATCGCTAGAGGAGTCAACACTAGCAAGAATCAGCGAAAGCAGTTGGAGGAAGCACGTAGACATAATTCGAGCATGGAAGCCATTGCCATCGGTAAAAAAAAAAACGGCGCAGGACTGTACTTACGGCCTCACAAGGCAGGCCGAGGCATGAAAAAGAAACGTGTAAAGAGAAAATCCTAAGTTCCCTACCGAAACGACCGCTCACCAACGTAGATTTAATAAAGTACGCTCGCAAACTTAAAATACCAAATTTCCGTGGCGTGTTTATGCGAGACACTTTGCCCAGCAAGCCAAAAACCCACGAACGCGCCATAATTAATTTAGACACCTCGACGGGTCGCGGCACGCACTGGGTGGCCTATGTAAAGACGGGGAAAAAAGCAACTTACTACGACAGTTTCGGTAATTTACGTCCTCCGCCCGAACTTAGGCGGTACCTGGGCCGGACCACTACGATGTTTTACAATTACGAAACGGAACAGAGGCCTAATCAAACAAATTGCGGACACTTGTGCTTGAGATTCCTAAGTATAAAATAAATGAACAGTAGCGAAAAACAATCAGTCATGTCCGTAACACTCATATTGACAGGTCGTAGCTCGCAGCTACGAGCCACATTCTACCCGCCTCTGGATTTAGTCGGGGAATGGTGTATCGGACTCGTAGATTTTCAAACGTATAATGCCATACCTAATATCGACGAGGAAAACTGCAAAATGTGCTTCTTGAAAAGTGATGGAACAACAGCTCGGGAAGTTGCCATACCTACCGGCGCATACGAGTTGAGCGATATTACAAATTACATCAAGCAAGCCCTGTCTCCAAACACAATTTTCAAATTGCGAGATAATCCAAACACGCTACAGTGCGAACTTTACTGCAGTGAAAATGTCGACTTTACGAAACCTGGCACCATAGGTACCATGCTCGGATTCGAACCGAAAATATACGCAGCCAAGACCTTGCACGTCTCCACGCGACCTGTAAATATCATGTCGACAAATGTAATACGCATAAACTGTAATTTGGCAAGTGGAACGTACCTCGACGGAAAACTAAACAACATGGTACACGAGTTTTCGCCAACGGTTTCGCCCGGATATAAACTGGTCGAAGTACCGCAAAGTATCATTTACGCCCCTGTGCTCGCCAAAACAGTACACGAAGTGGTAGTGGACATTGTCGATCAAAACGATAAACTAGTAAATTTTAGAAACGAAGAAATTACACTACGTCTGCACTTGAAGCGATGGGACTGATTTTCAAGACCTATAAATCAAAGAAGCGACACGAACCCAGGACCAGTCTGTTGCGAGGCCGCGGCGCGTTAACACCTCTTAACGTTAAGTATCTCCGCAGTTTAGGCTACAAAGTTCACAAGCATGGAAGATTATTTAAACGTGTCAGAAAAAGCTCAGTTTAGCGACGATGTAAATAAATTTGAATATTACTGCTACGCTCCCTACCTCCAAGGGCCGTACATGTCCGGTAGGGAAATACGCATCCCGGTACAGAAACAAGACGTTTATACTCTACCCTGCCAGTCGTTTATTCGTATAAGAGGCACGCTGACAAAGGCGGACGGAACACATCCCACAACGGCGTATTTCGGACGAAACGGAATATTGCATTTATTCGAACGAGTTATTTTCGAATTGAATAATATTGCGATCGATGAATCGTGGGACTTGGGCATTACCGCCACGATGAAAAATTACCTGTCTCTAACACCGAACGACCTGAGCGCGACCAAAATCGCAGGGTTTGGAATGGAACCCGATTTCAAAATTCCCATCTACGAATCTGGAAAATTCGAAGTTAGCATACCGCTTTCGATGCTTCTCGGCTTCGCGGAGGATTACAAGAAAATATTGATTCAAGCCCGCCAAGAACTCGTGTTAATTCTAGCGACAACGCACCTGAATGCCGTCGTGGGAGCACCCGGAAACGACCCCCAGCCGGTCGCAGTCACCGTCACGAGCACCGAGTGGTTTGTTCCGCACATAACCGTCAGCACGAAAGAAAGAGTCAGACTTTTAAGTTACGTGAAAAAGGACAAGACGGTCGAAATTGCGTTCAGGAGCTGGAATCTCGTAACGTGCCCCTTACTGACCCAGAATAGACGCAATCACTGGGTCGTCAAGACGTCGAGCAGTACGGAAAAACCTAGATATATAATATTAGCTTTGCAGACAGACAGACAAATGAACTTGAAAGCCGACAGGTCGTTGTTTGACCACTGTTTTATGGAAAATGTAAAATTATTTTTAAACAGCGAAAGTTACCCGTACGTGGACATGAACATTGATTTTGAAAATGGTGGTATTTTCTTGCCGTATCACATGTACACGCAGTTCCAATCTTCGTACTACGGACGAGAATCGCACCCGATTATGAGTCCAGACACCTATAAAACATTAGCTCCGCTAATCGTATTTGACGTGAGCAAACAAGACGAATCGATTCGCAGTTCTATGATTGATTGTCAATTGGAAATTTCCACGAAAGATGACGTACCGCCACTCACAACGGCGTACTGTCTAATCCTACACGACAGAGTAATTAATTACGACGCGTTTTCAGGTCTCGTGAAAATATTGAACTAGATATAAATACGTCTGCATGTATCATCCCATCATCAGTCGGTTTCAGAATGTACTGCAACCTGCAAGGTTTCCAGAGCCAAAATGGATTCGTGCTCAAGGAAATTGCCGTCACTCACGACGGCCGGACTCGAACCCGCAGCTTCCGACCCCCGTATCCGTGGAAACTACTAGACGAAAAAAGCAAACGGTCGAACGAATGGCTATGTAAATATTATCACGGACTAGAGTGGGACGAAGGAAAAATTCCGTACCACCAAGTCAAAAACACACTTCAAGATTTACTACTACAAAACGAAATAATCTACGTTGCCGGACCCGAACAGAAGAAATGGCTACGAGGGTTGTGTGACGACGGAGCAGCTGAAATCGTAGATATACAGACCGACTACGGCTGTCCTTCCCTGCGCAAACTCTGTGCAATGTACGACGTTAAGCATCCAAACGACAAGTTTGAACGTGTCTGTGCCTGCACAAACTCGCAGCTAATGCAGAAATGGCACGCGCAGCAGTGCGAATAACTTTTTTTTTTTAAATATTGGCAAACCCGATTTTTTTTGGTCAAATATTGGCACACCTGAATTTTATTTTTTTACTATAAATAGCTGGAAAACCATGCTCTATCAATCAGTTGACGTTCGGACACGATGACGACGTTTAACCCGGAAACCGAGTACCTGAGTGCGAAACCAGACTACAGCTGTATTGAATACAGTTTCCTGGACGAAGAAGAAAATTTACGCACATATACGGAAATATGTTACGGTGGAGTATTACATTTCCTAATGGCTCATTCGCCACACAGTTATGAGCCATCCCAACAACAAATAAACTGTTGCGGGGCGGAAAAGTGCGTCGTGTTTAACCTCAGACCAACATCCGTTCTTCCATGCACCAAGGAAGAAATTCTCGGTACAACTCCACACGCATCCGACTGCACGCCGGAAGACTGTAGCGGTATCGATCCCGGCACCCCGGGCTGCAGTGAGCAGTCCAAACACGAGGTTTCGAAGCGCAGCGACCTGTCCAAACCCGTCGCTTCGAAGCGCAGCAACCTGTCCAGACCTGAACTCAAGACTAGGAATCGACGTCGGCCCTCTCCCAGACTCGAACCGGCAACTCGGCGCCGCAGCACCAAGAAACGTGGATTGAGCGTCGATACGCCGCAGATCTACAGTGATAATGCTACGGACTTTTACGAATTTGATTCTGTGAAAACCATTCGTACCGCCCTGTGTTCTGTACTCTCTGCCTTGCTAGATGTTTTGAAGTAATAAAAAAATTAAAAAAACTATTGTAATGACTTTTTATTTATTTCCCCTTCCGTTTAAAAAAATAATAAATTGATATTGAAAAGATAATCGTAAAATTAAAAAATATATATATATTACAGTCAGTTATGTAAATATGAAAGTGATGAAAATAACCTAATCTATAAAGTGTCATAATATATAAATTTTCAATAACTTAATAAATTTTTTCCTTTGGAGCATGGCGATTCACGTGGTGAATCTTCCAGCCGCCAGGAGCTGAGTGAATCTGATTGGTCAGTGGATGTCCCCACCATGCCGTCGGCCCTAGGCGGGGATTGTCAGCCGCCCTCCCGATTCCCGCAACATTCGCTCCACCCACTTTTCCCCATCCCTTCCCCTGATTGCAAAAAATCGTCCTGACCATGCTGCAGTTTTCGCAGGGCCTGATTGGCTTGAACCTGTGACCAAGGGGGGAATTTACCTATAAATTGGCGTGTGAGACGTCGGGGGCTTCACTTTTGGTCTTGCCGCCGTCACCGCATGTTCCCGTTTGAGCTTCGTTGCATCTCTTTCCGTCTCTACAACTCCAGCAGCTTGGTAAGTACAACTTCTCCGTAAATTTTAACTTTGAAAATTTTGACGTAAATTTTAACTTTGAATTTTTTCCGAACGTTTTCAACTTTGATTTTTTTTCCGAACGTTTCAACTTTGAAATTTTTCCGAACGTTTTCAACTTTGAAAATTTTTCCGAACGTTTTCAACTTTGAAAATTTTTCCGAACTGTAATTTTTTTTATTTTTACATTACGGTTTCGCGTGTGTGTACGCCTTCGCTACGTCCTTCACTCTGTCAGCAAGCCTAACAGCTGACCACTGGGTGAAGGCCGCTGCTGAGCCAGCTAGTACGTGACGTGGTGATAACACCCGAGCGAGCGCGCGCACGGCTGACGCGACGCCTGCCGGCTCCCCGGGCAGCCGGCCGGCAGAGAGAGAGTAGAAATAATAATAATAAAAAAAGAAGCAAGGCGTACGCACGAGGAGTAGTAATCGTCTGTTTTCCAAAAATTTTTAAGAAATTAATACAATTTCCGTCTCGTACTTTTTTCGAGTGTATTTTTTCACGTCCAAGATTGGTACTGTTTAGATGATGTGTGCGAGTGGAACTGTTTTAGATGTTACGTCTGCGTTAGGTTCAGTATTAATATTTTACAGTCGCGATTAATTTTTTTTCTAGTCGAAATTATTAGAGCCATCAGTTGCAGTATATTACATCTTGAAATAATATTTTTGTTCTCCTGGCATACATGTTAGTTATTATTCATGCATGAACGTCTTAGCCTGAAACAAGATGGATGTCGTGTACACCCGTGTCCTACCGACGGGGCAGCGCGCGCAGAGCGTGCCCTCCCCCCTCCCTGCTTCACCCCTTCACCCGTGGTGCACGGAGCGATGTTTCCGCCGTGCCGTGCGGCTTACGTCTGGATAGTTACCGCGCACCGCCGCATGGAGCGCTCAAGTCGTCCTGCCTGCCCCCTCGCCTGGCCCAAAAAAAAATAACAGATGCACGCGCACTTGCTATCATAATCAAATAGAAAAAAAATATTTTGTTTCATAAAAAAAATAGAAATTTTTTTATACTTAATAAAATACAAAAAATCTAAGCACAATTAAATACAGAAATATATTTTCACATAAATAAAAAAAGGAGTACATTTACGTAAAAAATATTGTATGTGTTGCAGGTATTCAGTGCTTCTCCTTGCGTCGAGCTACTCCCCAGTGTGATCCGCTTGGAGAACGCCTGTCTGCCCTCTGGAGTTCCGTGCGGTTCTGCCACGTTTCCGGTCAGTACATAAAACATAAAATATTGACGTCAGTGTCTTTGCGCTGTCTTGAAAAAAAAAATTTCGAGTGCTAAGCCAGGTGGTCTCTTTTCTATGTTTAAGGTTCCTGTGTGCTGTACGACGTTCCAGCCCTTCGTTGTGCGTGCGTGCAGTACACACAGCTTCACTAGTTTTTTTTCTTCCGGTGAGTTGATTGTTTTTTAAATTTCAACTTTGACTTGTATACATGTATGTGTGCTTGTGAACATGTGTGCGTGTGTGCGCGTGGTTGTCTTTATGCACGTTTCTGTGTTTGTGTGTGTGTGTGTGATAATTATGTTGTTATTGTATTACTATATTGTTTCCACTCGTGTTACAGACTTCATCATGAAGAGGACCGCGTCTGGTGTTCCCGTGGCAGCCGGCCAGCCTTCGTCATCGGGAGCCCTCCAGCCCTCGACATCGGGGCCAGCACAGGTATGTGCACCGTCATCAGGGAATGGGTGTGCCTACTGTGGCAAATTGTTTTCAGCTAGCCACAGTGCTAGACGGCACGAGCGCATCTGCGCAGCTAATCCCGACTGTACTACCACCAGCCAGTGCCATACTTGCGGCAAGATAGTTAGCCGCAAGGACAGTTTGGCCCGCCATATGCGAACTTGTGAGGGCACCGTCGAGCACAGCACAGGCTCGAGATGCAAGTTCTGCGGGCAAACATTTGAACATAGTCGTCATGCCAGACGCCACGAAAGGAGTCAGTGCCAGTTCAATCCCGACCACATAACATTTACATGCACGAAATGCCAGGGAGAATTTACCCGAAAAGATAATTTACTGACCCACATCAAGACGTGCAAGGGCCTGGCCGCTAAGAGACGGCGCGTAGACACGGCCTCTAGCCTGCAACAGCCCGGCCCCAGCACTCGTCCGCAATACGAGACGAGTGTGCCCGACCAGGCTCAGGCAGTCTTGGAGGCGCAAGCGCCTGACCAGGCACAAGTAGACTTGGAGGCAGGCGGTACCGGGTTCGTTGAGGTAGAGAGTGCGTTCCGCCGGAACATTAAGACATATGTGGCGGAAAACAATAATGGTGCAACAAAGGATATTTGCACTTACATGGCCCATATGAAGACTAACCTGATAAATCAGATATCACATGAAGTTCAAGAAAACGGTCCAGTAAAATTCAACATCTGGCTCGAGTGTGACTATATCAAGCCGGCCCCCTTTGATGAAGGCGTGGACAAAAGAGCGTTCAAAACCAAAAATATTCCTATTTACGAAGTGAGCGATATTGAAGAGGCCATTGATGAAAGTATATTGAAAATATGTAAAGAAGAGGAAGATTATGCCAGCAAGGGATCTGGATGGACCTTGTCTGCCGTGAAGCGACTCCAGCTCCGCTTCAACAAGCTTGTCCCTCTTAGAGTCTCTTCCTACATTGATCTGCCTATCGCCATCAAGAACCGCGAGGCTATAATAAACCCCAAGAACCTGGAAGACAACGAGTGCTTCAAGTGGGCCATACTGGCGCGGTACGTGGAGGGGGTACATGCTGAACGTGTGGACAAGAGGTACCACGAGCTTGAAAACAAATTTGATTTTTCAGGGCTTGAGTTCCCCACCCCCCTCCACCAAATCAAGATCTTCGAGAGGAACAATCCCGATGTGTCCGTCAACGTCTACAACATTGACGAGGACAACAAGATCGCGCCAGTGCGTGTGGGGAAGGAAGAAAAACGTCATCATTTCGACCTCCTGCTGCTGTCTAACGAAGAAAATAACTCGCACTTTTGTTATATAAAAAACTTTTCACGTCTTGTCAGACCCCAGATCACCGCCCACGATCATAAAATTCATGTGTGTAAGAGGTGCTTCACCTATTATCATGACCAGCACCGAGTTTCAGGACTGTCAGGGCAGCAGTGTCTCGACGAGCACAGAAAGTTCTGCAACACCCACGCTCCCGTGCGCGTCGAGATGCCGAAGCCAGAAAAGAACGGCCAGCCCCCAGTCATGAAATTTAAAAACTATCATCATATGACAAAAATGCCAATCGTTGTTTATGCGGATTTTGAAGCCCTGCTAGTACCCATCCAGACATGCCAGCCGGACCCCCAGAAATCAGGCACCTATGCATATCAAAAACATGAAGCATACAGCTATTGCATACACGTTAAGACCGACAATGACGTCATCCCAGCAACGCTCACTTCCTCGCTGCCACAAGAACCTATACTCTACAGGGGTCCCGATGCTGAGAAGAAGTTCGTGGAGGCGATTGTTGAAATTGGAAATAAGGTAAAAGACATTTACGAGACCAGCCTGCCCATGTCAGCTTCGTCGCAGCCTATCAGTGCTGCTATTGTAATACGGTATTTACGGGCGATAATTATAAAGTTAAGGACCACGACCACTTCAGTGGAAAATACCTCGGCGCCGCCTGCAACAGCTGCAACCTTCTGCGCAGGCGGCCCAAGAAACTGGTGGTTTACTTCCACAATCTTGCCTACGATGAGAAGTTCATAATAAAACAGCTGGGCTTCGACAACAAGGAAATATTCATCATCCCCCACACGCAAGAGAAGATGGTAACATTTTCAAAGAAGCTGGGCGACAAATTTTCAGTGCAGTTTGTCGATAGTTTTAGATTCATGGCTCACAGTTTGGCGTCCCTTGCCTCGTACCTGCCAGCCGACCAATTCAAAGAGACCTCAAAATATTTTACATCTGAAGAAATGTCCCTCGTCACGAGAAAAGGTGTTTTCCCCTACGATTATGTATCAAGCTGGGAAACACTGGACGAGCCGCAACTGCCACCTAAAGAAAAATTCTACAATTTATTAAATGACAGCAACATAAGTGAAGAAGATTACCATCATGCAAAAGCGGTATGGGACAAGTTCGGCTGCGTGACCCTGGGCGACTACAGTGATGTGTATCTCAAGACCGACGTACTGCTGCTCGCCGATGTTTTTGAGAGCTTTCGTCAGCTGTGTCTGACAACGTATGGCCTTGACTGCAGCCACTACGTCAGCGCGCCAGGGTTCACGTTCGACGCCATGTTAAAGGAGACGCAGGTACGGCTGGAACTGATGACCGATTATGATATGTATATGTTCATAGAGGCTGGGATCAGGGGCGGGGTCGCTCAAGTGGTGAAGCGACATTGTAAGGCAAACAACACCTGCCTTCCCCGCACCTACGATCCCAGCCGGCCGTCGAATCATATAATGTATGTTGACGCCAACAATTTATATGGGTGGGCCATGTCGTTGCCTCTTCCGACCAACGGCTTCAAGTGGGTGGGCACTGATATCGATGTGATGTCGATACCTGACGAGGGGCAGACGGGCTACATCCTAGAAGTTGATGTGGAGTATCCGTCTGCCCTCCACGAGTAACATAAGGACCTACCGTTCCTGCCCGTCAGCCAGTGCCCGCCCGGCTCGCGTCAGTCAAAACTGATGACGACGCTCGAGCACAAGGAACACTATATAGTTCACTACAGAAACTTGAAGCAAGCTCTCCAGCACGGACTGCGAATAAAAAAAATACATAGAGTCCTGGAATTCAATCAGCGTGCCTGGATGGAGCCATTTATTATGAAAAACACGTTGAAAAGACAAGCAGCTACAAACGACTTTGAAAAAGAATTCTTTAAGCTTGCCAACAATGCTTCTTTCGGTAAACTTCTAGAGAACAAATTTTTGAGGCAACGTATGGAACTTGTGTGCAGCGATGAGAGACTCAGAAAAGTGATCGCCAAGCCAGCGTTCCAGGACCGAACCATCTTCAACGAAAATCTATCACTAGTAAAACTTCAACATGAGAAAATTTATCTTGACCGCCCTATATATGATGGGTTCTCGGTTCTGGACTTGTCCAAAACGTTAATGTACAAGTTCCACTATGATGTGATGAAACAGAAATATAAGGATGACATCACGCTGGCGTACATGGACACGGACAGCTTCATATATGACATCAAGACGTGCAATTTCTACCAGGACCTGGCTGACGACTCTGCGCTCATGGATATATTTGACACGAGCAGCTATCCCATTGGTCACCCCTGCTACTCGCCCACCAATAAGAAGGTGGTGGGCAAGTTCAAGGATGAGTGTAACGGGGTGGCGATGGAGGAGTTTGTCGGCCTAAGGGCAAAACTGTATACCTACAAGTACAATAATAATATCACAAAAAGAGCCAAAGGTATACAGAAGTGCGTGGTGAAAAATAAAATATCGTTTAAAGATTTTCTCGAGGTCCTGGAAGAACACACAACAAAGCGCGCGCAAGTCCGGTCCATACGATCACATAATATGATATTATACACAGAATGCTCAAATAAAATATCACTATCATGGCGCGATGATAAACGCATAATATGCGACGATGGCATAAATACTTTGCCATACGGTTATGAAAGGAAAGACTAAAATGTAAAAAATGTGAAATTGTATATACAAGAACATTTTTATATAACTTGAAATTGGTGCCTATACTCGTACGTTTCGCGCAGTATTCTCTGTAGGGGTGAAGCACGGTGGGGACTTCGTGGGCCCCGAGCCGCTACGGTAGCCGAGAAGGCCCTTCAGGAATATGAACCGCAATGTACGAGTGTGGGACTAGTGTTTGCCACTTGGTAGCCACCCATGTCTCTGATGATTTGGTGTACATAGCCTTCACCGTTGGATTTTTCATCGTTGGTTTCCTGAGTCCGCTCGTTGTAATTATGTTGCACCTACACTGTTTCGTGGTGCTCTTTTTTTTGCTTATTTTTTTGCACCTATATTTTTGGTCTTCTGGTGTTATTTTACCTTGTTTTGTTCATGCACCCACACTGTTTTGTGGTGCTATTTTCCCTTAAATTTTTGCACCCACTCTGTTTCGTGGTGCAATTTGTTTTGATCATGCACCCACAATATTCGTGGTGCTTATTTGGTTGGTTGGTTGGGATGGTAGTGGTGGTTTTATGCACCTACGATGTTTTTGTGGTGCTGCGCTCTCTTGGTTGGTTGGTTGGGATGGAGGTGGTGGTTTTATGCACCTGCGTTGTTTTGTGGTGCTACGTTTTTTCTTGGTTGGTTGGTTGGGATGGAAGTGGTGGTTTTATGCACCTACGTTGTTTTGTGGTGCTATGCTCTCTTGGTTGGTTGGTTGGGATGGAAGTGGTGGTTTTTATGCACCTACGTTGTTTGTGGTGCAAGCATTTTCTTGGTTGGTTGGTTGAGTTGGAAGTGGTGGTGTTTTGCATCCTCGTTGTTTGTGGTGCTTCGTTTTTTGGTTGGTTGGTTGGGTTGGAAGTGGTGGTGTTTTGCATCCTCGTTGTTTGTGATGCTACGTTTTTGGTTGGTTGGTTGGGATGGCAGTGGTGGTTGGTTTTATCTGCACCTACGTTGTTTTGTGGTGCTGCGCTCTCTTGGTTGGTTGGTTGGGTTGGAAGTGGTGGTTTTATGCACCTACGTTGTTTTGTGGTGCTGCGCTCTCTTGGTTGGTTGGTTGGTTGGGATGGAAGTGGGGGTGTTTTGCGCCTACGTTGATTTGTGGTGCTACGTTTTTTGGTTGGTTGGTTGGGATGGCAGTGGTGGTTGGTTTTATCTGCACCTACGTTGTTTTGTGGTGCTGCGCTCTCTTGGTTGGTTGGTTGGGATGGAAGTGGTGGTTTTATGCACCTACGTTGTTTTGTGGTGCTGCGTTTTTGGTTGGTTGGTTGGGATGGAAGTGGTGGTTTTATCTGCACCTACGTTGTTTTGTGGTGCTGCGCTCTCTTGGTTGGTTGGTTGGGATGGCAGTGGTGGTTTTATGCACCTACGTTGTTTTGTGGTGCTGCGCTCTCTTGGTTGGTTGGTTGGTTGGGATGGAAGTGGTGGTTTTATGCATCCTCGTTGTTTGTGATGCTACGTTTTTCTTGGTTGGCTGGTTGGGATGGAAGTGGTGGTGTTTTGCATCCTCGTTGTTTTGTGGTGCTGCGCTCTCTTGGTTGATTGGTTGGGATGGAGGTGGTGGTTTTATGCACCTACGATGTTTTTGTGGTGCTGCGCTCTCTTGGTTGGTTGGTTGGTTGGGATGGAAGTGGTGGTGTTTTGCACCTACGTTGATTTGTGGTGCTGCGCTCTCTTGGTTGGTTGGTTGGGATGGAGGTGGTGGTTTTATGCACCTACGATGTTTTTGTGGTGCTGCGCTCTCTTGGTTGGTTGGTTGGGATGGAAGTGGTGGTGTTTTGCATCCTCGTTGTTTTGTGGTGCTGCATTTTTTGGTTGGTTGGTTGGGATGGAGGTGGTGGTTTTATGCACCTACGATGTTTTTGTGGTGTTGTGCTCTCTTGGTTTGTTGGTTGGGATGGAAGTGGTGGTTTCATGCACCTATGTTGATTTTGGTGCAATACGTTTTTTTACACCAATGCGTTTTACACTGATGCGTTTTTTTACACCAATGCGTTTTACACTGATGCGTTTTTTTACACCAATGCGTTTTACACTGATGCGTTTTTTTACACCAATGCGTTTTACGCTGATGTGTTTTTTTACACCAATGCGTTTACACTGATGCGTTTTTTTACACCAATGCGTTTTTTTTTATGCATTGATGGGCTCCTTACGCCGATGGTGTCAAGACGATGGGCTCCTAACATCGATGGTGTCCTAATGATGGGGTCACTACGGTGGGCTCCTATCATCGATGGGGTCATGACGTTGGGCTCCTTACATCGATGGTGTCATGTCGATGGTGTCAACGCTGGACTGTTACGCCGCTGGGTTCCGCAGTCGTTGGCATGCAAGATTTCGGCGTTGTGTGACAACGCTGGACTGTTACGCCGCTGGGTTCCTCAGTCGTTGGCATGCAAGATTTCGGCGTTGTGTGTCAACGCTGGATTGTTACGCCGCTGGGTTCCGCAGTCGTTGGCATGCAAGATTTCGGCGTTGATACATCGTTGTTACTGGTCAATTTCAGCGTTTGTATGTGACATATGCTAGTTTAAGCACGTGCTTTGTGTCAATATGGTAGATCTTTCTGGTAGGCTTGCATCGTTGTAATGGGCCACGGCTAAATAGAGACGTTGTTCATAAGTACTTGACTACATATGTGATGTATATTGCATATGGAGGCAAGGGGCTTGTGCGTGACCAGCCTGTTTAGCGGTGTCGGTCTCAAGCCCGTTCCGAACACAGAGAGCTGCGATGCAAGCTTTTTGTTTAAATGTCTAATATTCTGTTTAAGTTTTTAGCAGGTGAGCGGTTGCTGGGATGGAGAGAGAGAGATTTGGCATGAGGAGGAGAGAGAGACGGCGGGGCGAGAATGGTCTGCTGGGAAGAGAGAGAGAGAGAGGGACCTGCGAATCTACACACATGCATACATGTCAAATAAAATATGGATATATATTTAATTGTATATGTTAACGAAAAATATATCTGTAAAATTTTTGAACTTTGAGTTTTATTTCTATACTACTAATACCCTTGTTTTTTAAATTGCTGATTGTTTTTTATATAATTTATGTTTTAAATTACATTGCTGAAAATAATGTAAAATGATTATTTATTTTAATTTTTTTCGAAAGAGTTAAATAAATACACTTTACAAAAAAGAAATACAATGAAATAAAGGTGAAAAGAATAAAACGAATACATTGGTAATTATTTTTTTTATTTACATAATTTCATCAGTCGATGACATTGGAAACATTTTCAATTACAAAAAGGAGTAAAAAAAATTAAACATCACTGTAGTAATAAGGATGCTCATAGAGCCACAGTTTCAGTAACTGGCTATTACAATGTGCACAGTGGAAACCATTATAAAATTTATCACACTTTTCAATTTGGTTTCCGTACATTTTTAACAGTTTGTTGAAGCCAGGACAGTTGCCTTGTTTACGTAGGTCAATTACATTGCCACTGCACAAATCACTCACAATACGTTTCTGTTCATTACCACGGACGTAAACAACGTCGTCTTCCGGCTCGACGAGGTCACGTAGCACAGATGTAAGTTGGTCATAGTCCACATCACCTTCATTCCACGAGAGTCCGTTCACTTCATAGGTCAGACGTCGGTTCTCGCGTTGAGAGGATCTGTCCAATTCCGACCAGTCACACGGCGGTTTAAAGATGTATTCGTTAGTCTTGACTTCGTCACCACCAATGACGGACGTCACGGACAGTTGCTTCACTACAGGCCCCTTTTGGGACGTAAGACACTGGACGTTGACAAGAAAGAGCGTCATATTGTCATTACTCACAGTTACGCATACGACGAGGCTGGAGTGACGTGGCTAAGGTGTTGGCTCTGCAGAAATGCTGGAGTGGCACCTAGATGCCGACTGTCGTACGGCGCTCAGGATCTAGGCTGCTGCTGCCGCCGCCGCACATCTCGTCGCTTCTTGCACCATGACTTCATGTGCGGTGTGTCGGGGACGCTGGAGCTTCCTCTGTCGCACTCGGTGCACGGTAGACAGTCTTGGATGTCTGGGTCTAGCTGCAGGTACACCGGCAGGAACTTGTACACGTATCTTATCTCGTACGGGGCGTATACCAGGAGAAACTCCTTTGGTAGGTAAGGTAACTCCGTCTCCTTATCCAGTGCCGCAAGCGTGCGCACTTTACCATATGCTAAGATGGCCGACAAGATCTTTGCTCCGCTCCCACAACAAGCAAACATCGTCTTTCCTTCAGGATGGGAGCGACTGCAAAACTGACGGCTCCCGGGTCCTGCGGCCGGTATTTATACTTTAAAAGGTAGAATAGGGGTGAGGAGGAGGGTAGGGGTGGAAATGACGGTAAAGTGAGGGAGGGAGGGAAAAAAACTAGAGTAGTGGTGGAGGCGGAGGGTGTTTATTACGATGAAAAAAAATAATAATAAGTTAAAAAAGGGTGGTGGGGGAGGGGTTGGTCGTCATGTGCGAAAAAAATAATTTTTTTTGGGGGGGGGGGGGTGTAAGTTCGTATATGTACATGGTAAGAAGTGGTGGGGGTCAGTCTGCTAGCACCCACCACGGGGGAAGGATCGGTCGCCATTTTTAATTTTTTTTGCACCCACCAGGTTCGAACCGAGGACTCCGAACTCCGTGTCATAAAAGTACTATTTTTATAAGTATTTTATTAACATTTTATTAAGTGAATTTTTTTATAATTTTTAAAAAAAAATTTCATTAAAATCGGATAATAAATAAAAAAGTTAAAGATGGCGGCCGTAACGGAAAATGCAACGGTGACGTCATCATCCAATATGGCGGAAAACACATAGCCGGAATTTTCGAGAACACAATGACGTCATCCAAAATGGCGGATCCAAGATGGCGGATCCAAGATGGCCGCCGGGGTCAAGGTCAAGGTCAAAGGTCAAGGTCACAACCATCCAAGATGGCCGCCGTGACGTCACAATCCAATATGGCGGAAAACACCACAGACACCCCACCCTGGACCCTGTCCCCGGACCGTCATTCCTATACTACTTCCATATTCCAAAGCTACAAAATCTGGAAAAAAAAATTCATTTATTTTTAAAAATTAACAAAATAATTAATAAAACATTCCAACATCTTGGATTATGAATTCACGGCCACCACATTGAAAATCCGTAATTATTATCAGAAAAATTGGAAAATTTTTAAAATACATAAAAAATTATTCAATTAAATTTAAATAACATTTTAATCAGAAAACACACATATTGGTGTCATCGGTTCGAACCCAGTGAGGGCCAAAGTATAAATGACGATAAATAATGCCTCCGCGGAAGCCACCCGCTGACTGACCTCCCACCACAATTGCAAAAAGTTATATATGTATATATGTGTGTGTGTTTATCGCCAGAAAGTATTATGTTACGGCCGCCATCTTGCTTTCGTCTGCTAGAGGATGATGCCGCCTGTGTTAGTTTATTTTTTACCTGTAAGAGTGCAGTAATCATTTTATGTCAGGGCACGCGCCATCTTTTCAGCCATATTGGCCACCATTCTGTAAATCTGTATTTATTAAGCTAGAAATTCGAGGAAAATTACAAAGTTCATAAAGAAAATCAGTTGGTAAAATTATGATTGATTCAATCGATTCTAGTCCTTAGTTCGATATTTGATTAATACAAAAAATGTTATTTAAGAAATAGTCATTTCATTTAATATGGTTGAAAGTCATAAAAAAGTCTTACAATCATCATCTATCAGGCTGCAGTAAGACGATGATGACATAATGACCACCTACAAGAAAATTCGTAACATTTTACCTAGAAATTCGGGAAAAATAGCTGAAAACATCAAAATATTAATCATTATAATAATGATTTATTCGATTGATTACCGTCCATAGTTCGATTCTTAATAAGTGATAAGAGTAACTTTAACTTAAAATAAATTTCACATTATTATTTCTATTACTTTTTGTGGAGTTTATCAATCTTTCTCTCTACGAAAAACGACTCTATACAAGAAACCTGTCCGACGAAATTAATACATCGTCGCTGTGCTTTACATGGAAGTTTAATTTTTCGATATTTGGAATACCTTCCAACCAGGTCTTTGTAAAATGTTAGGCATAAAGGCCAAGTGTCTTAGGACCACAAGGCAAGACGATGTAAAATGTCAGGCTATAGACCAGACTATCCAAACTACGAGGCCAATCAACCTAACGACATACAAAACAATCCAGAATCAACAGTAGAATACGATCGGTCGCAAGATGCGGTAGGATACAAGCCTCAAAATGTATTTGTATCCATCTGTATTTGGCCCAGAAGTCTTAAGCTCCAACTGTCTTTTGCAAAAAAAAAAATACATTGGCTACAACTACAGTGTTCGGCTCCAAAGTCATTAACTCCTACAGTATATTTCTACAAAAGTCTTTGAATGAATAAAAACTGGCTCTAAAATAATTGGCTCAAACAGTCTTTGGTTTTTACTGTGTTTGGTTCCAAAAAGCTTTAGCTCCAATTGTCCTTGATTAAAATAAGTAATTGGCTCCCACAGTCTTTAGCCCCAACAGTCTGTGGCTTTAAAAATTCATTGACTCTAACAGTCTATGGATCGAACTGTCTTTGGCTCCAAAAGTCTGTGGCTCAAAAAGTCATTTACTCCAAAAAAGCAATTGTCTCTAACAGTGTTTTTGTCCATCTTTATCTTAAACATCTCCCAATGCTCTAAGTGCTCCAACTGTCCTTGACTATAACAGACATTGGCTCCAAAAGTCAATGCTCCAACGCTCAAATTTGAGCCAACAGCTCCAAGTGCTCCAAAGCTCCAATTGCACCGAGAGATCCAAAGCTCCAATTACTTTAAGAGCTCTAATGCTTCAATTGCTCCAATTGACCAACAGCTCCAATTGCTGCAAAGCTCTAAGTGCTCCAATGCTCCATTTCTCCAATTTGCCAACATCACCAAGTGCTCTGAAGCTACAAATTCTCCAATTGCTCCAATCGCTCTAAGTGTTCTTAACGCTCCATCTACATATGGCTCCAACTCATTTCTGTTTCTTTTTTTATCGAACTTGGTCTGATTCCTGGTATGACTTTATTATTACTCTCCATTTTGTCAGTCATTGGTGATAATTTCTACATTTTTAAGTCAGGTGATGTATTCTGAAAACTCGTCATTAGTTAGAAATCATATTTCGGGAAAGAAGACAATCACTTTTAGAATCCAAGATTTATTTCTGTTTTCAATTTTATACTCATGCATTTAATACTATTCGTTAGGGGAACTCGGGAAAATATGAGAAGTCGGGTAATATGAGCAACTTTAACCTCTTTGGCCACGACATCGCAAGATATTTTTTTTTACTATCAATGACTGGTGGTAACACTGCATTGTAGTATGCTTTAGCTATGGAAGTAACATGCAAGGATCCAGCTATTCTTCGAATGAGTTTTATTGTCATTCAAAGGCATGTATGTTTTGTTACTGGATTATTTTTGGCTTATGTAGTTAAATGAAGTGTAAAGTAATGTTAAAAATATTTCTTACTCTTAAACACAACAAAATTCTAGGGTACGTCCGTGAAACCATGGTATTTGCTCTCTTTTTTCATGTATGTGATTTGTAGTTTATTTTGTCGGTTGTCTGCTGAGGTCTAATAAAAGAATAAGCAGTCAAAAGTGTAATATGAGCAGGCCTAATCAGGGTAATATGGTCAGCTGTTTTTCACTATGGGTAATATGGCCAAGCTAATTAAATCATGGTAAATACTACATTCCAAACGTATTGATGTGTCAATCATATCTTTATAACAGTAAAACTATCCTTTAGTACTTTATATTGTAATTTCTAGTCATAAAAAGAAACAATGACGACTTATAAAATACGTTAAAATATTGTCTTGTTCTGTGACAATAATAAGTTAACATTGAAATGTAAAGATAGCGCAGCGGTGGTCAATTACTAGTAAAGAGACAAGAAATTAACTGTTAGCCAGCTTCATCCATTCGACGCCATGTTGGGGCCAGTCTAGGAAAATTTTGAGAAGAAACATTTATTTTACTAAAAGATTTTGTTTTTTTCAGGGAAGACATCTATGCAGATGAACTTAAAAACTAAAACTTATGTTTTACTACATTGCTGCATTGTATAAAATGTTTCTTAAATATGAATTTACACCTGGAATCGTTTATAACACGACACCATCAAAGTTTTACTGCAAATTCACATAGTAGCCTATAAATCAAAACATTGTTGAAAATAAAAATAAATGTGCCTTAAATTAATAATTTATTTTTGCTTTCAGATGGCTTATGACCTCAAAAGAAATAGTGCTGCCCGCCAGAAGTGGTCGACAGAATCTATGGAAAAAGCTGTTAATACTCAAGGTCATTAGATACCAGGTCATCTCATCCCGCCATTTTACTGTTATTGGTCAATCGCGTCTGACGTACATGCTAGACCACATTGCCGCGGGAATTCAAATTAATCACGTGTCTAAATGGCACTTTCTTAAATTTTATGATTCACATAGACTGATGTAATTTATGTACAGGTGAAATGTATCACGTGTTTCCGCTAGTAATATATTTAATCTTTGTTATGTTGTCAGCTATTTAATCGTAAATTAGGCTCAAATGTGTATTTTAAAATCTAAACTGGTGTTGTTGGTAAACATTTTGATGCGTGCTGTTCTTGCAATATTCACAACATTGTGTTATTTAATGCTAATTTGTTTATGCTTGTTACCATTGATAAGTAATTATATTCAATATTACATTTAGCTTCCTTGCTAGATGTTTAAGTGTCAACATGTTATGTTCATTTGCAGTAGTAAACAAACTTTGTAAGTGTATTAAGAATATCATACAATATAACAAGTTTTATGGTAATGACTATCCTCCAAAAAATATTCTAAGAATATTTAATGGCCCTTTAACTACCAAATTTCATATTTGTGTGCAGTAATATAATTTTGTCTAATCCATTGCATTCTAACCTGTGGATCTTCCACATGTGATCCCTCTGCACTTTACCTATCTCTCAGCTTTCCAAAATCCCCTCCCTTTAATTACCTTAACCTATTTCACCATTCTTTCTTTCTCCTCCTTTACAGTGTGTCCCACACAAGCTCCATCATCACTGATGGTCTATGCATCTTCCTTCTTCCGTCATCGTTTCTCCTCCGATATTTGTCACTTATCTCACTACGTTGCATTGTACCTTTATAACTCTTAAATGTCCATCGCTAGGTACGAGTCCCAAATTCCTGTGGCGTATTCCATATCTAGTTATCACCAGCATGGAAGATGCCTTTTCATTGAGTTTTATTTCTCTCCTTTAGTGTCATAGCAGTTAACCCCAGACCCCTACTCCCTTCTTCGACGTCCACTTTTTTTTTAATCTACTCATCATGCTTTCCCAGACATCTTTCATTATGAACAGCAAGGGCCTCATGGCACTCCCCTGTGGTATGTACTCCATGTCACCACTCCCTCTTCCTACCATTAATTTAATATTAAGTGAGCTAGTAATTTTGCATAGAAAATTTTGTTACAGACCTGTCATTTATAATTATTAATTTAAGTAAAAAAAATTAATCTGCACTCTAAAGCTGTCTGGCCTACTATTAACCATGTCCCTTTCCATCAGCTGTAATTCTTAAGAATGGTAATTCCTGAGTAACATGGTAAATGATCACTATGTGAAAGGTTTGCTAGGTTAACTAGGATCTGTAATTCTGAAAAATGATATCTCTAACTGAAAGATTTATTAGAGTACAATAATAACACAATTATTTTTTTAAAGTAATTAATTCTTTAAAAAATATGTATTTCCCTGCTTAAATTCTTTCATTTTAATCCTTACTCAACTTATTTACCAAAAACTAATAGTCTCCAAAATTACCACATATACTATTAATTAAATTTTGATATAAAATCTCAAATTAAAATTGCAAAACAAACTCCCAGATCATTTACCATGATAAAAATATTTTGGCATTCTTGGCAGGTACATGTTTCCAAGCTGGTATTCCTAAATATGCTCCTTTCCCACTACGGCCACTACTTACGCACCATAGTGCAGGCAGTAAGGCATACTCAGTTTCTGATTTACCTGAACACTTCTTCTGGAAGAAAACATGCCTAAAACACTGAAACACTTTATTCCTACCTTGTGATACTTTCCAACAAGTGGTCCGCAAATATGTGGCTTAAAACACAAATATCACAAACCATTGTTCAAAGTCTTTATTACATGATACATCGCTGGGTAATTTTATTTCATCTCTTAACATTGGAACGTAAAATTGTACTAAGCCGGTAATGAGAAACAGTATCACATAAACATCATTTGCAGTTTAGAGAAACATAATTTTTTTTGAACGAGAGTAACTAGAATAAAAAAATATATTTTTTTTTAATTTGTCAGAAAATTAAACTTCTGGTAGAAGATGGAGCATGAGAATAGTTTTTGTATTTTGTAATCAGATGTTCACAGTAGTAATCATATTTTGAACTGTTAGTTACAAAAAATTTCACCACAAAATGCCAAACTTCTGCTGTAAGAGGTAGAAAAACAGGCAGGTTTTTTAAATGTGTAGACAGTGACATTCCTCTAGTTTTAAAGGTTAAATGTGCAAAACTTTATTTGTGTAGAATAAAATTGTACATTTGTATAAAAAAACATGCAAACAAACATATACACTTAATTTGTATCAATATAAATGTTTATTTACATGTTCGTAATTATTCTCCTTGATTGTGTTTGTAAGATTAATTTTTTGTTACAAGCAAAAAATATATAAATGTTGTAAGACCTAGTGAAAAATGACCAAGCTATAATAGTAATTACAACAATTATGTGAACAAATAACCATCAATAATATAATCCTCTATAACTCTAGTGTGTTAAAATGTAGTAAAAATTTATGTGACAGGATTTAAACCTGGAAACTTGTAAACCATAACTACGTACAAACCACTGAGCCAAATAAACATAATAATTTACTGTGAAAAATATTTCATTGTAGGCAAGTGTTTATATCCTAGGAGTGTAACATCTTTTAAAACTTGCAATATTTATTTTTGTGACTATTAAATTTTATTACTAAATGTACTCGTGATTATATTGATGATTTGCATTTCGAAGTCACCATTAATTTATCAGATTTTTATTATTTTTCATGCACATAACACATTTCTCCATATCTTAAATTGTTTTCATTTTATTAGATGCAGTCTGTATACTCTCATCATAATTCTTTACTGCTAGAAACAAGGTAATTTTTCTCAAAATAATTCATCAGAAATATTTCAACACTCCAAATCTGATCCCAGAACATAATTCATTACATCAAAATTCAGTATTTAACAAAATATATAGGTAATCAATAATAATCTACATTTACTTATGCCTATTATAAATTGTGGTGAGTAAGAAGCTATAAAAGAAATACAATTAGTCACTATGTTCTGTCATACAAATTACATCAATTGACATGATTTTTCTCTCTAAATATTTCATCAACATAAATAGGCACTTCAAGTATGTTTTATAATGAACACATATTTGAAAGATAAATAAAAAGCTGACAAAAAATACACAAAACTTTATTTTTTACTACAGGCATTATCTCATTACTATTTTGCTTTAATTGCTTTTTTCAATGCAAATGTGTAGGAATTGTTTTCCCAACTTGTAGCTGATCATTTATTACATTAATTTACATAAAAAGTAATTTAATATTTTTTCTGTAATTTTAAATATTTGCAAAGTTTCAAATGGTTTAGCTTTAAGTCTCCTTAATGAAATATGTACATAAATAAATTTTGTTACCAAGATATTTATGTAAATGATATAACATTATTTACATTTTGCTTAATACCACCTCTATTAAATGTTAAATTTATTTATTATACTGTTGCCATTAGTTTTTTTTATAAAAGTCATTTTGCACAAAATCCTGGATAAAAAGAATTAGTGTGGCAGCTAGCCATGAAAATTAATACCATATTTTCTTTATCTCTGAAATTTATATGGCATATGTATGTGTGTGTGTATGTATGTATGTATATATATACACACACACATACATAACTATATATTTGTACAAATAAAATATAAACTGCAAGGCTTTCAATATTATCACACTTTAATGTGATTGTTAAATGGACAAAGTCACAAGACCCACTTGGCTGACCCAGCCACAGGCTAACAGTGGATGATGATGCTTAGTATAAATTTTGGTGTGTGGTAGACAAATACATGTTATAAATTGAGGTAAAACTAAGCATGACTCCCTAAATACTTCATTTGGAGCTAACAAGACATATTTTACATCACTAGATTATTACTTGTTACCATGGGCACCCATACCTGGGGCAAAGCACCCCCCCCCCCCCCTCCTTGACAGAGAAAGACAAAAATGTAGTTACGTATAAGTCTTCCAACACTGAAATATTTTCACGTAGAAGATTTTAAATATATGTACCTACTTACAAATCACCATTTGTCTTCCAAAATATTTAAAACACCATATACCTCCAGATCTCACTTTCCCCCCCCCCCCCTCCTTTCAAAATATCACATGGGTGCACTTGCTTGTTAAATAAGTATACAAAAACACATTTGTAACTTTTCCATGCATCTGAATTACTTAGTTTGATATGCTACATATTTTCTATTCATGTTGAAAACAACTGCGGTTAGGTTCAGTTTTTTTTTTGTTAAACTGCATTAAATCACTGTGGCCCAATTATGATCACAATACATATTAAAAATTATAAAATGCACAAATATGTAAATATAATAAGAACATAGACAATTACTTGTGAATGTAACAAGGGACAACTCTTTGCAATATGTCCAGAGTTATTTATTTAGTTTCAATTTAGTGAAAAACCAGAGAAAGAAAACAATACAATGAAAGAATGAGTGATCTGACAAGCTATGGAATGTTTGCTATTTAAAGATAAACAAAGCAATGACAAATTCATTAAACCAGAAAATGAAGTTCATTAGGTGAGGTTCACATCAAACATGCTTTTATTCAATGAACGATGAGCAATATCAGGAGCCTTATTGTTTTCCTACAAACATAATACATCCAATAACATTTAGTCCTGTCAAACAGTTTTAGAAGTTCTATCCAACGAAGTCATAAGTTTTTGTTAAACAATTCTGTAGCAAACAAACATTCTGAAATTATCCATGACTGCAATTTACATGTAAATTATTTCATATGAAATACAAAAGATTACTATCACTCCAAACACACCCCACATTTTTTTTTGCTAAATCTAAATTAAATGACACTTCCTTCAAAAAATCTATTAGCCTACTATTTATGTTACAATTTTTTTCATTTTCTTGCACACTTTGTTGCTGCTTCTTCCAACACGTTTTTTACTTAGCTGTCGATTGAAATGATTCAATCTTAAAAAAGTCCTTATTCTTACAAATGAAGCAACCAATTTCTTCTCAACAGCAGGCATTTTTACATTACTAAACCACAGCACGAAAACAAAATCAAAACAAGCACGCAATTTCACAGTTTTGTTTACTTTGAAGGTCTAGCGGATACGTCATATCACGGAAACACCCGAACGACCAAACTCGTTTTTCTTCTGTTGAGACGACCTGGTATCTAATGACCTTGGTTAATACTGGTAGAACCAGAAATATATATGAGAATCGTGCTGCTGCTGTTTACGATTTTCCACGCCAAACATTACGCAGGAATATAATGTAAAATACCTGTCTGAACATGGGTTTTCCCTTAACCGAATGCAGTGACGCGCACTTATTAGCTTTGAATATGTGGGAATAATAATTCCCATGGTCTATGTTACATCTCTGGTAAAGTTGTGGGAATATATATTTCCACAAACAATTTCGTCGTTTTCAAATATTGTAGAGTCATTTGATTATGCTGAAGGGAGTTATTATTCCTACATTTATGTAAATATACACATAATACACCATCGTACGGCATCACAGAGAAACAAAAGAAGTTTGGTTGCATTGTAACTCTAGAGAAACAAATTTATAGATACACCACATGTAATATTTTCCACCATGTTGTGTTCAAAAATCCTTCAAATAACTAGATGCTTGCATAAATTTGTATCCCTAGTTGTGTTCGTACAGAACTACTGAAATGAATTAGAACAAATTTTTTTTTCCTGCAATACCTATCTAATGTGGAGAAATTAATAAATTAATATGAATGAAAAAAATTGTGTCACCATTAATTTTATAGTATTTTTATCTTTTTCTATTTTATTAATTTAGTGATATAATTTTGCGACTGGTCATTAATATCACACATTGTGAAGCTTGTCATATCCTGCCATGCCTTTAGGTTTGGCTTCCAAGTTATCATTGAGATGCAGTGCCTCAACCAGTCTCTTGAAACGTTTTAGAGTCATTATTTTGGACACTGACTCTACACCAAGAATGGGATCAGAACTCAGTAGTTACACAAGTGAGGCAGCTGATGTATTCCAATTGTAATGAGCACTCCAAAAAATGCCTTTATTTCTTCTGGTGTAGTATCCATCCAGTTTTGAATTTTTCTAGGTTCTGAATTGTCATTCCCACGAAGTTGACATTGTGTTGCATATACGTTTGTTTGTTTCACAATATGAGAAATTATATTGTCATCCATAATAACTGAGAAAAAATGTATTTCCTTACTGGTTTTTGACTGTGCCAATGACCTTGGGCTTGGTGAAAGAGGTGTTTTGGATCTGTGCAGTCAGCTGGCTGGTTCACAAACTATTGTAGCTTTTGACAATTTCTTTACTTCATACAAATTGATGGTGACACTGCTATAAAATGGAATTTATGGGATTGGTACTATCAGAGTGAATAGGAAAGGTCTACCGGAAATGAAAACAAACGACAAGTTGCAGCGAGGAGAGTTTATGTTTTCAGTGAAAGGACCTGTTGCAGCTGTGAAATGGCAAGACTCTAAACCAGTTACAGTACTATCCACTGCAAACAGTCCCAAAGACACTACTTCGATAACATGGAGTAAAAAAGATGGAACGAAAACTGCAGTATCATGCCCAACTGCCATTCGTATGTACAATTCCTTGATGGGAGGAGTTGACCTATTTGATCAATTACGGGAAAGATATGCAGTTGGAAGAAGGTCACTCAGTAGTATATAATAGCCGGACCGAGGACAGGCTTCAGGCTGAGGAGCGAGGCGCCGGGTCAATGACCGATTGCTCTGAAGTCACGGTGACCATCTTGGATGAGCATAACGGGACACAGCGTAACGGGACAAGTTTGACCTTGACCTTTGACCCTCAAAATCCGCCAAAATTGGGCAAAAATTGCCCAAAATTCCACAAAATTCGTCAAAATTTACATTTCTGTGAAAAACATTCCGCCAAAAATTCTCAAAAAATTCCACAATTTAAAAATCAGGATTTCGAAAATCCTCAAAAGTCGTTTTGTCCTAGAAAGAACCCAAATTCCTAAAAGCGGCTTAAAACTCCTAAGAGCTAGCCGCTCTAAGCCGCAGAGGTCATGACCTTGAAAATTAGGATGCCATGACAGCCATTTTGAATGATGACGTCACCGTTGCATTTTTCGTTACGGCCGCCATCTTTAAAATCTTGATTTATTATCCGATTTTAATGAAATTTTTTTTAAAAATTTATAAAAAAAATCAATTAATAAAAATTTAATAAAAAATATTTAAAAATCATACATTAACGACACGGAACTCGGAGTCCTCAGTTCGAACCCGATGAGCGCAAAAAAATAAAATAAAAATGGCGACCGATCCTTCCCCCCGTGGTGACTTTTGGCAGACTGACTCCCACCACTTTTTTTCAAAGCATATATATCGTCACCTAGTATGACATCATGTCCGCCATCTTGTCTTCGTTGCTGGAGACCACCATCTTGTTTTCGTCGGCGAGAGTGCACTGACGCCAAGTTAGTTTAGTTCTTATCCGCTAGAGTGCAGTAATCATTTAGTACTGTGACACCCACCATCTTGAAATTTGGCCGCCATCTTGAAAATCCGTAATTATTTAGCTAGAAATTCGGGAAAAGTTCCAAAATTCATTAAATAAATCACTCATTAACTTACATATTGATTCGATCGATTCCTGTCCTCGGTTCGATACCCGATCGATGCAATAATGTTTAATTTTATGTAAAAAATAATAATTTCAATAAACCATGTTCAACATTCGTAAAGAGACTTTAAATCATCTACTACCATCATCCTATCAGACAACAAGACCACCATATTGGAAATTCGTAATTGTAATGCTAGAGATTCGGGAAAAAGTTCAAAATTCATTAAATAAATTTGTAATCCATATAATGATTGATTGGATCGACCTAGTCCTTGGTTCGATCCCTGGCCGATACAAAACAACTTTAATTTAAAAAAATACTAAAAAAGTGTTAGGTTTGAGAAAATAAAATCACCACAAGTTCTTTTCAAAAAATTTTTTTACATAAATTCAATACACTACTACAAGTACAAAAAAAACACTGACAAATTACTAAAGCCTTTTGGATTCCTCGATTCAAACAGTCTTCTTATTGTACGGACTAAGCCTTTTACATGACTTTAAATGTCTATCCGATCCGGTCATCACCGCAGCCAGAGACGGACTGAAGTTCATATCACTTATATAGTCTCATTAGCCGGTACAACACATGAGTCAAATCAATAACCATGTTCATTATACGTCTCGGAGCATTTTTTATAATGACGATGTAAGCTATCGAGACGTGAAATTAGTTTATTGCACTTATTGCACTGAAATTGTATTCTTTGAACATTATAAGAACAACCGCTTATTTCATGTCTGCGAGCATTTGAGGTGGTAGTAAATGATGCACCACAGTATTTGCACTGATGCGAAGTACGCTCTTCATTAATTGAAGTATTCAATGCTGATGAAACTTCAGCTAATGGTGGAACAGCACATATCGAAGTCTCCTCCAGTGTTGTCAGAGGCGTTGCCAACGGGATCTGCTCCAACATCGTCGGCGCCGACGTCATGGTTCCCGTAGTCGATGGTACATCCTCCATCGAGTACGACGTTAAAGTCGGCAAAGATGCCATAGAAGTCTCAAGAACAAGCAATTACACGTCTTATGCACCAGAAGAAACAAACTAGGTGATCCGTACACCGTCGACGTCAGTAACAAAACTGAGCGTCCTGCCGTCTAGGACTCGCTTATATACATGCACCGTATGGAATGATACGCTAGTAAACCAAGAACATTTTACTAAAATACTAGAGTCAAAACAACATTAAAAAAATAGAAGCACCATCAAAAAAAATGAAGCACACCTGTCAGCACCTTCAAAAAAGGAAAAAAAAAAAAATTGGAAGCACCGATTACGAAAAGGCAGCACACCTGGAAGCACCGACTACTTAAAGGCAGCACATTTGGCAGCACCGACAACGAAAAGGCAGCACATTTGGAAGCACCGACTACTTAAAGGCAGCACATTTGGCAGCACCGACAACGAAAAGGCAGCACATTTGGCAGCACCGACAACGAAAAGGCAGCACATTTGGAAGCACCGACAACGCAAAGGCAGCACATTTGGAAGCACCGACTACGAAAAGGCAGCACATTTGGAAGCACCGCCTACGAAAAGGCAGCACATTTGGAAGCACCGACTACGAAAAGGCAGCACATTTGGTAGCACCGACAACGAAAAGACAGCACATTTGGCAGCACCGACAACGAAAAGGCAGCACATTTGGAAGCACCGACTACGAAAAGGCAGCACATTTGGCAGCACCGACAACGAAAAGGCAGCACATTTGGCAGCACCGACAACGAAAAGGCAGCACATTTGGAAGCACCGACAACGCAAAGGCAGCACATTTGGAAGCACCGCCTACGAAAAGGCAGCACATTTGGAAGCACCGACTACGAAAAGGCAGCACATTTGGAAGCACCGACAACGAAAAGACAGCACATTTGGAAGCTCCATTAACAAAAAAAAAAAAGTCAACAAGGAAGCACAAGTTACGAGATCTAAGTCTTAGAAATCAGAATACAAGAAATAAAAACATTAAATTCTTATAATTTAAATTGTTTATTTTATTGCTTTACATTATACAAATGCAAGTAAAACAAGCCATTATTGTATGTAGCCAGCATTCCTCAGTTCCTTGAGTATGAAGGATATTTCTTTGATGCACGAATAGTTTCCTGCACAAAGCGAACCATGTAGAAGTCTTAGCCGGTCAACCAATATGTTTGGATCTTTCCATGATGTGTAATCAATCTCTTCTACCACCATCTTCCTTGCACCTTTATAAATATTATGATCTCTGGTGTCTTCCGTTTTACCACCAACCTCAGGGTAACCTTCATGTTTGAGACGGTGATCATCACAAGCTTGATCAGATTTATTTAATATATCACGTCGTTTCCACCGTTTCGGTCTCAGGACACCGTCACATTCTTCGATCTTGGCAGCTTTAGGTGCTTCATCATAGTCTATGTCTTTGTCAACAGCCTCAGAGTCACTGTAACAATCACCGTAGAAGGAATCGTCTTCACTTAATTTTCCGTAATATTTCGATGTTGATGATGTTGAAGCGTCTTCATCGTCTTCATGCTTCCTTTTTAGGAGTCCATCATTTTTACAAAGTAGGAAAGATCTACTTGAATTCGGCTGGAATATATTCTCACTTTTCACGTTAAGGATTCTTCCATTGTCTTCATTCTTCCGTAAATCATCAACCTCCTTCAATTTAAGTTCTTTGTCGAGATCGGAAGAGCCAAAATATTATTGTGGTAATGCAGATCACTCTTCCTTAGGATGGTAGATTCATCGTTGTCCTCTAGCTTGTACGCAGGCTTGGCGCTACAAGTTCTGCCATGTCTTTTTAGGCTCTCTCTCCGCGTAAACGACTTGCTACATCGAACACAACTTATCATATTGCGCAGTGGATTTTTAACACAGTCATTCTTCTCGTGTTGTCTTTTATTCTTTCTCAAGATAAAATCTTTACTGCAAAACTTACACCTATGTTCTTTCGATACAGCGTCAGATCCCAAATCAGAATTCATATTAGTTACTGAGACTAATGCCAGATACCAATTGAGTGTTTTAAATTAGATCCAATACTTAAATAGAAATTTTTTCATATTTCATCAGCGAGAATTAATATATCTCCTGCAAAAGTACTTTATGCATGTAGTTCTGCTTTTCAACAACAGATGTCGCCACATGTTGCTTGCAGGTAAATAATATTTAGTTATTTTATGCGGGATGCGGGATGCTCACTAACGATCGCAAAAGAAGGATGGCTTCGCTAGACTCCAAGGAAAAGGAAGTTCGTCTTGCATGTTGGTGCTCCACAGATGTCTCATGGCATAATATTAATTTGACTGAGTAATGATATGTGTTAATTCCACCTTATAAAAATATTGCAAGTTTTGATTTAGTAGCAGAAATTATCGAATTAAATGTAACTCCAAATAAAATGACATGTCTCATTAGACAAAAAAAATCCATGCAGAGAGCGGTTTCTCAGAATAGTCAGAAACACTTGAAGAAACCACAGGAATGATTGCAAGAACACGAGAAAACCATCAAAATATTGACAAGAATATTCAGGAGCACACGGAGAAAACCACCATAATATTGACAAGAATATTCGGAAGCACACGGAGAAAACCGCCACAAGTTTTCTTTGTTATCATAAAATTACAGAAAAAAAAAATAAAAAAACACAACAAATTCAAAAACTGATTATGCTAGCTTGTGAACTTCTCATTGTTGAGCAAAGATAGAGTTCTAGTCCAAGCCAGAATCAGTTTTTGAATTTGTTGTGTTTTTTTATTTTTAATTTTTTTCTGTAATTTTATGATAACAAAGAAAACTTGTGGCGGTTTTCTCCGTGTGCTTCCGATTATTCTTGTCAATATTATGGTGGTTTTCTCCGTGTGCTCCTGAATATTCTTGTCAATATTTTGATGGTTTTCTCGTGTTCTTGCAATCATTCCTGTGGTTTCTTCAAGTGTTTCTGACTATTCTGAGAAACCGCTCTCTGCATGGATTTTTTTTGTCTAATGAGACATGTCATTTTATTTGGAGTTACATTTAATTCGATAATTTCTGCTACTAAATCAAAACTTGCAATATTTTTATAAGGTGGAATTAACACATATCATTACTCAGTCAAATTAATATTATGCCATGAGACATCTGTGGAGCACCAACATGCAAGACGAACTTCCTTTTCCTTGGAGTCTAGCGAAGCCATCCTTCTTTTGCGATCGTTAGTGAGCATCCCGCATCCCGCATAAAATAACTAAATATTATTTACCTGCAAGCAACATGTGGCGACATCTGTTGTTGAAAAGCAGAACTACATGCATAAAGTACTTTTGCAGGAGATATATTAATTCTCGCTGATGAAATATAAAAAAATTTCTATTAAAGTATTGGATCTAATTTAAAACACTCAATTGGTATCTGGCATTAGTCTCAGTAACTAATATGAATTCTGATTTGGGATCTGACGCTGTATCGAAAGAACATAGGTGTAAGTTTTGCAGTAAAGATTTTATCTTGAGAAAGAATAAAAGACAACACGAGAAGAATGACTGTGTTAAAAATCCACTGCGCAATATGATAAGTTGTGTTCGATGTAGCAAGTCGTTTACGCGGAGAGAGAGCCTAAAAAGACATGGCAGAACTTGTAGCGCCAAGCCTGCGTACAAGCTAGAGGACAACGATGAATCTACCATCCTAAGGAAGAGTGATCTGCATTACCACAATAATATTTTGGCTCTTCCGATCTCGACAAAGAACTTAAATTGAAGGAGGTTGATGATTTACGGAAGAATGAAGACAATGGAAGAATCCTTAACGTGAAAAGTGAGAATATATTCCAGCCGAATTCAAGTAGATCTTTCCTACTTTGTAAAAATGATGGACTCCTAAAAAGGAAGCATGAAGACGATGAAGACGCTTCAACATCATCAACATCGAAATATTACGGAAAATTGGGTGAAGACGATTCCTTCTACGGTGATTGTTACAGTGACTCTGAGGCTGTTGACAAAGACATAGACTATGATGAAGCACCTAAAGCTGCCAAGATCGAAGAATGTGACGGTGTCCTGAGACCGAAACGGTGGAAACGACGTGATATATTAAATAAATCTGATCAAGCTTGTGATGATCACCGTCTCAAACATGAAGGTTACCCTGAGGTTGGTGGTAAAACGGAAGACACCAGAGATCATAATATTTATAAAGGTGCAAGGAAGATGGTGGTAGAAGAGATTGATTACACATCATGGAAAGATCCAAACATATTGGTTGACCGGCTAAGACTTCTACATGGTTCGCTTTGTGCAGGAAACTATTCGTGCATCAAAGAAATATCCTTCATACTCAAGGAACTGAGGAATGCTGGCTACATACAATAATGGCTTGTTTTACTTGCATTTGTATAATGTAAAGCAATAAAATAAACAATTTAAATTATAAGAATTTAATGTTTTTATTTCTTGTATTCTGATTTCTAAGACTTAGATCTCGTAACTTGTGCTTCCTTGTTGCTTTTTTTTTTTGTTAATGGAGCTTCCAAATGTGCTGTCTTTTCGTTGTCGGTGCTTCCAAATGTGCTGCCTTTTCGTAGTCGGTGCTTCCAAATGTGCTGCCTTTTCGTAGGCGGTGCTTCCAAATGTGCTGCCTTTGCGTTGTCGGTGCTTCCAAATGTGCTGCCTTTTCGTTGTCGGTGCTGCCAAATGTGCTGCCTTTGCGTTGTCGGTGCTTCCAAATGTGCTGCCTTTTCGTTGTCGGTGCTGCCAAATGTGCTGCCTTTTCGTTGTCGGTGCTGCCAAATGTGCTGCCTTTAAGTAGTCGGTGCTTCCAAATGTGCTGCCTTTTCGTTGTCGGTGCTGCCAAATGTGCTGCCTTTAAGTAGTCGGTGCTTCCAGGTGTGCTGCCTTTTCGTAATCGGTGCTTCCAATTTTTTTTTTTCCTTTTTTGAAGGTGCTTCCAGGTATGCTTCCTTTTTTTTGATGGTGCTTCTATTTTTTTAATGTTGTTTTGACTCTAGTATTTTAGTAAAATGTTCTTGGTTTGACTAGCGTATTATTCCATACGGTGCATGTATATAAGCGAGTCCTAGACGGCAGGACGCTCAGTTTTGTTACTGACGTCGACGGTGTACGGATCACCTAGTTTGTTTCTTCTGGTGCATTAGACGTGTAATTGCTTGTTCTTGAGACTTCGATGGCATCTTTGCCGACTTTAACGTCGTACTCGATGGAGGATGTACCATCGACTACGGGAACCATGACGTCGGCGCCGACGATGTTGGAGCAGATCCCGTTGGCAACGCCTCTGACAACACTGGAGGAGACTTCGATATGTGCTGTTCCACCATTAGCTGAAGTTTCATCAGCATTGAATACTTCAATTAATGAAGAGCGTACTTCGCATCAGTGCAAATACTGTGGTGCATCATTTACTATCACCTCAAATGCTCGCAGACATGAAATAAGCGGTTGTTCTTATAATGTTCAAAGAATACAATTTCAGTGCAATAAGTGCAATAAACTAATTTCACGTCTCGATAGCTTACATCGTCATTATAAAAAATGCTCCGAGACGTATAATGAACATGGTTATTGATTTTACTCATGTGTTGTACCGGCTAATGAGACTATATAAGTGATATGAACTTCAGTCCGTCTCTGGCTGCGGTGATGACCGGATCAGGTAGACATTTAAAGTCATGTAAAAGGCTTAGTCCGTACAATAAGAAGACTGTTTGAATCGAGGAATCCAAAAGGCTTTAGTAATTTGTCAGTGTTTTTTTTGTACTTGTAGTAGTGTATTGAATTTATGTAATAAAATTTTTTGAAAAGAACTTGTGGTGATTTTATTTTCTCAAACCTAACACTTTTTTAGTATTTTTTTTAAATTAAAGTTGTTTTGTATCGGCCAGGGATCGAACCAAGGACCTAGGTCGATCCAATCAATCATTATATGGATTACAAATTTATTTAATGAATTTTGAACTTTTTCCCGAATCTCTAGCATTACAATTACGAATTTCCAATATGGTGGTCTTGTTGTCTGATAGGATGATGGTAGTAGATGATTTAAAGTCTCTTTACGAATGTTGAACATGGTTTATTGAAATTATTATTTTTTACATAAAATTAAACATTATTGCATCGATCGGGTATTGAACCGAGGACAGGAATCGATCGAATCAATATGTAAGTTAATGAGTGATTTATTTAATGAATTTTGGAACTTTTCCCGAATTTCTAGCTAAATAATTACGGATTTTCAAGATGGCGGCCAAATTTCAAGATGGTGGGTGTCACAGTACTAAATGATTACTGCACTCTAGCGGATAAGAACTAAACTAACATGGCGTCAGTGCACTCTCGCCGACGAAAACAAGATGGTGGTCTCCAGCAACGAAGACAAGATGGCGGACATGATGTCATACTAGGTGACGATATATATGCTTTGAAAAAAAGTGGTGGGAGTCAGTCTGCCAAAAGTCACCACGGGGGGAAGGATCGGTCGCCATTTTTTTTTTTTTTTTTTGCGCTCGTCGGTTTCGAACTGAGGACTCCGTGTTCCGTGTCGTTAATGTATGATTTTTAAATATTTTTTATTAAATTTTTATTAATTGAATTTTTTTATAAATTTTAAAAAAAAATTTCATTAAAATCGGATAATAAATCAAGATTTTAAAGATGGCGGCCGTAACGAAAAATGCAACGGTGACGTCATCATTCAAAATGGCTGTCATGGCATCCTAATTTTCAAGGTCATGACCTCTGCGGCTTAGAGTGGCTAGCTCTTAGGAGTTTTAAGCCGCTTTTAGGAATTTGGGTTCTTTCTAGGACAAAACGACTTTTGAGCATTTTCGAAATCCTGATTTTTAAATTGTGGAATTTTTTGAGAATTTTTGGCGGAATTTTTTTCACAGAAATGTAAATTTTGACGAATTTTGTGGAATTTTGGGCAATTTTTGCCCAATTTTGGCGGATTTTGAGGGTCAAAGGTCAAGGTAAAACTTGTCCCGTTACGCTGTGTCCCGTTATGCTCATCCAAGATGGTCACCGTGACTTCAGAGCAATCGGTCATTGACCCGGCGCCTCGCTCCTCAGCCTGAAGCCTGTCCTCGGTCCGGCTATTATATACTACTTCACTCAAATGGTGGCATCGGTTCTTCTACTTTCTGCTGGATCTGGCTATAGTAAATTCGTTTATCTTGATGAAAACTATGAAGAGAGATATAGACCAACTCTCATTTCGAATTCATCTAGCAAGGCAGCTTATTTCTGGCTAAACTTCCAAAAAAAGAAGGGGCAGGCCACCTGTATTTATTGCCAAGAAGAAGGGAAGCATTAGAGTACCACATGAAGTTCGCACCGTGAATGTTGGCGAACACTTTCCAAAGAAGAATGTCAAATACAGACGTTGCCGGCTCTGTAGCACACGTAAAGAAGAGAAGAGGACTAGAGTTGAATGTATGCACTGCAATGTTGCTCTCTGTCTTGACCCATGCTTCAGACGTTTCAATGAAATGTAGAATGACGGTGCCAAATATGTAAACCAGTTTATATGTAGACTGAAGTGTTTGAATTTCTCCTAGATATGCCTATGCAAATATTTAGAAGCATGTTTTAGCATGGTCTGTACATAATCTGATTGTCATAATTATTTGAAGATTGTGTATGTGTGCAGGAATTTACCTTTGTTGTGCTAAGATAGGCTGCTTTTCATAGATGTACATCCAGTTACTAAAACACTATGTACATAATAATTTATATGTTATCTTTAAAATATTTGTGCAATGGGATTGCATGACTTGATGTAATTTATATAATATTATATAACTAAATTTTATGTCAGAATTTTTTGAATGTAGTGTGTGTATCCCTGGATTGTGTGAATATATATATACATATATTTATATGCTTGTGTGTTTCCTGTAGTACAAATTCAAAAGTTATAGAAAAATCCACAATAAACATTAGTAAACATAAAAATATATATTCGAAAATGTGTGCAAAATAATGTAAATTAGAGTTTCTTTTGCTATTGCAGAACAAATAATTCAATGTGGGAATTATGTATCCCATTAGTTAACCTATGCAAATGGGTTATGAGATGATATATTCCCACATACTGTGGAGATAAGCCTAAACAAGTTAAAATTATAAGAACTATGTTTAGTATAAACAAAACCTTGAAAAAGTATATTCATAAGAATTTAAAAAATATTTGCCCATGAAAGGGTTTACGACTTTAAAATAAAGTTTTTTTCGGAGTGTTCCTTAATATGCTCATATTTGCCCGAGTTCCCCTATTGTATGTAGCCAGCTTCCCTCAGTTATTTGAGTATGAAGAATACTTTTTTGATGTGCTAACATTTTCTTCCACAAAGCGAAGCATGTAAATGTCTTAACCTCTCGACAAATAAGTAGGATCTTTACATGATGCATAATTAATCTCTCCTGCTTCTATCATCTTCCTTGCAAGTAGTATGTACTTAAATGACGAGTCTGACATTATGTCGGCCATCTTTGATGACCTTCACCTTGAATTTTGTCTTTGACCTTCATATTTGACAAAAAATTCCAATTTTTTTTTAAAAATTGGCAATATTTCCCTAAATCCGCCTAAATCCGACAATATTTCCAGTTTTTAGGGAAAAAAAAACCGCAAAAAACTCAAACAATCGGAGAATTTTTTTTGAAACTTTTTGCAGGAAAAAATTTCCTTTTTGAGGGAAAATTTTTCATTTTATTCGTGAAAATATTAATGCCTTGAAAATTCCTCAAATCAGCTTAAAAGTCCTAAACGTATGCCACCCTAAGCTCGACAATTATGTTGTAATGAATACCATTTTCAAAGTGAAAACGTCACCATTGCAATTTTCGTTAATGCAGAAATCTTGAAAATCTGTAATTTTTATGCTATAAAATTTGGAAAAATTTGAAAATTTTTAAAAAAATTAATAAATAAAATTTTAATAAAACACATTAATAACATTAATTTTAAATTCCTCTACCACCGTGAAAATACGCATTTCTTATGCTAGAATTTCGAAAAATAATTCAAAAATAATAAAATAATGTAATTCATATAATTTTAACAAAGAATTTCCTTTAATTAAAAATTATGAAGTTACATCCGCCATATTATAAATACATTATTATTAACTTAAAAATTCAGTAAAAATAAATAAAATTTATGATATAATTTAATTAATCAAATTTTAATTTAATTTTATAAAAACGTATTTATAACATAAAGCTGGGAGTCCTAAGGTTTAAACACTGTAAGAGCAAAACAAATAGCGACGAATCCTTCCTTCACGGAAAAACTACCAACAGACTGAACTCCCACCACTAATACCAAGGTATATATATCGCCAGCAAGTATGATGTCACTTCAACCATCTGGTTTTTGTCTGCTGAAGGCTGCCATCTTATATCTGACAGAGGGCGCTACCACCATGTTATTTTAATTATTACCTACTAGAGTGAAGTTATAATTGTTTGCTGGGATGCCCACCATCTTTACCTTTAGCAGCCATCTTGAAAATTTGAATTAATCAAGCTATTAATTCATTTTAAAATCTGCTATCAATATACATATTTATATATTAAGTTAGAAAGCAAATGAAGAAAACAGCTCGAATACCTTTATTTTAAAAACGTTTTCGCCAATATTATTACTATTACATGTATTTGAGTTAATTTATCTCACACAAGAAACTTATTGCAAGTAGTGGCGATTATTGTCAAAAACACATGTCATGTTCTGTCGCACGTCACTCACGATCGCAAGAGAAAAAGGGCCTCACTAGACCTCAACTGGAAAAGAAATATTTTGAACAACAGTGTTACAAGCGCAAGCAGGGCCGCGACGCGCGCCAGGTACGGTGCTGGCTGGCGGCCCCGCACGGTCACTGACGTCATGCACCACCCGCTGACGTACGACATGCCACGCGTGCCTGCCCGGATTACAAGGGTTGTCGCTACCCCTCCTCCTCCGCTCCCCGCGCGGCGCCGGACAGCCTGTGGGAATTCTGCAAGCCATCGCGCGAGCTGCTGACGCCCTTCTCGACTCTTCGGGCGTCGGGTCGGTGCAGGATGAAGTGACTGGCCCCAGCCGCGCTCGTCACTTCTAGAAGGGGTGCCAAGGACTATATAAGCCTAGACGCCGGCCTCCGCGACAGTTTCTCGGCGAGTTGGAGTGTGGCTCTGCGAAGGGAAGTGCGGCGGCGGCGACGGAGTACGACGAGAGTTCGGCGAGAGTTGGGCGACGGAGGTCCACGAGGAGTGCTGCAGCGAGAGTTGCGCGAGGGGTGCGGCCCTGCGAGGTGTGCGGTGTGTGAGGACTGGAGATACTGAGGGCGAGTCATTGATTAGTGGGCATTTTAAGTAAGATTATGTATTAGTGTTGTAGATATTAGCAGTTAATAAATCTGTGCAAAAAATAAATAAATAATTGGGCTATACCTATACGAACCCAGTTCTTCCCACTCAACGATTATTAAAATAGAAACAATAATTGTTCTCAATTGTTTTAAGACGAAATAATCGTCTAAGCAATAAAAATATTTTTTTTCTGAATTCTATCCGATAATAACTTTTGTATGTATTGATTTTGTAACTGTAGTTTACTTATCAAATGAAAGTCTAAACCAAAATAATTAATGTTTCATTAAAAAAAATACATGTGGGGATTGTTTTCTCAGAAATAATCAGAAGCACGTGGAGAATATCAGCAGACATCTCGCCAAGAATCATCAGGTGCACACAGAAAAAACAATAGAAATTTCGGGAGGAATTAACAAAAGCACTTGAAGAATACTTACAAAATATTGACATAAATAATCAGGAGCACATCGAGGAGAGCAACTTAAATCTTTTAAATCAAGATCAGTTGTTACTGTCCTTGTGTGGTTAAAGAATAATTTATATTAATTTCGATATAAAATCTCTGGAAACTGCTTTAAGTGTGCGAAAGACACAACAGTATACTCAGAGGTACACAAGGGAGAAACATGGAAAAAAAAAAAAAAAAAAAAAAAAACCTTACTTCTCGCCCTAGGAAGTAGAAAATGTATCGTATTTGAAGTAATAAACAAATTTGCTTAAAGCTTACCCTTTTTATTCTTTCCTATGGTTTTAATTATTTTATTTTGATAATATCAGAAATTACAAAATTAAACTGATTACAATTATTGAGGCCCCGGCCGTTAAAACGTATAGATTACAAATAGATAATTAATTTTATCTGGAATTATACATTTAAATCCACCTTTGACATAATCAAGCCTTTACAAAAAGAACTAACATAAAGAATTTTATTAAAGTTGAAATGTTTGTTAGCCCAACCAGTAAAGGATTATGTATAAATTTATTTCACAATACATATATGATCGTTGACTCTTCGCTGGCGGTGACTAGAAGCGGGAGATTCTCATAGAATCCAATCCAGAGGGAAAGGCGTAAATTTAGTTGAATTCCGGAATGGGCTTGAAAAGGAGAAAACTCTGCGCTCTTGCACCACCTCATGTACCCTATTGGGGCCAAACGAAAAAGTAGGTCCAGTGGTCAAGAGTAGAAATTAAAGTGCGAAGCAACAAGAATCGAGAAGTTAGGGCAAAAGTTAAATAGAGAGCCAACTAAAGGCAAAAATGCATTGAATTTTACACTTACCATTCTGGAGGTGTTGTGAAGAAAATGACTCCCTCAGAAGCTGCACGAATGCTCGCGGTAGCCACGCGCGAGACATGCTAACGCGATTGCCTAATAATCTGAACTAAAACAACTAGCAAACTAGTAAATAAGAAAACTTGTAATCACACCCGCACTCTAGAGATCACATTCTTTAATATAGTCGCGGCGAGACTGCTTCCGAATAAAGTCGCGGGTGATGAGCACCGGAGAGATGCGACCACTGTGGCGTCAAAAGGATTAATCAGCCAATCTATAGGGCAGCATGTAGTTATGAATTGGTGATAGGGGTCTGGAGGCTTAGGAAGTGTGGGAACTAGTCTCTGATTGGTTGGAGGTAGCGCACGGGGGCTCGCTCCGCCGACCAAAATAAAAAAAAATTACAGAAGTGGCTGGTGGCCTAACTTATAAGGGGCATCGGAGGTGAATCACGCTCCGAATGTAGGATGCTCTGTCGGGGAACAGGAAGTACCGACTCGGGATTAGCTCACAAAAGTCCCGGGAGGCAGCTGAAAAAAGCGCTCTTTGTCCGAAGCCAGACACTGTTACTGATCGCGTTCGTGGCCCAAAGCGAGAAGAAAAATGATGGCTAATACTAGCCTGGCGAAATCACTTGCGGCGCTGGGAAAACATCGCCAGATTCTAGTAGGAAAGATTTTTTCACGATGAACAATGAGCTAACAAAGTTTATATGTATTAGGGAATTTAAGTTTAAAAAAAAGTGCAATATATTTGAACTTTGCGGTACACAGTGAAATTAAAAAAATTCAATAAAAAATAAAAATGACAAAGACAAAACAACTTGAGTCAACTTGTGAACGTCTCCTTTGTTCAGCAAGGAGGGAGTTCTAGTACAATCCAGAATTTATTTTTGTGATTTTTACCATGATATCATAATTTAAAAATAGCTCAATGACATTATCCAAATGGTTGAGGTCATGACTTCAGCACTTGATGGCAGTTTGTTTTGATGAGTTGTATAACCTTCTAGGAATTCCAGCCATTGACAATTTTCGAGTAATAAAATGGGAGATTTTCCTTCAAAAATTTAATTTTTTCCTGGATAAAAGTTTGTTTTATTTTTCTATTTTATTTTTAATTTTTTGCATAATTTTCCCCTTGAAAATTGTAAATTTAGGAATATTTTGGGACATTAAAACGGGTTATTCCGTTTTAAACGGCCGCGCCGCTGTGACGTCAGGTGGGCTTAAGTGACACGGTGGTTGGTAGTCGCGCATGCGCAAGGTGATGGCAGCGCCACTAGCGGTGGTGAGCGGCGAGGACTGTTAAGGTGGCAGAGGAGAGACGGAGTGGTCAGGCGGTAGACGTTACGCGACGTGCTGGAAGTCTCGGCGAGCGCGAAGTGAAGGGCCAAGAGACTTGGAGGGGACAATATCGAGGGTCCCTTGGGCAGCAGAAACGTAACCGTTCGACAAGGAAGCCTGCAAAGGGGTGATCGGCTCTTCAGTGACCCGGCTATACATATTGTAGCAGAACGAGTTGCTGTCGATTGGGCTACGCTGGCGCCGTCCATCCCTGGTGGTGGTCAGATTGAGGTGACCAAGAGGATGACGTCTCCATCAGCTGCAACGGCCGCAACGTTCCACAACGCTTCGCAGGAAAACTAAACGGACGCGTCGGACAATAAGGTGGGAGAAAACTATGTAATAAACATTTAGGACGGATCATTTCCCAGAAGCTTTTCAAAAGAGTAAAATATTGTTTACTTGTTGTACCAGTGTAATCGCGTACTATCAGTTCCATCAACGTAACTATAAAAAAATTCTGGAGGGTAAAAAAATTATTTTTTTTATTAAGTCATAATGTTCACCTAGGGGGCTTAACATTTTGGCAAATCTTTGAGTCTTTTTACAATTTTGGCTAATTTTTGTGGTAAAGTTCAAAGGCCCAGTTCAATGTGATCTAAGATGGCCGCTGTGACGACACAATTTAAGAGGGCTGAGACCACCATTAACACCTAGCACCGGCGCCAGTCAGTGCCAGGAGCCCCAGTCCTAAACTACTCTTTCTGATTGACCTATTTTTATTTAATCGAAAAATTTATCAAATTACCTAGAACTTAAAAGACATAGAGATGAGAATCCTTCTATTATTGCATTAATATATATTTTTTCCCAAAAATTGTTAATTTTGATTATATAATCAGGAATAGAAGAAAGATTATTGTGGGAATTAAATAAATGTACATTTTTAAGATAATATATTACTTAAACTTATCTGGTAAACCAAATTCTATATTAATTTCTAACTAACAGTTTTTTTATTTAATACTATGGATTTTAGCCACAATTTTGTGCATGAATAATGAATATAAATACTGATTATATATTGTATGAGGGTATTGTTAATGTATTTATTTTGTTAAGGTGGAAACTTTGTGCCTAAATAATGATGCTTCTTAGAGTAAAATTTGCTTATAAAAACCTTTTTTGGTTGTTTATATGACAGTAACAAAATAACCAGCTTGGTTTGCAATCATACACGCGAGCAAGTCGCATCAAATTGGCCGTGGGAGAAATAATCTGCTCGTAAATATACGCCAAAATTTTTGATGTTCTACACTATGATTGATGTATTATCATGGCGAAACATTATTTTATGGGAAATTGTAGTCACTTAAAATAAAATGGAAAATCGCGTAGTATTAAAGGAATCTGCCGCACAAACACTGTCTCACTTTGAGTCCATCTGGTCAAAATATTGGCTTCTATAAAATTTTTGTGGAAGTGTTTTAACTTCTTACCAAATAGGGCCTACCATTACAGAGTTTTTCAGCCTGAGGTTCCGTAAAACTATTATCGGTGCGCCTTTTTTTTTTTCAAAAAAATTCTATGTTATAGAAGACCCGATAATAGAGTGAATTCAAAACTCCACCAAATAGTTCACGATGTCATACGCTGTACACACCGTGTCTTCTGAGTTGTATATTATTACTCCTTGTTAAATAACCTGAGCAAAAATTAATTAAAACCGTTACTTCATCATTCTTCGGGGTTTAAAAAGCCTGTTTACCAAAACATTACATAGACTTATTTTGTATTTTTTCAAATTTCTGGGTAGATTACAACTATTAATTCCCGGACCGTAGTCACTAATATACACAGTTCGTCTGGGATAATCAGTATATAGTCTCCTCATGGAATATCACTGTTTCATAATTTCAAAAACTGATCAGAAAATTTCGCAGCATATATATCATCCCCAGATGAACTTGCATATTTTCTGTTAGTTTCAATATTTATACTGCTGGCCACAACATTAATCTTTTTAGACAAGTTTTCATTTCGTCAGCCTAGGTTACTCTAGGTACCACTGTTAAAATTGTGCAAGAATCTCCTGCCAACAGCACTGCCACACCACCCATCAAATGATTGTTTCTGCGAATGTCCTGCATGGTCATATTGATATCCTAAACGACTTCCTTGTGCGCCGCTGTAATGTCATCCCACACATACATTTCAGTTCTCTTTAACACTTCATCCAGATTTCTTTGCTTTGATATACTACATGTAGGCGTTTATGTATGTGTTAGATCGAGTAGCGACTTAAAGGTTGCATTAGCAGTCGTGCAGCATTTCCGGAGGAGGCGACAGAAAGAGTGATACAATAAATGTTTCTTATTATTGTTAATATAAATTTAATAAGTAGGATTTTCCTGTGCCCCTGGAGCATCCAAAAAGAAAAATCGTTCCGCATTTGTTTCGACACTGGTTACAAATTGCCGTTTATGAACTTAGGCTCTGTGATTCATAAACCTTCATTATATGTGGTTGGTCTCCCTCAGATATTCTATGTTTCTTAATCGTGTAGTGTGTTTGGTTGTGGCAAACCATATTCCTGGACTGTAAGTGTACCACAATTACTTAAATAACATATAGATACTTAATATACACTTCACCAAAAGGTTTCTAAAAACACTATTGATCTTGGTCTAAAATTGCCATTTAAAATTTTTGGATGAATAATCTTTGAACTGTTCCTGTAAATCTAATGGATCTGACATTTCACAGAAAACAAACATAATCGTAAACACGTCCGTAATACTTAAGTGTGTAGTTTAAAGCGCAGCCTCTTCCAAGATCACATACCAAGGCTTATCTTTCACTAAAAGTCTAAGTCCTGCAAGCGGATTGAAATGTAGGATGCGCCACACCATTAACATTTTTAAAGCTTCAATGAAATTAGACTTCGTACTTCATGAAGAAGCATATGGAGATGATAGTACTCTGTACTATTAGGATAAAAAGTGTACTTTTCTGCCCAAAAAATTATCTTATTTGACACCTGGCAGTCCATTTTATATCAATTATCTTTTTCTTATTTTAAATTTAGTATTTTTGTCAAAACTACATAGATATGCAGGTACACCAGAATAATTCCATGTTGTTGCGATGTTGTCTGTTGGACACAGCTTAAATAAAGCTAAAAAGAGTAAATGTAGGTAGATTACCTACTCTATTAGAAATATTTTTCTAATTAAAAAAATCCTTTCGGCATTCTCTAAATGAACCACAAGATGAATAACTGTAGGAAAACGTTTGTAAATTTCGAAAACTAGAATCCACTACACAATCTATAAACTATCATTATAATGTAAGATTTAACCTCATCTTTCTAATCTTTTATGGCAAACTTAGCCTGTTCGGACACTTTAATAATGTACATACAAAAATATTTTATGTACTTAACCATATTATATAACTCGACAATGACATGTGCGTTAAAGTCCTGAATTAAATGGAATTAAGTGGAATTTAATGAAAAAACATCCATTACTCAGTCAAATAATATGCTTTGAGACACCTAAGACACACCATCATGCAAGACGAACTTCCTTCTCCTTGATATCTAGCGAAGCCTTTCTTTTCTAGCTATCATTAGTGAGCATTCCGCAGGCCACATAAAATAAATAAATAATTTTTACCTCATCACAACACGTGGCGAAATCCGTTGGCAAGAATCGGGACTACTTAGAACAAGTTATTTTGCATGATAAATTAACTCTTGCAGTTGAATGGAGTCAAAAATAGTTAGAGCCAAGTAGTCTCGTAGCATCATAGACTAGTAGCCTCATTGGCTTGTAGCTTCGTAGACTTCTAGCCATGTAGTCTCGTAGCCTCGTAGACTTTGTAGATTTGTAGCCTCGTATATTTGTGGTATTATAGACATGTAGCCTTGTAGGATTGTAGCCTCGTAGCCGTGTAGCCTCGTTGTCAGTTGAAGCTTTTTAGTATTGTAATGCTGTAGTATCGTCGCTTTGTAGACAACTAGTTTCGTAGCCCAAAAGCAGATAGACCTCTGAACGTTTGGAGCCAAATCCTTTTGGAACCATTAAATATTTTATAGAAATACTAATGTTGCCAAAGACATTTTGTAGCCAAAGAATGTTGGCCGAAGACTGTTAAAGCCAAAAGAATAAGTGGAGCCAAATACTTTTGGAGCCAAAGACATTTAGAGCCAAACTTGTTGGAGCCAAAGACTGTTGGATCCAATGACTGATGATGTCAAAAGACTTTTTGGAGTCAAATACTTTTGGAGCCATTGACTTTTTGAGTATAAGACTGTTGGAGCCAAATACGTTTTGTAGCTAAATACTGTTAGAGCCAAAGCCTGTTGGAGACAAAGCCCGATGGAGCCAATAACTGTTAGATTCAAAAGACTGTTGGAGCCATAGTCTGTTGGAGGCAATGTATCATATTATAAATTGGTTATTTCATAATACTGATTGGAAGGTTCGTGCACCTGTTCGTCCTTTTCATTAAATTTGCTTCCTTTTATTTGAATTTTCCTTCAAATGTGCGTTTTTTCCCGTTAAATTTGCTTGATTTTAGAAGGATTTCGTTCAAATGTGCGTCCTTTTCTTTGATTGTTCTTCCGAATGTGCATACGTTTTTTATTGTGCATCCTTCTCGTAGATATGTGCTTCCTTTTATATCGAGCTTCGTGTTCGTTCATTGTGCTTCCGATTGTGCTTCATTTTAGTGAAATGCGTGTCCTCCGTGTGTGTGTTGTGTTTTCATTGCATGTACTATGGGTCCATTGCGTGTCCGTTGCGTGACCAGTTTGTGTACTTTGTTTCCATTGCGAATACTGTGTGTGTACTGTGTGTCAGTTAAGAGTGCTGATTGTGTTTTGTGTGGGTGTACTGTATGTCCATTTATGTTCAGTGTGTGTACTGTGTGTGTACTCTGTCCATTGTGGGTATTTTGTGTTCTTTTTTTGTTCACGGTGTGTCGTTTCGTAGGATGTTTGTAATCGTAGTGTTTTGAAATCTTTTAGTTTTGATAAAACATTTTTCCTGGATTATTGGTCCTTCAGTAAGCGTAAAACATGTTCCTTTGGTTAAATTGATTTTAATTGATTTGTTCGATACTTTAGGTTTAAAAGTTTGAAGACTTTTTCTTGGCTGCTTGAAATATTTCATATTATTTATCAACGAAGAAGAAAGTTTTGTGGTTCAGAGACGTCTGGCCTATACGTCTGGCATTGTACATGACCTGGTCTCGTGGTCTGAAGACACTTGGGCTATATGTAGGTATAGCATTGTAAATGAGCTGGTTGGAATGTATTTCATGCATCGAAAAATATAGACATCTATGTTAGGCAACGCGACAACATATTTAATTCGTCGGACAGGTATCATGTGTACAGTCTTCTTTTCTTGGAGAAAATTATTAATAAACTCCACGAAGTGTAATAGGAAACTGAATTTAATTTAATTTTAAGTTTTAGTTGCTCTTATCATTGGTCGAGAATCGAACCAAGGATGGATATCAATTGAATTAATCAATATTTTTAAAGTGATTTTTTGATGATTTTGGGAATTTTTCCTGAATTTATAGGTAAATAATTATAGATTGCTAAGAATGCATTCAAATGTTAATATGGCGGGTGCTCTGGCAATAAATAATTACTGCACTCTATCGGGTGAAAATTAAAAGAATATTCCGACAGCACACTCTAGTAGACTTAAACAAGATGTCTTCCAATGGATATTGTTTATGAACATTTTGGCGCATTGAAGTTTGCTGTAGAAACGCCTGGATTGTTCTGTCTTAATGGCAAATGAAATTGCCATTGCATTCATTGATACGTGGAGAAAAACCAGAATCACGACATCTCCTAGCAAAAACTCAAAAAATAAAATTGATGTTTTCAAATGACTTCATTTGGGGCAGACATTATCGAAGAACAGGGATTTAATCCGACATTCAAGGTACTTTATTTACTCTGTATTTGCCTCTAAAATAAATAAGGCATGCTAAAAATTCAAAGTATTTGTGATTATAAATCAGTAACACTGACATAGCTTTCGACTTTACAGATTTAAGGCCAGAGTCACCATTGAATTGGATCATCACAACCCCTTCAATATGCGCAGCATAAATTGTTACAAATGTACTTCATTGGCAATATAGGTGAACAACTTGATCGGCGTCAAGAAATCAACACAGCAATGAAAAGAGCAGTTCTTCAAGATCTGTAGCAACTAATTCAGGACATCATGCATTGGTCAGGTGGTTCAAGACTTCGTTGGAGCGCATGCCAAATAATGACTACAAAGTCGTGATCAGAGCAGATAAACGACCAGCTGGAACAAATGAACGCACATTTAACACTCCAAAAATAGATGAAGTTTTAATCCTGATTGTTGGTGAAAACTGGGAAACACGCGATATTGTGCTTACACATCGCGATACTGGGCAACTGTAACAAATATATGAAACACACCATTCATATGAAACGTTGCAATACCCGCTGATGTTTTGGCAAGGAGACGATGGATATAACATCAATATCAAGATTATAAATCCATTGAATGTTGAGTATCAGTATTATAGTTTTTATTTTAACATTACATAAATTTTACTCCATTTGGTTTTGGTTTCCAGGAAGTCTTAAGAGTCGACTAAGTAATAAGGGGCTGTTTGTTTGGAGAATATTGGGCAAAGGGCTGGCAACTGTTCTTAAAACATCTATCTTAACTCCTTTTCAATATGCTAAAATTGGACTTCGGGGATTTAGTGATCACATGGTTCTGTCCACCCCTTCAGGGAATACACACGTGAGCTTTACTTCTACGATACTAATTTTGCTGTTTTTATATCAGTATTCCAGTTGAGTAACTACCAAGATGGTTAGCTCGATGAATTATTATGCATATCGTTTGATGATTCGTCAAAATCCTGACAACTATTTGCTGCGGTTTCGTCGATTGCTTCAGTAGTATTGCGTCGAAATGTGCGTCAGTATCGAAACGGATCGCCTGACTTTCATTCGGTTGAACCAAACCAAACTGCGTTCGGAGGAGTATATACATTTGCGCGATGCAATTAGCACCGAAGGAGATGCAGCTGATGTTGGTCGATTGACTATTCTACCAGCGACGTACACAGGTAGTCCGCATCATATGAATGAATATGTTTAAGATTTAATGACATATGTTCGTCATTACGGCCGATCAGATCTATTCATTACCTTTACGTGTAATCCGAAATAGATAGAAATTGTTCAAATCCTGCTTCCTAGACAAACATAAAGTGGTCGGCATGACATGACCGTATGTGTCTTTAAGAAAAAAATCCGGTCGCTGATGAACTACATTGTTAAGCAACGCTTATGTTGGGATACTCGATGCTGGATGTATTCAATCGAATGGCACAAACGAGGCTTGCCGCATGTACACATTCTTATTTGGTTAAACGAAAGAATTCGACCAGACCAAATATATTATATCATATGTGCTGAAATTCCTGATCCCGAAACCTATCCAGACCTACATAATGTTGTAATTACGAATATTAATCATGGATAGTGTGGTTCCATCAACTCCCAACCACTGTGCATGGTCGACGGCAAGTGTTCCAAACGTTATCCACGAAAATTGATGGGGGAGACCATAACTGACCAATTTGGGTATCCACTGTATCGGCGTCGATTGCTCGATAATAACGGTTGAACTATCACAATGAATGTGAAGGGAAACGATTTCGTGGTCGACAACAGTAGTATTGTTCCATATTTGCCACTTCTTTCCAAAATATTCAAAACACATTACAACATTTAGTACTGCAATTCGGCAAATTCCATCAAATACATCTGCAAATATGTCACGAAAGGCAGCGATATGGTGAGTTTTGGCATCCAAATCTCCAATACCAACGATGTAATTACGCACTATCAAGTTGGTCGATATGTGAACTGCATTGAGGCGATTTGGCGTACATTCTCATTCCCTATTCACAAACGTCATCCCAGTGTTGAACATTTGGCGGTGCATCTGGAGTTTGGTCAACGAGTTTATTTCACTGCGTCGAATTTTGATGAACATGCTTAAGCACCTTCAGTGACAACATTGAACAGTTTCATTGCGATTTGCCCAAGCGATCCGTTTGCACGAATCCAGATATGCGTTCTATTGATGCTCTTGGTCGTATTTTTACACCTTTCATCCGAATAATGATGAATGCTTCTATTTGCGGTTGTTGCTAGTGAATGTTCGTGGGCCAACATCATTTGAATCACTACGAACTGTTATTGGTCTAGTGTGCCCAATATTTCATGCTGCATGTCAAGAGCTCAATTTGCTTGAAATCGATACTCATTGGGACACGACAATCGCTGAAGCAATTATTTTTTGCATCTCCAAGTCAGATACACACATTATTTGCTAACATCATTTCGACATGCTTCCCATCGAATCCACGTGACCTGTGGAACAAATACAAGAATAACATGTCAGAAGACTTTTACATCGAGTTCATGTCAGTTCAAGAAATCCCAATCTTGAGGTGATTGAGGAGATGCATAACCAGGCTTTGCGCTTGATCAAAGACAGTGTGTTACCTCATTTGCGGTAGTTTTTTAGTGAGTTAGGAATGCCAGCGCCATATGGTGGAATAAATAACACATTTAATCGAGAATTGGAAAGTGAAAATGAATTACACCGATCAGTTCAAATGAATGTACCCCTGTTGAATCCCCCAACTGAAGGAAGTGTATGATACATTAATGAAGACAATTCATGATGGAAATAATTGCTTACATTCCTGGATGCCCCCCGTTGAACTGGGAAGACATTCATCATGTCATTGATTTTGGCTACTGCTCGTGTGAGATCCGACATTGCGGTAGCTGTTGCTTCTTCTGCAATAGAGGTCGCATTGTTAGAAGGATGCCGTACGGCTCATTCAGCATTAAAATTGTCGTTTAACCTTCAAACTACTGAACAACCACAATGTAACATTGCGAAACATTCCGCAATGGCCCAAGTTTTAGAAGCATCTAAAATCATATTCTGGGACGAATGCACAATGGCGCACAAAAATGCATTGGAGCACTTGACAAAACATTAGAATATCTGCGCAATGACTCGAGATGTTTTGGAGGCGCAATGAATTTACTTTGTGGTGATTTCCGTAAACACTGCCAGTCATTCCAAGATCGACTCCTGCCGATAAAATAAACGCTTACCTCAAATCATCAAATATGTGGCGCTATGTGATGAAACTTCAGCGGGCAGCAAACGTGAGAGATGCATTGCTGAACGATCCATCTGCTGATGATTTCTGCAAGCAATTTCTGACTATCGATAATGGCCGTGTTCCTGTCGACCGATCGAGCGGATTGATTTAATTTCCTCCGAATTTTTTCAATTTAGCCTCATCGAAAGACGAGCTCATCAACAGAGGGTTCCCGAACATCATAAATAACAAATGATTGAGTGAGCGAGCAATGTTGGGGGCTAAGACCAAAGATGTGGATGACTTAAACTTCGTAACTCAGAATCAAATCGTTGGTACTATGCATTCATTCAAATTTATTGACTGTGTAACAAACGAAGATGCAGCCACCAACTATCCAATGGAATTTTTAAACTCCTTGGATGTGCCAGGCTTACCACCGCATAATTAACAACTGAAGGTTTGCTTGGTAGTCATCATGCTTCGAAATCTAAACCAAACCAAAATTATGCAATGGAACACATTTGATGATAAGAAAACTGAAATGTGATTCACGCAATGATACTCAAAGGTAAGAATGTTCTCATTCCGAGGATTCCGACTATCCCAACCGATATGCCTTTTGAATTTAAACGAATTCAATTTCCGATTCGTCTTGCATTCGCCATGACAATTAACAAATCACAAGGCCAATCCTTAAGTGTTTGTAGTCTGAATCTAGAAAATGCATGTTTTTCTCATGGTCAATTGTACTTGACATATTCACGTTCCCTTTTTATTGGTTCTTGTGCCTGATAACAAAACGAAAAGTTTCGTATGTCACAAGGTGCTTTACTGAAGAAATCAACCCGAGTGCAACCCATGCAACATAATACATAGCTTAAATAATGCAAATGTCTTGCTGACACACCATTAAAAAACTTTATTTTTGTACTTTTAATGAATTTTTTGTATTAATTTTATTTGGTTAGTAAAATCCTAAATTAAATTTAACTAAAAGTTAACACGACATTCATTGACTGTTAGGTGGTACGAAGTTCGTCGGGCCAGCTAGTAATAAAATTTTTTTTATTAACACTATACTGTGTGGTATCGAACAACGGACAGTAATAAATCTAAACAATCATTCTTTTACTAAGTGATTTCTTTTATGAATTTTTGACTTTTCCCTAATTTCTGGGCTAATAATTACAAATCTCCAAAATAGCGGTCACACCGACTTACTGGAGGCTGATAGATATGGAACATAAGCCTCTATTAGGATTTTGAACATGATTTATTATTAAGTTGTTTTTACCTAGAATACTTATACATGTTTCCATCAGTCAAAATGTAAGCAAGCACTGTAATGCATTTAATCAAACAATTTTTTTAATGAGTAAATTTTTAAATGAATTTTCGAATATTTTCCGAATTTTTAGCTTAATATTTAGATATTTTCAAATTGGTGGCCAAGACGGGCGACAATATGGCGGGCGCCCTGGCAATATTTGATTCCTGCACTCTAGCGAGTAAATATTTAACTAATATGGTGCCATCGTCATCTAACAGATGAAAACAATATGTCGGATCCAATATGGCGTACTCCATAGACGAAAACAAGATCACTGCCATGACGTCATACTGGCTGACGTCAATCTGCCAAGATAGCAAAACAATTAAACAAACAAAATATTTGTAATATATGGTCCTTTCGTACTAATATAAAATTAATATAAAATAAGTGTAGAAACCAAACTGGCTCAAGCTGGTTTGAACTCTGATTATATAATATTTTAAAAGTCGAATATCTGTCTTGACATCAGTGGTGGTAGGTCACTCTGCCGGTGGCCTACGTGGAGGAACGATCCGTTGCCAATTTTATTGTCTCCTCACCGGATTCAAACCAAAGGCTACATGATGTGAGTGCATTTATTAATAAAATTTTGTTGTATAATTTTTTTATAAATTTTATTTATTTTTTCAATTAAAATCGGATAATAATAACGGAATTTAAATATGGCGGATGTATGAAATTTGCAACGATGACGTCATAATTTAAAATGGTGGCTGTGACATCCTTATTATCGAGGTCATGAACTCGAGGGCTTATAGCTGTTAGTCGAGGGGTGATTTAAGCCGTTTTAGGGAGTTTTAAAGCCTTTAGCGGTTGTTAAGTACTAAAACAGAAATTTCCCCTCAAAACGGAAATTTTTCCCTCGAAATACGGAAATTTTAATTTTTCCGATTGTGGAGATATTTAGTGGATATTTCCCTAACAGTTGGAAAATTTGGTTAATTTTGGCGCATTTTTGGCTAATTAGGACCAATTTTGAGGAATTTTGGGCAAATTATTGCCAGTTTTCAGTAATTTGTGGTAATATTTGGCAAATTATGAAGGCAAAGTTCAAAGATCAAGGTCATCCAAGCTGACAAACGTGACGTCACGATCCAAGATGGCGGACACTGACATCACATCCAGAACCCAAGCGCAGGAGCCTCTAATATATACTACTCACGGGTTGCAAATAATCAAATACCATTTATACAAATTTCATTTTAAGTTAATGGTTAACGTATTACATGAACGTATAATTTAAGTCACCAAGATATTTCACAGCTTATTCTATTTCGTTCTGTTTCCGACACAAATATTTCCTACACTGAAATTCCTTTAGACGGCCTTACCATTGCTTCTTTACTTGGCAGTAGGAGGAGTTTTTCACCCAGGCCTTAAAAATAATTCCCAGAACTCACTCTGTGCATGAAACAGAAAAACAGAGTGAAGCTCTTCCTAGTTAAATACATTAAATAAAAAGATATATTCGCCTACAGTTGCTAAAAATCCAACATCATTTTCTGGCAATGTGTTTTTTTCTAACAGGTAATACTTTAAAACGAAGGACAACCAAAGATGATTAAATACCACTGTTATATTAACAGAATATTTTTTTCTTTCACCTTAATCATGCGTATTTGTGTCATTTGCTCTGGCACACTTTAGGGTGATTTGTAGCAGTTTATCGAGGGTGACCATTATGCTTCGAACCCACCTACTCCGAGGTCGTTTAGAAAACAGAGATGTTGCTTTAGGTATATTCTTTATCCCGGATGTTCCCGAAAGCGAGATCACTGGATAGTTATTTGAGCCACAAAACTGTATTCTATTCGCAATCATACAATTAAAATTTATTAATTATTCCTTGTACTAAAAATATATCTCTAATATGTTGATGAGTTGACGCCCCAAAAGCATTGCACGTCTCTGTCCTAGAGGAGTGACGTAGGATTTTAGGTTAGGATTTTACCAAAATCTTCACTAGTTTTCAATTAAGTTAAAGCACCATTATCTTCTACAATGTTTATTCATACCAAACCCAAAATATTAAATACAACATTATATTCGTATTATGACAATTACACCTTGAAAAAGACAGCTCCTTTCTTCCACAGCAGACTCATAGCAATTCTGCACATAATGTAAAAATATTAAAACATAACAAACTTAATAACTTAAATTACATTTATGGTGTGGTTATTTAAATATTAATTATTACGTCATTAAAATACTGAACAAACAGTAGTATAAAAACTGTGCTCCGAGTGTATGGATCTCTATCTATAGCAATTAGTATATAAAACACATTTAATTTAAGGTGGAAATTTTTAAAAATACACATAATAATTTCTTTTAATAATTTGGTGCTCTCTGAAATAAAAATCTGTCATTACTTTCAGTTGTTTTCAGTCTCTAGGCAAAGTTTAGAGGTTTCCAAAATGTAATTTTAATTTATGTCTTTTATTAAAAAAAATTAGTCTTGAACTTGCAGTTTTTTCTATTGATGATTATTCGCTCGTTTCTTACAGTTTGCAGAAATTCTGCGACTTGCTCCGCAGCCGTCCTTAATCAACGAGTCCCCCACTCGCTCAGCTACCGTCTTCTCAGTAGTTACACTTTGTCCGACGTTGCTCCAGTATCGAATCACCTCTTAAACCTGTAACCTCCATGAAGCAGTGGGTCTCTTACTCGCCACGCAAGCGTTGTGAAGAAGCGAGTCTACCATTTGCTCGGAACAAACATTCCTCCAACGTTCCTGCTGTAGAGGGTTTTCACTCGTTCAGCGACGCACTCAGTGAGTAGTATGAAAAAATATTCGCTCGGATAAAGCTTCTACTCACTCCTTGCTCATTGTCGCTAAAAGACATCTTGCCGCTCGTCTGTCTGCTATTCATCTGACTCAGAGTTTGCCTATTGTAGGTTTCTATGTCCCCTAGCTGTGATGATGCTGATGTTTGTTAGTATCTTGTCGTTGCATCCCAGCCTACTGCTGAAACTTGGAACGACTTACACAGTGTGGCACTTACACTAGGCGATCAATTGGCACTTTTCGCAAATACAATAACATGTTTCCGAATAAACACAGCATAGGGATAGTAAATAAACATTACGGCTCTACAAACCATAAAAAGAGTGACAGTGACCTTTCCCCTCTTTAAAAATTATTTTTAATGGAATTATGTAGTATAATTTGGTATTTTCCGGCACAGGCTTCAAGCTGAGTAGCGAGGTTCCGGTCAATGATACCGAACGCCATCTTGGATTGTGACATTACGGCGGCCAACATGATTCAATTTTTTTTAAAAATTACTCCAAAATTAATAAAATATCCTCGAAATTCCTAGATATTTGTCTATTTCGAGGGAAAAATTCTGGTTTTTAGGGAAAATTTCCGATTTTTTCCCTCAAAAAATCTGGAAGCTAAATTTTTATCCCAGAGCAGCTTAATTCTCCTCATGAATGCCCAAATTTCCTTTAATTGACTTTAATGCCTTTAATGGCATAAAACCAAGTCTCCAGGTAATGACATTGACCTTGACCATAAACTTGAAAATGTTTAATTTTCGACCGTAAAATACGGGAATAATACCAAAAATTATTAAAAAATATTTTTATCTTATAGTGTTTCTACATTTAATGGATTTCGGTTCACTGATCGATTTCCCGGCAAGAGTAAACAAACAATTTATGTACAAGAAAATAAATGATACTTAATTACAAAGATAATAAAATTTTAATAAAAATCTTCTTTACATCAAATCCTCCATCTTGGATAATTAAACATTCTGCAATTTTTAATTATGATGTCACACCCACCATCTTGAAAAACAGTTTTTTACTATCAAAGAAAATTTGAATTTTTTTTAATTTTACAAAAAAATTAATTGCATAAAATTTTAATAAAAAAACGTACTCACGTCATGGAGCTGGAGTCCTCGGTTAAAACATGTTAATGTAAATCGATTAAAAATGGCATCGCATCCTTCCGCCACGGAAGCCACCGGCATAATGACCTCCCACTCTAATGCCAAGGAATATATTACTTGAGCCATTATGAACTCATGGCGGCAATTAAGGAACCGCCATATTCTTTCCCTTTGCTAGAGGGCGCTGCACTATGTTTGTCTAATTTTTACCCACAAGAGTACAATATTACCAGATAGTCATTTGTCGTGATATCCATGTTGTCGGCCGTTTTTTCGCTATCATGAAATCGGTAATTATTAAGCAACAAATTCAAGAATTCCAAAATTATTAAAAATATCATTTTTAATATACTGATTATTTAGATCGATTTATTTCGTTGGTTCGATCATTGCTCTATTCAAAAATGTTACTTTTAGTTTAAAAAAACTTATTCAATAAAATATGTTGAAAAATCTTAAAAACGGCTTAAATTCCTCATATATAAAAGCTTCCAGTAAGCCGATGATGACATTATATGTTATATTATATACTATATTTTATCACTGTATATATTTATTATGTTTGTATACGTATGGTGGTAACACCCCTCTGCCTTGTCGACTCTATGTATCTATTTCTCGTTTAATTTCAATTACTATATGGACATAACATAACTAATTAAAAGTTATTAAAATTTATTGGGCGCCGTTGCTATGTTATGTGAGTGTACTTTATCTATTATGTTGGACGTAGTGAATTAACTATGGAAACAAATGAAATGAAAATAATAAAAGTAAAACTGTAATTGTGTAGAGTGAATGGGTATGACAATGTAAACAACACTCAGTTTAATGAAGAAAGACATGCAAACAACTATAACAAATACAGTGAACCATATTAATTCTAAACAAACAATAACACAATGACATTAACACTTATATTACCACACAGTGGGAATTTAATGGTGTTGTTATGAATAGTGATAAATTGTGCAGATCATTAGTGAGAAAAAAATTATTAATTAATCAGGTTAATTGTGGTTTTACTGGTTAGGTTGACTGGTTAAAAATGCAGGAGATACGTAGGCACAGATTTATACTAAAGTTCATTACGTGGATATTATCATTTGTCAATAGTTCTTATGCGAGAAACAGTTTAATATTTAATGTATTCAAATTTCCGTAATTTAACGTCGATCAGTTTTAGTAAAATATACAAACACTAAAGAATTATTATGAAATTCCTTCAATAAATAATATTGTCACCTCGACTAGAGCTCAGGGTTAGCATAAGTTCTGCTTTCATACCACTGAGTATAATATTCACTATAAATCATCCTGAAATAATCATTCAAATATGTAATAAAGGTCAAACGAATTAAAAATAAATAATAGTGTTCAAAATTGTCCTAAATATCTGTAGTTGTTTGGAATATAATTATAGTGTTCAATAGTATTAATTTGTAAAATTCCGTGCTAGTGACGCTATCCAGAAAAATAAAATGGCAACTTTTAGCTTAGGCTTTAAGCCTTTAACTAATGTGCAGATAATTTATCTATTTGCCGCCGGATCCCGTTTAAATACTCACGGTATTAGTCACCAAAACACAAATTAGTTTACAATCACTGAATTTATATTATCTTACAAGATTATGTTAATTATATCAATTTCTATACAGGCCGGCGTCGGGATAGGCCCAGACGAAAAGACGCCTCTTCTTACTTTTTTTCTTCTATCATAATTCACGGACGCACTTCCGCCCACGGCGGTATGCTATTATACAGGATAGCCTGCGGCTGTAAACATTGCAGCCAGGAAAAGGTAATCTGATGTACGTGATTACTAATCACATCAAAACAAAGTGGAAACACTATTAAATATAAAATATCTGTGGTGAAACAAAAAAATTCAATAAATAACAGAAGTGAAGTTACAACAATGAGTTAAATATTAAATCAGGTTAGGTTTGATGGTAGTATAGTCAGTTCAATGTTTATGAATGCTAGGCTGTAGCATGACAGTTCCGTAGTTTGAAGGTCAGATATATTATATAAAAGTGTTAAACAACATCATAGTATTATTAATAATAAAGAAACACATATATGATAAAAAAACAATTAATAAGTAGTCTTATGTTGCTGTACGCGGTACCTTGTAACCGTACAGAATATTAACCTTCATGTAGGCAATTTGTTATAATTAACCTAGAAATTCGGAAAATCATCTTAAAATCACTATTAATAAATAACCGTTTATGTTATGTTTTATTCGATTAATTTCAGCACTTGAGTCAATCGTGGGTCGATAAAGCAAGTAGTTTATGGTCTTATATAATTAGGTATATAATTAACCATCCCCACCGCAATGAAGGACTTATACCGGCTGAATAAATATGTTATTCGATATCACTACGCCTAAAATGGAGTCTGTATTCAGTGTACTTTAAAAGAAAGAGAGTGCCATCTATAAAGCATATAGGCCAAGCGCCTCCGAACCACAATGGTACAATTTCAGGATATAAAACAACCGAATTAGAACCGCAAGGCCTTCTTGAACAATAACTTTTATATATTTCAAACAAATATGACATATTTCAAAAAGACAAAACAAGATTCTTCGAACTGTCAGACCTACAGTATGAATGGAATCTATTACAAGCAAATATACCAACTAACTTAACATGTATTACGGTTACTAAAAGTCCAAGAATACCTGGAAAATGTTTTATTAAGACCAAAAGGTTTTGAACTAATAAATATTCAGAGCTGACTACAGACTTCACTACGCACATTTAACGAAACAACACAGATTCATCAAATGAAAAGGACATAAAATGCACACACTGGACAAACACTGGACACACACTGGTCTTGCAATGGACACAGTCAGGAGAACTCATTCTTAGCTAGAAATCTGATTTTTGAGAAATAAAACAATCATTTTGAAATCCAAAAGATAATAAATTATTCAATTTTATGCAAATGCAAGCTAAACAAGTGATTATAGTATGTAGCCAGTTTTAGTTTTTTAAGAATGAAGGCTAATTTTTTGATGTGCGAATATTTTCCGGCACTAATCTATGACAGCAGCAGTCTCAGACGATAAACATATATGTTAATATCTTTCCATGATATGTTATCAATATATTCTAATGTAGATCCTGGAAGTTTTGTTACTAATATTTTAATAACACTGAGTCTATTGTTTTATCTGCGTCCTCATAGCCACTATCGTCAAAGTGATCATCGTATGCTTGATCAGAATATTTGGTTTTATCATGCCGTGAACATCCTTTGTATAATTGTTTCATCACAGTCTTCAAATCGGGGACTGAAATCGAATAAATAAATAAATATTTAAAGTAAATTATTTTGGGAAATTTCCCCAATATTATGCTCAAAAATTAAAGATATTCAAATTTACTGTCAAAGTCAAAGTCATCTGAGACTTGGTTTTTAGCATTTTAAAAAATTTAGCCTGTTAGAGGAAAATTAAGCCTCCCTGAGGAAAATTAAGCCCCTCTGAGGAAAACTAAGCTTGCAGATTTTTCGAGACAAAATTGGAAAATTTTCCCTATAAACCGGACTTTTTTCCTCGAAATAAAGGAATTGATGGGTATTTTGAGGATGTTTGAGTAATTTTTGAGAAATTTTGAGAAAATGGAACACCTAGATAGCCTCAGTGACGTCACAATACAAGATGGCGGACGGGGTCATTGCCGTAACCTCACGCCTCAGCATGAAGCCTGTGCAGAAAAAACCATATAATATTATACTAAAATAAATTCTAACTTTTTTTGTGTACGACAAATACTATTTCCTTCATACAATTTTTTTTCTTATAGAGAATAAAATAACGTTATTTAAAGGCAAAACTTCACTGCATCATTATAATGTTTATTGATATAGGCATAATAACATAAACCATTCATATTCTACAAATGTTTACAAACTAGTTATAATCACAGCATCATTGCTGGCTAAACCTTCACTAACAGAAACATAACATAGGAAACATAGCTAGTTCTTACGAAAGGCTAGTAATGATTAGGGGTGTAGTTTTGATTTTAGTTGTGACAATTTTTAAAATTTTGTGATATATTGATGAATAAGTGCATTAAAAATGGTTCTTTAGTGAAAAAAAGCGACAATAATTGTGACATTAAAGCTTGAAACATCGCAAACAAAGATACAAAAAATAAAAAAAATTGTAACTTTCATTGGGAAAGAAAGACATTTAATTGAAAATGTTCGAAAATAACTACTTATTTTTTGTTTGAGTTTATATTCTGTTTTGCGCTGTCAAATTAACGTGTTAACATGATAACATATAGACGTCTTTATATGAATACTAGATAATGCCCGGCATGCGTTGCAATGCCTCAATCAAATTTTTTTGTAATTTTTTAAACATATACTAAGCATCTCTCTTTATCTCTCTAATTCTCTATCTCTCTATGTATATCTCTATAACTCTCTCTATCTTTCTATTTATATCTCTATCTCTCTATATATCTTTCTAGCGGACCCGACAGACATTGTCCTGCCCAAATGTACTTTTTGTGAGATATGGATATGGCGGTAAGTATTTCTACGCTGGACATTTTGTATCTTCTCATTATACATACCCCTCCTCTTGGGCACGCCACTGCCGTTACCAAAAACCTTTCCCATGGTTACGCAGAAGGCAACAACAATGCAAAAGCCCGTTGCCATGGAGGCTAATTATCAACAATGCTTAGTTTTTTTTGCTTTTATAGCTTGTTTTTTTAGTTTTTCTTAACTCAGAATCGAGATAAAATATCCAATTGTGAATCTAAACCATCCTCGAATCCCCGTGAACTCACACACAAAATTTCATCAAAATCGCGTACAAACAGACAGACAGAAAAAGTACTGTTTTATTATAGTAAGATAGATAGATTATTCTTACATGTTCGCATCCATGCAGTATATGAAAAATCAGCATGCATAGCCCCACACCTATAACTATACGTATCTGCTGCCCACGACTTTTTCCGCATGGAATTTTGTATTATCTTGCACCATTTAGAAATTTAAACATTATAACATAACAGTTGATACAGTTGTAGTAGTTTTCTTATGTTCACAAATGATAATTTTTCTCACCTCTATTTCAGTCTTTGCAATAAAAATATGTTACTACCTAAATTTTGAGTAAATATGTTTCTACTTTCAAATGTAATGACGGAAAGACACTTCATAAAATGTCTTTGTAAACCACATTTACTGTTTTTTCCTTCTTGAGCTAGAATGTAAAGATTATCTGTATTACCTTTGAATATATATATACTGTATAGAAGTCGCCAGCCCAGGTTAAAATTTCTAATACGGTTTTGAGGTAGTTGGTTAATTCACCGCCGCAATCGCCACCATCTCTAGGGCATCGACTTGTGGTGGTCCCTAGCGGATAAGTGCCGAACTCTTCAAACACCCCTTCCCCCTCCCGTTGAACGACCTCGAGCTGCAGTGAATGATGGGTGAGTGGTGCGGGGAATGACAGCGGGCGACAGTGCTGCATTCTAACGTGTACACAACAACTAAGACGATACAGGACGTTACGGCAGCGCACTGCAGCGGTGAAGTTCCCAAGCTGCTCATTTTACGCTCTTGATAAACGTAGAGTAAATCCTATCCACTCGCGACTTCTATACAGTATATATATTCAAAGGTATTACTGACCCGCGAGCAAGCTACATACATTTCAGAGAGAGAGAGAGAGAGAGAGAGAGTGAGAGAAAGACACCTATTGAATGTCTATCTAACTAATTTTTTTATGAGAGCATATTTTCATTAAATAAATCATGAAATCATTCAACGATAAAAGCTGTTTATTTAATTAAGCGGACGGGTTCGCTCCAAGGAGAAAATTGACGCGGCGAGACCTCGTGAACATAGAGAAATGACACACACTCACTATTTGTGTGGCTATGAAACATGATTTTTTTCTGCAATTTAAATTGTAATATACAAAAAGGGTATTGAAAATTGAAACAAATATGGCAACACCATAAACTGTCAGGATATTTATTTTTTTTCTTACTCTCTACTTAGTTCCTTACAATAGCAAAACTTAATGGCTTCTAATAATTCTTTGCAATTTTTGCTTTTAAAGCGTGTTTTTTTAGTTTTTCTTAACTCAGAATCGAGATAAAATATCCAATTGTGAATCTAAACCATCCTCACTATTTGTGTGGCTATGAAACATGATTTTTTTCTGCAATTTAAATTGTAATATACAAAAAAGGTATTGAAAATTGAAACAAATATGGCGACACTATAAACTGTCAGGATCTTTATTTTTTTCTTACTCTCTACTTAGTTCCTTACAATAGCAAAACTTAATGGCTTCTAATAATGCGTTGCAATTTTTGCTTTTAAAGCGTGTTTTTTTAGTTTTTCTTAACTCAGAATTGAGATAAAATATCCAATTGTGAATCTAAACCATCCTCGAATCCCCGTGAACTCACACACAAAATTTCATCAAAATCGGTCCAGCCGTCTAGGAGGAGTTCAGTGACATACACACCCACACAAGAAATATATATATAAAGATATTGCAGTTACTTATAGTGTACCAAGTTCTAATAAAGCCATCGAAGTTGTTTTACACTCACTGTGTGTATTATACAAGGCTAGCACAGGTGATATTTAGAATTTGACATATTAATTTCTTCTTTTGCATGTCTGCTTATTTCGTAAGCAAACACATATGAAAATTATAATTGTGAAATTGTAATTAAGAATTTCTATTAAACTCAATGCAAAACTGTAAATTTCCTTCATATTCAATTTGAGTTTAGACAGGATGTACGTATTTATGTAAAATATAATAATTGCATCCCAGGGTAATTGAATAATTCTTAAGAAAATTAATGCAAAATTGTTTGACACTATAAAAGTTATATTCAATAACAAGTACTAAATAATATTTTCAATATAATTTTAGTTGTTCTTGGTGCTATACATTACAGTCAGTAGCTTACTAGACTTTAATATAAAAAGGTAAAGACCGAAACAAATATCTCAAACAAGTTTGCAAGTTTGTTTCTTAGGACAAAACAAAGTGTAACTTCATTACTTGCACCCACAATTGTTTATAGATTGATATTATTTACCATTCCAAGTAACACAGCTTGTATTTCCATTTGAGGAAATTTCCTAATTGTTATCAAATGATCGAAACACAAGCTAATAGTTAAAGCATACCCGCTTCCCAAACCTGCCAAGTTGGCATAGCCGTCCCGCGCGGCGCGCCAGAAAGGCGCAGCCTTCATTAGCGCCCGCATTCAGCGGCGAGGCGCCGAGTCAAAGGAGCGCCTCTGGTGAATGACATTCAGGCGTTAGCGCGAGCTCGCGCCGGTGCCAGCGGCAGCGCAAATAAAGGCTCAATTAAAGTTAAACTCTAGCGTCGACGAGCCAGAACCACGGCCGCTCCCCCTTCAGGGTCTGTCCCCCTCCCCAACAAGCCCCCTCTCCCCTTCTCGTGGAGCAGACGAGCACGTGGCGAGAAGCGTGACGTCATTACCGCGACGACTCTGCGACGGCTCTGCTCTATGGGATTCAGAACGCTCTCTCTGGAGAGGGAGGGTACATTAAATGATCTAGCTGTAGGCTTAATGAACTAAAACTTAACGGAGCGACGATACCTGAGTGATTAGAGGCGACGAGAGTTGGTAATATGAGGCTGGAGAATTGATGTAATGAATGGGTTGGAGGAACAGAAATGAAAAAAACTTGCAGGCTTGCGACTACGTCCGTCAAGTCTCCCAAATATAAAAATTCCTGCTTTTATCCCTGCCGAATACTTTACGCTATAAGCAGTAAATAAGTTAATGCTTAGTGATCAACCTCATTGCTAAGCTACTAAAGGATATAAAACAATGTTAATTTAAATTAAAATTCCATTGTGTTATTGAAAATTTAATTTGTATATAAACTAATCAAAAACCAAATAAAAAATATCACAAGGTTTTTTTTAGCAAATTATTCACTTATGCATTTTTTCAGAAATTTGCTTACTTGTATATAAAAAAAGCATTTTAAATAAAATGCACGTGTTTACAACAAGTTAGCTTTAAAAAAATCACTTGGATACAGGTACGTGTTTGAACGCGCGTTATTAAGTGAAACTTTACAGATAGAAGGATATGAAGTTTTTTAGGGCATATAAATATTTGAAACATTTATTCACAAATGTCCATCTTTTTATTGGAATCTAAGATAGAAAAAATATATTAATGTTAGATAAATAATGGTATACAGATTTAATTTCAAATTCTTAATTTTTTTTCAAATCTAATCTATATTTATTTTCAACTTTAAGGAAAAAATTTTTTGCTATTTTCAGCATAATGAAAAGGGCAGATATATTGTATCGGTTCACAAACGCTTACCCAATAGTGATGATTAGGGCTTTAAGTATTTCTCCTCACCTTCTCTACCGTCCAGCGCCACAATTTTGAACAAGTTGAGTAGTATATAATAGTTCTTCCAGTGCCTGGCATCTGGCTGAGGATTATGAGGATTATGGATTGTGTCCACCATCTTGGATTGTGATGTCACGGCAGACACCTTGGATTACTTTGACATTTTAGCATGACATTGACCTTGACCAGGGGTTACTTTCAGTGGGAACGCAAGGGAACGGCGTTCCCTTACCTCCCAAGAGTGCCGGAACGCAAGTGAACGCACTTAAAACTAAAAGTTTAAAAAACAATTACGTTGGATCAATATTATGCTTTGTTTGCGAGTGACTCGTAAGCAGGTAGGAAGCGCCCGTACAAGCCGTTGTGAGCTGTGTTGTGATGAGTCATGCACAGAATCAGGGAGGAAGGTGACTGGTGAGTCATCCTCGTCCGCGCCTCTCTATAACATAACAATGCCCACCCCTTCCTCCCCTCCATTCTTTCGCCGCGCCACCGCCCCCGTGATCGTTGGAGTTTAGTCAGTTTACAACAGGTGCGTTGACTTGACCTTGACGCCGTTTCGCGTTTAAGTTACAAGTTGCATTGTGTTCGATGATTGTGTTCGTTTTTATACTTATTAGTGCTAGTGCAGCTAAATCAGAAAATTTGTTGATTTTTTTAAACCTAACCCTAAGAAACAAAAAGGTTACATGAATTCGGAAGCATCAAGTACGACTTCAATTGTTAATCAAGATAAAAAAGAAGACGCAATCGGAATCAAGGAGGATAATTGCGATTACCTTTCCCCTTCGACTTCCTCGTCGGACAAAACAGTATCCAGGTTGGAGGGTTTGGGATCTGATACAGACGAAGCTAAGGTTAGTATAGAAAATAATGATTTTGTTGGGGGTGAACAGCCAGTTTGTTGGTCTGTAGAACAAACTGTTGAATTCAAAGCAAAAAATCCATGGTTAATTGTGAACAGAGAACTAGGTTGCAATGTTTGCAGAAGCGTGAGTACTCTAGGTGCCGGGAAAACGAAGGGCCTAAAGATTAGCGAAGAGTGGGTTTTAGGAACTATTACCACTTCCGGAAACAATAAGAAAGACCAGCAATCCTCTCTTAGGAAAAATATATTTTTACACCGTGGGTCTCGAGCTCACTCTTTAGCTGAAAAAATACTCAATGAAGCAAAGAAAGATACAATGAAAAAAGCTGTTGCTTCTATGCATCAAGAGCAGCAAATTGTAACTGAGCGCATTTTCCGCACGGCTTATAAGCAAGCCAAATTAAATAGGCCATTCTTTGAGTTTGAAACTGAAATTGATATTCAAATAATGAATGGTTTAGATATGGGCCGAATCCTCCATTCAAATGTCGCTTGCTCCAATATAGTTCATCATATTTCTGATGAAATGAAATCAGACTTAATAAATGGCCTAATCAAGTCAGACTCTAAATTTTCCCTGCTTTTAGATGAAGCCACTTCAGTTTCAAACAAAAATGCTTTGGTGGTTTATATCAGAACTGTTCTAAAAGGAATAAAAAACCCTATGACAGTGTTCTTAACACTTTTTGAACTAAATAGCACAACATCAGCTGGTATATTACAAGAACTTTTAAATCAGTTACAAGCATTAGGTCTAAGCTTTGAATTCATAAAAGACCACATGATTGCTCTAACTTGTGATGGTGCATCAGTGCTACTAGGCAAAAAATCTGGCCTTGCTATGCAGCTTACTAAAACATTCCCCAACTTGTTCATTTGGCATTGTTTGAACCATCGTTTAGAGCTTGCCGTACACGATTCCGTAGAAGAAGTAGCTGGAATCAATCATTTTAAGATCTTCATGGATAAAATTAGAAACATGTTTAGTTCTCCGAAAAATAGCAGGGAGTTGGCAGAAGTTGCTAAAGGACTAGAGGAGCAAATTTTGAAAATCGGCCGTGTTTTAGATACTCGTTGGGTAGCTTCCAGCTTAATGGCGGTGAAAGCAGTTTGGACAGATTTTAAAGCTTTGTACAACCATTTCCTTGAAGCATCTGAAGACAAGCAAAGGGACTCGAAGCAACGTTCGACTTACAAAGGGCTTTGTAGTACATTGTCTTCTACAACTTTCGTACACAACCTTGCATTGATGTACGATGCTTTAGAAGAGTTAGCTGATTTGTCCCTTCAGCTTCAAAAATCAAGCCTCAACCTTATCCAAGCCCACAGTGATATAACACTGTTAATCAAAGTGTTTGAAAACCGAGTTGAAAACATGGGTAGACGTTCAGTGGAAGCTAAAATTGCTATTGACGATTTGATGTTTCAAGATGTTGAACTTTATGTGAGAGCCAAGATACCAAGTATTCCAGAAAAACAGTTCTATCGGAGCCTCGCAAACAACTTGACTTCAAGGTTGCTATCATCTTCAAATGCGTCTGAAAACTACAACACAATCATGAATGACATCAAAGTGATCCACCCCATGTATTGGCCAAAAGACTTATCCATCACCTACGGAGAATGTGAGATCCAGCGAATCTGCGATAGATTTAAGATTAGCAGCTCTCAGGATATAATTAGAGACTTCAGACACTTCAAGCAGGGACTGAAGCCTATGTTAAGTGGAGAGAAACCTACTATTCTTGAGCAGCCGCCGTCGTTTAAGAAACTGATATCCATCATAAATAGCATTGCAGTGTCTAGTGCTGAATGTGAACGTGGATTTTCTGCAATGAATTTAATTATGACTCCTCTTAGATCTTCACTCTACATTAGCACGGTTTGCGATTTATTGCGGATCAGGCTCCTTGGACCTCCTGTGGCTAGATACAATCACGAGCGACACGTCAAAACTTGGCTGGCGAAGGGACACCATTGTGCACTTGACACCAAGTCAAAACAACGAAGGCAGAAAACGTACAATGAAGACAGCATTGCACTGTGGGAACTTTTTCCCTAAACCCGTTCTTTTTTAATATCTTTTAGAATTTCAGAACATTAAGTTTTCATAAAAATAACTAGGCCTAACTTGTAGTTGTGTTCTAAACTAAAGTTTTCTTAGTTTTCTTTTTGTATTTACAGTTAGTTGTGTATTGATGTTTTTTTGCAGTTTTCACTTCAAAAAATTAACAAACAACTAATTTTACTAACTAGGCATTGCCTTACAATATTAGACTACAATGACTACAAACCGTACATTGTCATAATAAGTAGATGAAATAACACCTTAACTTTTTAAAATTTCATTAAATTTTTAAAATGAAACCGTGTTACTTCTTTGTGTCATTTATTTTGTGTGTAATTAAACACTTCCTTTTATTTTCCAAGAAGTTGGTCTATTTTGAATGTATAAATATTGTTTTTTTACCCATAAGGTAGGCCAAATTTTCTTTGTAAAATATGCAAAATTGTAGTTCAAGCAAGCTGTTATATTCAAAAACATCTATTTACATATGGATATGTATTATTACAACTGTACTGTATATCAATAAAATTGTAAATAAGGCTTTATTTGTTTTTATTTTACCATTCATTAAAAAAGTAATATTGGTAAGCTTCATTGCTTCAAACAAAATGGTCAGTGAAAGTAGTCAACAAGATGTTAATGGAGCAAAGGGTGAACTCAATTTAAATTCATGTTTTTATTTTCTTACATCATAATCAAGCACTTTAAAAAGTAATCACCATTAAAATATCAATTTTTTATAAAAATAATTGTAGTATTATGTCTGGATGGCCTAAAAACGCGGGTTTACAGTTATAATTTTCAAAACTTTTTCCCGGGGGAGGGCCCCCGAACCCTCCTCCTTCCTGGGGGGTATTCCAGACCCCCCGGTCTGAGCATCCCGCTTTAGAGTTCCCACACCTAAAACTTTAGAAATTAAGCACTGACCTTGACCCCAGTGGTCATTTTTCATCAGCCATCTAGGATTCAACCATTTTGAATTTCACATCTGCCATTTTGTTTTCTAGTACTTTCCGCCATTTTGAATTATGATGTCAAAGTTGCTATTGTCGTTACAACCGCCATATGGATTCTAGAATAGGTAATGCAATTTTCGTCATATCTTCAATTTTGAATCCTAATGTCACGCCCACCATCTTGGATCTGCCACAATCATTTTTTTTAGATTCTGACGTCATTTCTTCCATATTTTTTTCATTTTATGGAGGCTGCCATCTTGGATGATGTCACAACCAACATCTTGTTTTTATTTTCTGTTCCACTGGAGGCAGCCATAAAAGATACTTAAATTTCTGTTTCTGTTGTTTGTCCCTAGAGAGCGTCAGCATCGCTCTGTCTGAGGCATGGTCTGAGGCACATAAGTTCAATGTTCCATTAACTGCCAATGCTATTGTGGTCCTTAAAGAAACATTATATTTAATACTTTTATACAAAATTCTTTGGAACCCCTGTGATTCAAACCAAAAAAGCTAGGACCTCTGGTTTGGAAAACAAACACCTTTGACAGCACGGCCATCGAGACATTTACTGGATCGAAAATTAATAAATGTAATAAACAAATAACACGCATATTAGAACGTGAAATTTTTTTGAATTCGAAGTAATAATAGCATCACGTATTCGGGACCAAGCTGCCATTTTCATTTTTAATACTCGCTACGAGAAGCGCTAGTTTAAACACATCACCTGCTAGAGGGTGCTTCCACCATCTAGTTTACAGTAATCCATAAAAGGAACACTAGTGTCATGTACTACATATGATATCTGCTATATTGCGCTGCCGCCATATTGATTTAATTTTTACCCACTAGAGTTGCAGTAGTATACCTTGGCATCCACCATCTTGTTCGCCATCTTGAATTCGTTTTTTTGCTAGAAATTCGGGAAAAAATTCAAAATTCACAACAAAAATTTCTTACTAAAATAGTGATCATTTGAATTGGTTCCTATCCTTGGTTCGATCCCTGGATGATGAAACAAATATTTATTCTAGGTGAAAATACTTCTAATTAATAAAGTATATTAAACATTCCAAAAGTGGCTTAAATTTCTCATCCACCAGCGTCCAGTAAGGCAAAATTGATATGGACAGCTATCTTTAAATTCTGTAAATATTAAGCTGGAATTTGAAAAAAAAATTCCAAAATAAATCAAATAAAACGCTTATTACAATAATGATTGATTCGATCGATATCCAACCTCGGTTCGATCTTTCAGCTATTAAAAAATTTCTATTTAATTAAATATCTCTTAATTTTACCAAAACAAGACCGGTTCGGAATTATAAGTATTTTATATAATTTATACAAGTACAAAAAACAAGCAAATAACAAGCGTTTATCGATTTTTGCAATTTTATTAGAAGGCGAAAAGAGTCCTCTGCATGCCTATAAGTGTTTCAGTGGCATTTCCGCATGAAAGTTGATTAACCAGTCACGTCCAGTTGGTGGTTAGGCACTTCCAGTTTGTGTTCAGGCTAACAAGTCCAGTTGGTGGCCAGGAACATTCAGTTGTCAGCCAGACACATTGAATTGTTGGGTAGGCACGCCCAGTTGGTGGTTAGGTACATCCAGTCGGTGGTCAGACACGTCTATTCAGTGACCAAGAACGCATGTCTAGTAGGTGTAGAGCTACGTCCAGTTTGTTGTCTAAAAATGTCAGATAGGCTGATCAGACACTCACGACCATTAGGTTGGTTATGCTAACCTTTCAATTAAGGTGTCAATTTACGCCCGGTCGGTGGCTAGGAACGTCTATTCAATGGCCAGGCACACAGGTCCAGTCGGTTGGTCAGGTAAACACGTCAAGTTGATGGCAAAGTACCCCCAGTCGATGGTCAGACATGTCTATTCTTGGGCCAGGAACGCACGTCCAGTAGGGGGCCAGCCACATCCAATTGGTAGCCAGATGCATCAGGTATATTGTCAGAAACATACAGTCAGCAGCCAAGATGTATTTTTCGTCGATGATTGGCGAACATTTCAAACAGTTTATTTACAAAATAATGCGCACAGGCCAAGCTTTTCCGAACCACGAGGTCAGTTCATGTACAATGTTAGGTGTATAGGCCAAGCATCTCAAAACGAAGACGTGCTATTCGCCGATAAGTGAGCAAAATTTTTAACATTTCATGTTCAATATCAGACATAAAAAACCAGGCATCTCCGAACCACGAGGCCCATCATTACCTGACTGCTGTCTTGACTACGCACATTTGACGAAATGATACACAAACAAGAATAGAGCACAGAATACATTCAATAAACATGCGATGAAGCCGCAATACACAAAATTGACAATCAATTAACACAGAATGCACACACAGAACACTCAATGCACACACTGAACATGTAATGAACATGCATTGTACACACCGAAAACGCAATGAACACGAAATGTACACACCAAACACATAATGAACATATACTGTACACACCAAACACGCAATGATCACGCAATGATCACGCAATGTACAGACAGGACAAGGAATTGACACGCAATGTACACACCGAACACATAATGAACACACAATGTACAAACAATCGACAGAAAGGACACGCAATGGACGTGCAAAGTACAACGAAAATGGAATGCACACACAGGACACGCCTTTAACAAAAATGATGTACCTATATGGTCACGAACATTCATATCTGCGGGGATACGTACTCGTCGCAGGGATACGTTCTCGTCACAGGGATACCTTCTGGTAACAGTGATATTTATCGCCACAGAGATACGATCGGTCGGAAGATGCGTTAAGATACAATGCCTCCAACAATCATTGGCTCCAACAATTTTTGGTTCAAACAGTCTTAGGGTCCAAATGTTATTCTGTCCAAATGACATATCTTAAAGCTGTCTTATGCATAACTGCTCCAGAAAAATTTGGCTGCAAGGTGACTTGACTATAAAGCTACAAATATATAAGAATACAAGGCTGCAAGGCACGAGGATACATGGCAACAAAGGGTACAAGATTACGAGGAAACAATACTATGGGACTACGAGTCTGTGAGGCTCCAACCATCTACGAGAATACGAGACTACGAAGCTCTAGACTGCGAGATTACCAAGCTCGAAATTACGAGGCTACATGGCTACGAGGTTACAAGGCTACGAGGGAAAACATCTACGAGGCAACAGGACTTTGAGATTGCAAGGCTGCAACTGGATACAATAGCTCCATTCACCAGCGAGAGAAGTTTATCTAATGCAACAGTCGGAGCCTTGTGATGTGTTGAGCTAAAAATATTTATTTTTTATGTAGATTGTTGGATGCTCACTCACGATCGCAAGAGAATATGGCTTCACTAGACATCAAGAAAATGAAAGTCCGTGAAGAATAATAGTGGTTCTCTGCCATCTTAAGGCATATTATTTGACTGAGTAATGACTATGTTTGTTTGTATTCCACCTAATAAAATTATTGTAAGAGCCAATTTAGTAACAGAAATTTACTAATTAAATGTAACATTGAATATAACACCAAGTCTCATTAAAGAAATATTTTTTTTATGTAAGATAGATTTCTCAGAAATAACCAGAGGCTCTCGGAGAACATCAGCATATGCGTCGCCAGAAATAACCAGGAGCATAAGGAGCAAACCAACAGAAGTGTCGCCATGAGTATCCAGTATAACTTGGAGAAACAAACAAGATATTGACAGGGATAATCAGGAGCACATGGAGAAAACCAACAAAACATTAATATTAATAATTAGGAGTGCACTGAGAAAACAAACGCACTTTTTCTTAAATCAAGGTCAGTGAATAACAAAAAAAATAAAAAGTAAAAAATAAATTACAAAAACATTCTGGCTTATGCTAGACCTCTATATTTGCTGAAAAAAGGAAAAGTTTACAAACTGACAGAAAATATGTTGTAATTTTTATTTATTTTAATTTTAATTTTTTATCTCCAAACATTTCCGCCTGGGTCAAGGTCAATGTAAAAGGTAAAGGTCATTCAAATAGGCCGCCGTGATGTTACAATCCAAGATGGCTGACACAATCCACAATCCACAGCTAGAAGCCAGGTGCCAGAAGAATTATTATATAGGTACTACTACTTGCTCTATCCACTATCGAGTTCCTTACTCCTGAGTCTTGTTCTTTTTGTTATGCTCCAATGAGTCTTTGCCTAAACTAAAATTAACCTTACCGGCTCTAAATAAATTTTACTTCTGCAAGGGAACTCTTGCAAATGTGACCAATTTATTTACCTATCAATGTGAGAATGTCTAAGAAAGAAAATTGGTTACTTTTCTAAACATGTAAGTTAATGTCAATTATAAACCCACAAAAAGTATGAAAAATTTTTAATTAAAATTGCAAATTCATAGTATAGCTTAGCTAATCCGAGTCATGGCTTCTGGATGTAGAGCACGGGCCGATATCCGCCATCTTGGATTGTGCAGTCATGGCGGCCATCTTGTATGACCTTGAGAATCACCTTTGCCTTTGACCTTGACCTTTGATATTGATACTGGCGGCCATAATGGATCCGCCATTTTCAATCCACCATCTTGGATTCTGCCATTTGGATTTTACACCATTTAGTTTCTTAGAACTTTCCACCATTTTGAATTATGACATCATAATTGCAATTATCAGTACGGCTGCCATCTTAAAAATACATCATTATTATCAGAAAAATGTAGTAAATTTTTAAATTCATAAAAAAATTTCATTAATAAAATTTTAATAAAAATTCCGCCATCTTGAATTAAATCATCACAGTTGCACATTTCGTTATCGTCACCAATTTTTTCTATAAACGTTGCACTTTTCGTTATTTCAGCAATAATGGTTGTATATAACATTAAAGTTGCAAATTTCACCATTACCGCCATCTTGGATTCTAAAACATTGCTAATTTCACGGATACCACCATGAAAATCCTTTTATAAGCTAGAAAAAAAACAATGAATGAAAAATTTTAATAAAAATCATTTTGAAATATTTGGTTATGACATCAAGACCGTTCGATTAAAATCTGTAATTATTCTCCAAAAAGTTAGGAAAAATTTTTTAATTAAAATATTTAATTAATTATGTTTTATTAAAACATTTTTTTAATAATGCACTTATGTTATGGTGTCCTCGGTTCGAACCTGGCAAGGTCATTCGATTAAATATAGCGATGGATCTTTACTTCACAGAAGCCACCGGCAGACTGACCTCCTGCTACTAATATCAAGGAATATATATCTTCAGCTAGTGCGTCGTCCCGTCTGCCATCATGTTATCTTCTGCTGTAAGCTGGCATTTTTTTTCGTCTGCTAGAGGCTAACATATTGTTATAGTCAGCTGGAGGCTGCCACCATGTTTTATCAGCTGGAGGCAGCAATCTGGTTTTCGTCTGCTGGAGGTCGCCATCTTGTTTTAGTATGCTAGAGCGAGCTGCTGACAATTGGAACAATGCGAAAAAAAGGATCGAGCTGTAATCAATTGTGCAATCGTATAGAAACTGTGCATAATTCAGAGAAACACTTGAAGTATTTCTTCTTGCGCGTCGAAGATTATCTAGTTGTTGATCTTTGCGATAAGCTCAACAAATTCTCATTGCCAACTGAGTCGTTTCGCGGGCTGCCTCTCTTTGCTCTTGTGTTTGAGAAGCACGAACCGGGCCATACTAAAGCGGCGCTCTTTTCTTGTGATTTCTCTTTCTTCTTCAGTGGATCGATTCGCAATGTTCCGAAGCCTTATTGTATTACGGCTTTGTTGGGAAAGATAAGATCTTTTTCGCGTCATTGTTAATAACTCGCACAATATGATTTATTAATAACACTCGCACAAAACAAATAAATCGACAGGTAACCTTTATAAATTTTTTTTCAAAAAAAATCATAGAGAACATGAAACAAAAAAAAAAATTACACTTTCGCGACTTACAGCTAATATACTTACAGGGAGCAGCACTGGAAAGTTCCGAGAGTTTCTCATTCATTCTCTTATGTCAATATTTTTAGTTATTATTTTTCTGTGGTAGTTCTGTAGTGTTAATGTGATTGGGTGATTCATTTTAATTAATTTTAATGATAAAAGTAAACAATACATCACAAATTGGGTAAAAAGAATTGTCCCAAACATGGCAACGACAAACAGTTTAGAGCTTTAGTTTTTCTTACTGTCTCTACTTTATTCGTTATAATAGCTTCGCGGTTTTTGCTTGGCGGATATAGAGAAATAACACTCACAGTTTGTACGTCTGTATCTTTATTGTCTATGGCCAACCGGCGTGACATGAGCTGTCAATTGCGGAATATTGCGGGGTTCTATGCCTAATTTATTTTAAAATTATTTTTTCTGTCAATTTTATCAATATTTTAATAGTTATTGTGCTATTCAGGGCGGAAATCAATACAACAAATCAGAGATCTTAAAAATTGGTACAGCCGTTCTTGAGTTATAAATGGTGTAACTAACCCACTTAATTTTATATAGCCTATGTAGATATATTAATTCTAAGGTAAGGGATACAATTATAGCCAGGGGCGTAGTCAGGGGGGGGGGGTTAGGGGTAACCCCCCCCCCCTTAGCACCAAATCATTAGTTAATTTCTTATTAATCACTCAAACAAATTTCATATTAAAAATTAATAAAACTTTTACCATTACAATATTAAATTTAAGTACCGAAAACTGCTAAAATATCACTATTTTACACCTTAAAATCCTAATTTTCCCGGGGGAGGACCCCCGGACCCCCCACTTTAATACGGTTGGGGGGGGGGGGGGCCATGCTTCTTAAGACCCCCATACACAAATCCTGGCTACGCCACTGATTATAGCGGATCTCTCCGTTATTCCGCGCTACTTCACGCGACCGCTAGTCATCCTTCCATTCGACCTCATCCCGCTTCCTCTTTCTTTCACTGGAATTAATTATGGATTTCCCCTCTCGCACTGTGCGCAGACGCGAGGGCACCACTGTTGACTATATAAGGCCTGGACGGGAATCCCCCCTTCTTCTTTAGCTTCTTTCCTTTCGTCCAATCAGTTATCAGCTTGTGACACTGGTCACTTGAATAAAATTTATACTGAATGTAGTTGGCAGGGACTTCTCAGCTTGGTTGTTCCGGTGGGCACACGTCCGAGAGGCGTGGTTGAGGTCCGTAGGTACGGTGATTGTGTTGTGTGGCTGAGTAGTAGCCGCGCCATGGAACTTTTAACTTTTCAGTTGAAGTGTTTTAAAATCGTACGTTTCGGCTAGCCACTTAAAATTTGTTGTTTGGTTTTCTTGTCATGTTTGTCTAGCGCAAATGGCAAATCACCGATCGTACGTTCGGCATTGTGCGCTCCGGCGTGATGCGGCCGCGTGAATGTTTGACGTGTATTTATCATTCTGCACTTTAGTAACTATGTTTACCGTTTTGTTATTTGCCATGTTCCCTACCTGAAGCACAGACGTGTTTAAATGGTTCTGTTTGACCCGCGTTGGGTGCCTAACTAGCGAGTCGTATGCGCTTGCATTGCGCAGGCTGCATGAAACTTTCCCGGGGAACGTCCGTAGGCGTTTGTATTATAGTTTTGTGTTTTGTTTTGCGAATTATTATGGATATGTTATAGTTTAAATTTTGTATCGTGTAACCTTGTATGCCACATTGATGATAAAGTAATTTCTTGAAACATAAGTGGTTTGCTAGAAATTTATTGTAATTTCGTTAAATTTATTGAGACAGTTTATTTGTTTCTCATTCTATTTACGTAAAGATAATTACGTAATTCGCTGACACGACTATTTGAGTTTGCTGCATATATTTTTAAAATTAGGATAAGCTTGGGATGATTCCTGTTTAAGTCAGTGTTTTCAACATTTGTAGGCCTATAATCTTTATATGGTCATAAAAGTAATTCACTCCCTTGCTCGGGATGTATTATTTTTTCTTTAAATAACTTGTATATAATTATTGTTAAACATATTTGAATTTTTAGAGAATTATATTGTTACGGTTAAATTTTGTTTGTAATGGAAAGTTCTGAATAAATTTGTTACCAGTGAATCCGAGCGTTACTTTTTCGTCACCTTTCACTTTTGTCCTTTACAATTTGCAGCCCTGTTTTACCGATACCAGAATTTTCTCACGCTACTACTGCTATGTAAGCGTGTATTTGAACACTATCAGCAGCCAGTCCAGACACTGATAGGCTTCACAATAACTAAAAAACATCACTATCACATGAAACAGCAGGACAGATAAGGAGATAGCACACACCAAGTGCCAGTCACTCATGTGGTAAGGACCATGAGATCGTTACCCACCTGCCAACTTTCAATTATATTTACTTGCCTCGTTTAAAAAATAATTTTCAATTTATGTGAATTTTAAAAAATTCACGTAGACTAGTCAAAGTACCTCAATTCAAGCTCGTTAACAACAATGTTTTTTTTTAAATTCTCTAGGCTAGAGACAGTGGCTGCCCGGGCGAAGCCCGTCTGACGCTGCGTGCCGCGCACTGGGAGAGATTGCAAAAGCTTGCAGAAGTGTCGGGTGGCGTCAAAATAGCCGCTCGCTCGAGGCTTCGCTTTCAAGCCATATCGGAAATACGTAAAAATAAGGTTAAAACTATAACCCCATACATGTAAAGTACTTTTGGGAAAGGCTTCAAAGTACAAAAAAAAAAGAAACGAGAATAGAAATCTAGCCTACGAATGTAACATTTGCGACCCGAAATATTGTATAATGCATTGACCAGAGTCGAACCTAGGCCACAGGCAACAAAAAATGACATCACCACGAATCGGAAGAAAAAAACAATTATTCAAATTGGCCAAGTGTCTCCAAACTAAGAGGCATTTTTCGACGATACTCGACGAACATTTTAAACCGGATATGTCTCATGTGAGGCGTTTAGACCACCGATCTCCAAACCACGAGACCAATCATGTCCTGGCTACAGTCTTAAAGAAGCACATTAAAAAATAGACACGCATTAAAAAAAGAAAAGGAAGTTCAATGGATACACAATACACAACACACAATACACACATGTTACACGCAATAAACACACAGTACACATGCAATAGACACACAGTACTTACACAGGACACGCAATGGACACGCAGTACATACGAGAAACGCAATAAACATGCAACTAATACACCAAACACACTCAGGTCACGCAGTGTACACACAATACACGTACTTTACACGCAATGAACACACAGTATGCATGCAATAGACAGCCATACACATACAGGACCATCAATAGACGCGAAAATCATGCACATGACATTCAATGGACACACAATACACACACATGACATGCAATTGACACAAAGTAAAAACACAGGACACCCAATGGACACAAAGTACGCTCTGGATATGCAATTAACACAATACTCACACTGGACACCCAATGGACACAAAGTATACACTGGACATGCAAAAAATATGCAGTATATACACAGAAAGGACACGCAATGAATACACAATACACATACTGGACATTCCATGGACACACAGTACATACTGGATACGCAAGTAACATGCAACTAACATGCAATATACACACTGGACATGTAATGAACATGATACGAACAAGAAATACTTACAAAGGATAAGCAATGAACACACAATACACACACTGAACACGCAATAGTTTCACAGTACACACTACACACGCAATAAACATGCAATGAACGTGCAATACACACACCGTAAATGCAATTAACATGCTTTGAACAACAAATACACACAAATGACATGCAATGAACACACAATACACATACTGGCTATGTGTTATTTTGAGGTAAATATGATTTATTTTTTATTTGGAATGCGGGATGCTCACCCACGATCGCAAGAGAAGGAGGGCTTCGCTAGACATCAACAAGTAGGAAGTTCGTCTTGAATGTCAGTGTTTCCCAGATGTCTCGCGGCATAGTTTAAAAATTGAATCTTTCTGTCGATTACAGTGCTTGCTTCAATCCTTGACTGATGCAAAAATCTCTTTTCTAGTGGCAAAGAAGGATGGCCAACTCAGGTTTTTTGTGGACTACCGGAAGCTGAATGACATTACCAAAGAGGACAGCTATCCCTTCCCAAGTATCGATGACACACTTGATACACTCTTTGGCACCAGATGGTTCTCTACACTGGACCTTAAGAGTGGTAACTGGCAAGTGGAATTGAACCCCGAGAATAAAGAGAAGACTGCTTTCATAACAGGTAGTGTCTGTCTTACCATTCGGGTTATGTAATGCTCCTGCAAATTTTGAGTAATTTATGGAACTTATCTTTCATTGGTTTGACTTGGAAAACATGCCTAACATACATGGGCGACATTATTGTGGTGGGAAATACAGTGAATGAAAATTTTCGAAGTCTCCAGAATGAATTCGACAGGCTTCACCAACTTAAGTTAAGTCATAAGAAGTGCTTCTTTTTCCAGCAAGAAGTAACATTCCTGAGGCATATTTTATCACAAGATGGAGTGCGAACAGATCTTGAGAAGAACCATTCTGTTAGGGAGTGGTGTCAACCTAAGGATAAT